>NC_092818.1:155604212-155954212 GCF_023375885.2 Dermacentor andersoni | reverse complement strand
AGTCTGCGAGGGCGTTCCTAGTGTCACCGTCCAATTCTACAGTCACACAGTGTGCAGTCACAATTTGTCACAAAGTCCTGTGTCTTTTAAGTACCGCATCAGCGCCTTCATAGCCGATCGCGCTGATGTTCGCGCAGGCCAGTTTTCAAGGATGTTGTTTTCCGTAACACAAAGATCAAGTTATTTTAGTAACGTAGTAACATTTATGTCATAGGTTACTTGCAGCCAAATGCAAACTTAACCGTTACCGTGCTAAGAGTGTAGGATGACTCTGCCCTACCCACTTGAAGCGTGCTTGTATATGCGGATGCGTCGCGTCGGTGGTTCGCACCCTGCAGCGATTAAACGGAGATGCTGTGTTATATCTCGCCTCGGCGCAGGCTTCCGCGACCATCTAGACCCGCCAGCCACCAATTAATGTAAACAATGTTGAGTCGAGCTTTCTGAGCCCGAATTCTGACTGTACTCGCTGTGGTTGGGCTCACGTAAACGTAGTATTACGTGAGTATTACGTTTACGTAATACTCACGTATTACGTACACATCGAGCTGAACTTTTCGTCGCCAGTCGAAGGAACTTCCGAGCCCCTCGATCGACACTTGCGTCGTGCGTAGAAGGGACGGCGTAATGCTTTCAAAACTGGAAAAGGCGGAAAGTAAAGGGAGAAAGCAGACGATTCTATTGCCGACGTCACACCGCACTGGCGCCAAGGGCGGCGCTGACGCCGCGCGCACACCTGTCATCCGCGGTGGCAAGGTGTGCGTCACCAGTGCGTCACGAGTGACCGTGGACTCGTGACGCTATTAGCAAGTGGCCTACACAAACGGCGTACTGTTGTGACGCTCGACGTCAGGATGTTACTGCAGCTTAGAAATCGCAGTAACATTTCTGGCAGTAAGTCAGTGAACTGGTTAGCATTTCCATTCTCAGTGATACTTGTATGACATATAGTGCGACTGCGCACGCCGGCGGTGGTGGCATTTTCAAGCGTCGACCCGTGGGCGACGTAGCTGCAACGGAAGTCCAAACATTTGCCGGCGCTCGCGCCCTTTAGCGCGGTACCTTTTATGGCGGGAACATGAGCGCGAACACGCGAACGCATGGCAAATAGCCTCGAACCCGATGGGGGGCGATTCGCGGCTGCCACTGTAGGAAACAAAGAGGAAAGGGCGCTGCGATTCTGCTGTTTGCACTCCCGCCTCGCTAGCGTTGCTACGAAACGTCAGCTGATTGCATGTCCGCGGCCGCTAGCGATGATGCGAGTTCATATCAGCGTGCGCAGCCACATACAATGACACATCAGGCTACGTAACTACTGAGGGACCGGCCGTGACGTAGCCTGCCGTGATACACAGGATTTGCTTATATCTAGGTGCTGTTGGCTGAGCATTGATACGCCTGTTTATTATTATTTTTTTCGTGGAATATGTTCATAAAGTAGACCAGGGCTGTCCGTGTCCATCATCTGTGTTTCAGCGGATAAGAATCTCGCGAGTGACTTTGCATAAGCGGGAAGAAGTCGTCAAATTGTCAAAGTTACACGCAGCGAAACATTGGTGTCTTGACAGGATGCCAGTTGAATACCGTCAACAGGATAGTCCAAGCATACCGAGATGAAGGGAGCATTAAGGATGCATTGCACAAGCGTCGATCCCGCGCCACGTAGATGGATCAAGACTTACAAATTGTTCCTGCAGTCAATGAGAAGCTATTTGAAAGTGCGAAGGACGTGCGCAGTACTCTCGATCTGTCAAATGTAAGTGACAGCACAGTACGGCGAAGGTTAAGTGAAGCCGCACTTCGAAGTCGCGTCACCGCTCAGAAGGCCCTTCTCACAGCTGCCAACGAAACTGCTCGTCTGAAGTTCGCTGTCGATCACCGCAGCTGAAGGGTGGCCGATTGGAAATATGTCAGTCTCCGACGAATCTACTTTCTCGAGCTGCTGGGACCAGCAGAGAAGAGTGTGGCACATGGAGAGCATGCGCTTCTGTCCGAAGAACACCAAGGAGGTGGCCGCAAGCGGACGCACGTCAGTAAACGCGTGGGCGGCTATTTCGCGTGACGGCGTAAGTTGCCTTGCAAGAATCTCTGAGAGATTTACGAGTGCGGTAGGCCGGTTCCCCCAGTCAAGTTCCTCAGGACACTCTAATAAAGTTCTTGTCACTGTCACTGTCATTTACGAGTGCTGCTTATTTTGCACATTGCTGGAGCACGAGATGATAGTGGTGTGAGATGTTGAACAAAACTGAACTGAATTGAAATACAAGAAATCCCACGTGCATTGAGTGGTCCACGCCCGGATGGGCACTATCTATTCCAACAGGACTTGTCTCCCGTGCATACAGCAAAGGTCGTGACACGTGTTTTAAATGAACGAGCGGTAATGCGCCTTGAGTGGTGCGCGAAGGGTGTGGACATAAACATAATAGAGCATGTGAAGGCTAACCTTTACACGCTCTCGTTGGCGACCGCTGATTAACTGTGGGAGGCTGTACAAGAGTAGTGGAAATATCTTCAAGGTCACACCGCCTTCGTCGAGGCTCTCTAGGAGTCTCCGCGAGAAAGAATGGAGGCTGTCATTCAAGCCGGTGGAGCCATGACCCGTTATTAGTCCACCAAACGCGCAAGAAAAGGGCAAGGTAACGCTTATATAATGGGGCACTCTTTTTATGTGCGTTCAAAGTTTGTTACCATGTCGCACGCGGCCAAGAAAAGCTTTTCAACCAACTGCTGCATGCAACTTCTCTCCATTCACGAGAACCAAGATACAGCAAAAGAAGTATAAAAACAATACTGCTTTTTCCTACGCGTCTGTGTGTGTGTGTGTGTGCGTGTGCGTGTGCGTGTGTGCGTGTGCGTGTGTGTGTGTGTGTGTGTGTGCGCGTGCGCGCGCGTGTGCGCGTGCGTGCGTGCGTGTGTGTGCGTGCGTGTGTGTGTGTGTGTGTGTGTGTGTGTGTGTGTGTGTGTGTGTGTGTGTGTGTGTGTGTGTGTGTGTGTGTGTGTGTGTGTGTGTGTGTGTGTGTGTGTGTGTGTGTGTGTGTGTGTGTGTGTGTGTGTGTGTGTGTGTGTGTGTGTGTGTGTGTGTGTGTGTGTGTGTGTGTAACGCTAGCGAGGCAGGAGTGCACAGTTAGCGCAACAGCTAGCCCTCTGTTTTCGACTGGGCCATTCGCGTATGACACTTTCAAAGATTTTCGACAAAATGGGGAGAACCTATATCGGTCCGTAATTTGATAAATTATTTCTATGGCCTCCTTTAAATGTAGCTGCTACTCGTGCTATCTTATGTTTCTGTGGGAAAACGTCGGTTGTTAGCATGAGATTAATAATGTGAGCAATTGTCCCCGAAACATGGTGAGATATTTGTTTTAATTCCTTAGAACCAATTTCGTCAATTCCAGAGGCGATATTACTTTTCAGCAGCGTTACTTCAGCAACTTCAGCAGAAGATGTTGGTTGCGTGCATATGGTTTGTTATAACATGGGCATAGCTGTAATATTAGTCTCACAATCAGTGGCATTAAGTTCTTCGTAACATCCTGCATTTATGAAATGGGAATTCATTGAGTTAGCCACATCCTCACCACAAATAGTTCTACCATTTATAGTCATTTCTTTTATATCACCAAACTGTTGCTTTCTATTCGTTAATGTGTTTGCCATTTGCCACACCTTCTTAAGGTTGTCGTAAATGGGCTCAAATTTTGCTCTGTAGTAATTATTTTTAGCTTTTCTTAAATCATTGTTCAGAGAATTTCGGAATTTTTGTATCTACAACATACTTCAGGATCCCGGCAACTGAGGAATTCGTGTTATAATTTATTCTTAACCTTTATATGTTAAACGTTTGTTTATACAAGTCTTTCTGGATTTTTTTTATTTCTGCGCACCATGATTCTCTTGAGTGGAAATGCTTTGTTGAAACAGCTATAAACTATGCGCAAAAACCTATCATATGCAATGTCGACATCGCTCTGCTCTAATGCAACGCTCCAGTCATGCCCTTGAACTAAATTAACGAATACTTCGCGTGAGCTATCATTTAAGTTTCGTCGAAGAGATACATGCTCATCAGCCTTATTTTCATATGGAGTAGTCAGCATAAAGACTGGCAGATGGCCCCTAATATCGGAAGAAAAACACCCGGTTCTATATAATCTGCGCTGAAGTTTGTTATGCAGGCATCCAATAACGTAGCACTCTGTGTTGTGATTATAGTGGTTGCCTCTATGTAATTTTGACAGGCGTACGTTGACCACATGGTCACTTCATTTCCGTGAATCCAAGTTTCTGAGAACATTATCACGTTAAATGATATAGTACAAGAACCAAGAAAGTGAGTAATGTCGTCAGCTTTGTTGCTAATTCTGCTGATATTGATATGCAGAAAGCAAAAATGCTTTGCAGAGAGAGAGAATTCGTAATTAAAAGCATCAATCGTGTAGTAATTTATCTTATGTCCTAGCTCGGCCATGACGAAATGACGTTACGTTAGAAAGTATGCCACTATGAATGGGCAGCAGTATCAGCACATATCTGAATTATATCTGCTTGTGTGGCGATACGGATTACAGGCGAGCCTTCATCCTTTCTTGCCAAAATTTTCACGCCGTCTGTCCAGACAAATTTCCAGTTTGCAGCTTTCTTTCTTTTTTTTTTTTGAATTGCGGCTGAAAGCAGCGCTTTATTGGCTTTTGCGAGATTCTCGTTTACGTAAACGGGCCTTCTTCGCCTTACTTCCAAGCACTGAACTGACTATCCTTTGTTTTCTGCATTTTGACAAGAACGCATTGCGTTTGCTCGGTCGTATGAAAAGAGCAATAATGTTTTGTGCACCCTGCTGCTAGCCACGTACCCAGTGACACGTGTCAAGAAGGGTTTCTTCTCAGGCACGTACCCAGGGGGGGTTCCGGGGGGGGGGGGGGCACCCCACCCCCTCCCCAACTACGCCACCATTTCTCACACATACCGAAAGCGCCACCAAGTCAGTGTTAAGATTTGACAGCTATTCAGCGGTCAACATTTTGTTGCTTTTTTCACTCCTTTTGGATGGCGGTAGTTATCGGCATCTCTTGGAATGTGAAGGCCAATTTTCTCATAGATTCATTGCCCGCGCGATTAACTCGAGATGCGTTGAGTTGATCACCACCTATTGCAACGGTCACGCGCATCGCTGTTGCTTGGTTAGTTCAACCTTCTTTGTTTAGACTGATTTAGGGACCAGGAAAGGGATTCGGTTTTTAGTCAGCTGGTCTGTATGCTCATGGAACGAGTTGTGGCCGGAGAAAACGCCAATTACGTTCAACTTCTCCTTTTGCTTCATTATTTCCTCGAGTGACGGCTCGCCACGACGCTGGCAGATCCCCGGAACCATACACCCGCGATGTGGGTTAGATAAGGTGGAAGATAAAATAATGCGAAACAGCGTCCATCATCAAACCCTGCAATAGCCTTCAAACTCATATGCAACATGGCTGTCACCCGTTACCTCATCTATTTTTTCTATAATTGTAGAGCACTTTTCGTGTAAAAGTCTCAACTGGAAGCAAGAGTCACAAGGAGTTGAGAAATTAAGCGATCTACTAAGGGAGAGAGCCAACGAAACAGCCAAACAGGAAGGAAAAGCACAAATTAACCAATTTGCCGTTGTTTATGAAAGTATTATGAAAACCAGGCTGATGATGATGATGATGATGATGATGATATTTATGGATCAACATCTTTCTATTTGAAAACGAAGTAGGGAAAACGTCGCCGGAAGTGGAGAACAATTCGGTGTGTTTTGAACGGCGCTTCTACAGTTACCGTTCGAACCGCCTGACAAAGCCACTTCTCCGATATGCTTATGCGGGTGTTTTACTAACCTTTCGAGGTGGGCGCAGTACCTCTAGAACCGCAGCATCCTGAGCTCTGCGCGGTTGTACGGGACTGGCGGCCACGCATCGTTGCGCAATTTCGCGAATAACAATACGAGTCGGATTTGGCACTTGGTAGAGCAGTCAACGAGGGATCCAAAAGAACTGTGATTCTTCCGCAAATATATATTTATCTATAATTCTTTCAGAGCTAACATAAAAACGCTACTATAGTCGAATACAACTCAAGTCTGCAGTGAAGCCCCGCCTACGCCCTCATAACCACCAGTCACTGTTCCTCATCGAGGCTGCAAATAATTAATACTTCAAACTTTTCCTGTTACCCAAATAAGGCGCAAACCACTAAAATAAAGTTATTAGTGTGTTTTTATACGTTTTTCCTCGCCAATTATAGTGGAATTATGAAAGCCTAATTCTTTATTGAACTGAAATAAAATGATTGCTTCGCTGCAACTATCTATTGTCAAGTTTCACTTCAGTTGGCAGTGAAGTTTCATGAGTAAAATGGGCTCAGATGTGAAATGAACTGTACCGCAGACTTTTGAAGAGTGAAATGCTCAGACTCCATACACTTTATCCATGTCTGTGGCGCACTTCGCTGCTTCCGCCGATGAAAAGACTCTTCCAAGAACAGCGGACTCTCCGGAACGATGAAGTTCGACGGCATTTTCAAAAGGCTACATGACGATGATTTTTTGCTTCTGTGATTGGCTGGCGGAGTAACACAACACCGCGCGGTCCATCTGCCTTGGTTGCTAACTGCTGCTTTTTAAAAGTTATTCTACTACAGAAATCTTTATTTTACTCTTTCGCTTGTTTAATTGTTCTTGGCAGTGTTCGTCCTGCGCTTCTTTCCTGCGCGAGTCCATTTGATGTAGTTCCTTGTTTGCCAAGTAAAGGAGGGATGTATCTCACAGGCCTACCTGTGAGATACACCCTATTTCATTTCTCTTTTGCTCGTTTACGCGTCTTTACGGCGAATGGTGGGTGTTATTTGTATTTCTACTAGCGAAGGTAACCCTCCCCCTCATTTGCATAGAAATGTTATCTTGGGCTGCCCCCCCCCCCCCTCCCCTCCGTAAAGAAATCCTGGGTGCGCGCCTGTTTCTTCTACAATCTCACCCACGCTTTTTCCAAATTTTTTCATTGTGTACACCGGATCATCTCCCACAGGTGCTCCATTTATTTCTACATTATTGCGGCGCTGGTATTTCTCAAGTTCTTCACACTTCTGAACGAGCCTTTCGTTTTCCGCTTGCAGTGCTCTATTCTGGTTTACAATGCCATGCGTTTTCTGCCTGAGCTGTGTTATGTCACCTGCTATGCCTTTTACGTCATTGCAAATGTCCGTACAAAACGATGCGCTGTCCTTCAGTTCCCTCATATATGATCGGTAGTCTCGCTTGAAATTGTCAAATGCTCTCACCAATTCCCGGAGATCTTTCATATCCAATGCATCCTTTTCAATATCACCACCGGCGACTTTTGCAACGCCCTTTGCCATCACAAACACTTTCACAAACACTTTGCGCTAAGTTCGGCAGCAGCGAGCAGAAAACAAATAACACTAAAACACTTTGGTGAAACAAATGTCTCACCTGTAAGGCAAAGCGAAATCCTTAAACGTGTGCGTCTTTCGAAGTTCTTGAAGAATAGATCATTCTCACTGACATATCCGTAACCACTTCTTCCGTGTGCAGTGCGTCTTTGCGATTCACGAGCCTGCAGACTGCGCTTCTTGCACCGTTCATTACGATTTAATCCTCGACATAGGCATAAATGTGGGCGCATTGAGAAGAGCTGCTACGCTGAAAGCCGATCCAAAAATTAATGAAAGGGATAAATTCATAAAACTGCAAGAAATTGCACGTTTTTCTGAACAGCCATTCCTCTTGTCCATTTCAGGCCACGAATCAGACTGATGGCTCTGAATGACTAAATCAGCTATAGACATGCTGTTGCAGCTATATATCACAGACGGTTCCCTGGTGGCCTTCCTGGTTGTCACCTCTGCGCAGATCCGATAAGCAGGTCCGCTAGGCGCGCATGCTGGTATCGCGACGATTACCCGGCAATGACCACGAGAAGCCTCCCTTCCACTGTGCGATGCCACGGAACCACACCGGTTTGTCTTGCGATGGCTGTATAAGGCAAAGCGAAATCCTTAAACATGTGCGTCTTTCGAAGCACGAACTTCCGCGTATTGCGTATACATGCGTGTACGCAAATGTACTTTTCCGGCGCAAATATATCTGACGAGGAAAGGACGGCGTTGGATGTCATTTACAGCGAAGCTGTTAAGGGATAATTCCCGCAAGATCGTGTCCGTGTGTAGACACAAAACTTCCCAAACGTGGGCCGATACCGAAGATAGTGCAATGCCGCGCCGACCCGCAGTGGACATGAAGCAGGCGTTAAGCACTCCCCATGCGTGGGCCGATCACTAAGATGGTGCAATGCTGGACTGACCCGCGGCGGATGTGAAGCAGGCGTTAAGCGCTTTCCGTACGTGGGCCGATCCCGAAGATAGTGCGATACCGGGCCGACCCGCGGCGAAGGTGCAGTTCGCCATTAAAGGGCCCACATACATAGCTTCGCTGGTCATCCTTCTTCACAGAATGGAAGGGCACTGAGTTTTTTCTCGCCAGATGTATTAGTGGATATACGTACAGGCGCGGCCACTGCTAGCGGGAACACGACAGCCAATGGCAGCGCTCCGCGGAGCGCCACTACCAGCGCCTCGTGAAGTCTTGGCAGACGCCTCACCATAGCAGACGATTCCGCGGGCTTTTCGCACTTCATGAGGAGCCGGTGGTCGGGTATTCCGAGAAGTGATACCATGGGCTCCGTGTTCCCAATAGCAGTGGTCGTGCCTGTACATATACAACCTGCTTGAGCCAATGCATATGTGCCCGTACACACTGCTGGCCTATAGTAGAAAAGTAGGGTCATTGACCTTGTGCCCGAACAGACAAATTCGGCACTGGCTACGTGCAACTATAGGTGTATGCCACTTGGAATGTGCCCCATTCTCGGTCGCTCCCATAGAATGGAGAGCGACCGACGCGAAAGGTTTGAAGTCCTAAATGTACTTAGATATGTGTCGTGCTTCTCTGTGCATGCACCTTTCATCCACACTCTTTCTTTCGACAAGCGTGATACATCGCCCTCGTCCTCGTGAAACATACTAGGAACAGCTACAGCTGCGACCACTCAAAGAAGCTTTTCCGTCATTTACGTTCCAGCGTTGCGTTGAAACTGCGCGTTTCGTTTTTGTTGTTGTTGTTGTTGTTGTTGTTGTTGTTGTTGCTGCTGCTGCATTTCAAATCTAACGCATTTCTGCCCTGAACCTAACGTATACATACAGGTCATATGAATTTTTCCGGCGTTGTTTCCATCATTAAACTTGCAAACTAGTAAACACTTTCAACTTTCGGTATTATTCGCTAGCTTGCTTTGAAACGTTTTTAAACGTTGGTGTTCGATAATCACAATGGAAAAATAATACTAACAGAAATCAACAGAAAGATTAGTTACCACTAGTCATTATTATCTTGCTGCTCTAAGACGGCCGGGGACTGCGCATATTTCAAACCAATGAGGTTAGATCTTTCGTCACCGCTGCTAGGTGCATCCTCAAAAGGACATACTTCAACGCTCACGAAGGGCATTCTTGCGCTGTCAAGTTTATGTACTGTAGTGCACCACTGACATTCGATGACTTTATATGTCAGAAGCAACTAAAAGGACATTGTGCGTCATTACTGTCGTCAGACGTCTTCGTGATGTTACTCCGTACGTAGTCTTTAACATATGATTATTGTTATTACTTCCAAGAAAAGAAGAAAAGAAGGTTATTGAATATTGCTGCTAATGACATTTTAAATTGTCATTCTAAACTCACATGTATGATACGCATAAACAGGGCGCTTACGCAGAAAGTACAATCACATCAAAGAACGCGCGGCAACGGCAAAACATGGCAGGTGTGGATGTAGAACCTTGCGAGTTAATGACACCTACACCAACTCCGATGGATTGCCCCAGAACGGGGCAGTTCAGAATAAGAAAAGAAATGTAAAATAATTAACATAAACGTTTGAGATAGGTAGGTTAGAATCAAAAAGGAGGAGGTTGGAGAGTACTAATTTAAGAGAATGAAATTATAAATGAAAAGCATAAGACAAAACAAATCTAGCTAGATTTAGTAGAAAGCTTATCGCTTAACTGCGTAGCCTGGGCTGTCTTCGTTGTCTTTCAATAATCATTGACTCCTCTGAGCGAAAAAAATCGGAGAATAAGAAAGATCATAAATAGAAAGAATAAAGAACAAGAAAAACCACACAGAGAAGAAAAAAAAAAGAACTCATAGCTACGCGTGCTACACTTGAGTGGTCGTAATGAGTAAACATTGGCACTTTTGAACTCGTCGTGTGATCCGTGCAATTCGAATGAATTAAAAACACTCTTAGTTCATTTTAGATTGCGTCACTATGGCTGAGAAGAAAGAGAAAGATTCGCCGCATCGTCTTGCAACGGAAATGCGGATTATAAAATTCAAATGCACCCATTCTCTTCTGCGAGATTCTACCTCCCCGTTGATTAGGTACACAACTTCCTTCCTCACGTACTTCATGTCCGTCATAGTTTGCGGAGCCTGATTTCTATTTGTACCGAGGAATACTTACTTGCATACCGAGAACAGAGTGAATTCTTCGTAGATACGCTCTTCCGACGTACTTCCGTGTACTTCCGTCTATGTGCTTCGTCATCTTATGCTCCAACTGAGGCACCTACCCATGATGGTTACTTTTGATTAGGTATTTTCGGTTTTCGAGCGACACCCTGTCTTGTACGGCAATATACTAATTCATACTCTTTGTTGGCTGCCCCCTCTGTAATGCGTGCATTATTATAAGGTCCTGGCATGTAGCAGGCAGTGCACAGCACCCAGCCCTCAGCACTTGGGCGATGGCAGAGTGGTTAGCGCGTCTTGAACGTACCAAAACGTGGACTGCAACTTCAGTCGGCAGTGTTGCAGTTTGCATTTTTGTACGTTCGAGACACACTAACCACTGAACCGTGGCCCAACTGTTCACAGCTGTGTGTTGTGCACTACCTATCATGCAAATGTCACCCGCCGATTATTGTGCTCACGCAGCACTTTCAAATCACTGTCTCTAATCTTTTTGTAAGTCTTAAATAGTCGTCTCAAAGGTCGTGCAGTTGAATCAAGGCTCAGTGAAAATGTGCATCGTGCGTCAAGCCAAGGGCTACAAAAAAATTATCCGGATTTTCAGTAATAGCATTCTAGATTACCCTGTAAACGATGCGCGCTGTCATCAGCAGATGTGTTTTACTGCCCAAGCGCAATGTTCTCTTGCGTTGCAGGGCTACATAAGTAAAGGGCATGAGAAACAAGTGGGACGAGGCAAGAAAAATAATGCCATGTGATGAAAAGGGCGCTTAATGTACAATAAGTACTGCAGCTCACAAGCCGCAGTACCATTTCTGCCAGTGGGTCAGTGAACTTGTTAGCCTTTCCGTTCTTAGTGATGCTCGTTTGGTTTATATAGAGCAAGTGCGCACGCCGGTGATGGTGGCATTTTCAAGAATCGGCCCATGGGCGACGTAGCTGCAACGGCAGTCCAAATATTTGGCGACACTAACGAAAATGACAAAGGGGAGAAAGACACTACATCGTCTAAGGTGCGCACAAATGGCTTAAGGCTTTATGGCTGAAGTTACCTACTGCGTCACGACAGAGGTAACTGCGTCACGTCACGGCATCATCACTGCGTCACGGCAGAGGACCAAGTCGGCAAAAGAAACAAGGAGAGAGAGAATAAAAAATAATAAAATTATCTGCGTTCATGATTCGATCACGCGTACTCGAAGTCAGAATCTATAGGTAAGCTTTTTAAAAGAAACCAATGCATTCAGGCATTTTGTTTGAGTTGTTAGCCGTTGTGCCGTCATCGTGCATTAGTCATCGCTGCCTCCTTTCCATTATCGTCGTTTGCGTTGTTATCATCAAGTCAGCTAACGCCTATTCTATAGCTGACCTTTACTGACTGCCTTTAAGTGATTATCTACTACTTTCTTGCTTACCCTCCCCTCCCCCCACCCCCCCTGCCCATCCTCTCGTTCTTTTCTTTAATATACCCCAGTGTTTTGATACGCTGTAGATGTGCGAATGATGGCACTCGGTGGCAGGTAGATGGCCACAGCGATGACCTTGGTGATACCGTGGCGAGCCACCGCGCTTCAGAGCCCGGGCGGAGGCCAGCCAGGATATCACGGACACCGTTCCGTGCTTCGGCGGCACGGCTCAAAGGCTTGTCCGCAGCGTCGACGTTGTTGCGTCATGCAAGCGCCTGACGTATCTGGGTCGAGGCCCCGCATCAGACGCAACGCAGAAGGTAGCTCGGGGAAGGCGCGAAGCAACTGGCTTATAGGCTCCGAAGCACGCGACGTGGAGGTGGGGGACAGGAGGCGAAGTCGTTAGCGATCATCATCTCGGGAAGTGCGTTCCAGAGCTCGCGAGGTGCCCCACATCGACGACGTGAAGTGCGCGTCACACGATGGACGTACTGGCAATGGGGGAAACCCAGTTTCATTTCTGTCTTTCTTCTTTTGTTTATTTGTTTGTGTGTTTTTGTCTTTGACTCACCGAGATCTCGGCACAACTGACAGAAAGAATCTGTGGAAGATATAGTGCCCTGAAAAGTTGGAAATTGGTTCTAGCTCAGTGAAATAGCTCAGAACTACGAATAAATGCCATTAGAAGTAGATTAGACCTCCAGGAAGACTAGTTCACGACCCGGTGCAATGCTTATGTGCTCGACGACCAGCTAGACATAGGGAACGGCGTCGCTGCGAGCCCACCTTAGCTCGTGTGGGCTCGGGCCGCGCATCACGAAACTATACGCCCCGGAGGTTGCGAGCTGGCTTGCTTTTTAGAAGTATAAACGCCGGGTCGCCGTCGTGTACAACTTTCTGTAGGGGCTAAAAGCACGAAAGTTGTGAAGCATACTAGAAGTCGTCTTGCTTTAGTTTTTAGATTCTGTGTCTGCTCACGCTGTGAGAAATCATGAGAAATGTCACTGCCTGCTGGGCGTCGCCGAGTTTCTGCATGTCAAGCGCATTATTTAAGTGCTTGAGACAAAACCTTTGTTAATAGTTGTGAACATTTGTATACCTTCGTGCGATCACACTAAGAGGCAGGCAGTCACACCTCGCCGTATGTTCTATATTACGCTCTGAACCACGTTTGAGAAACTGCTAACTGCCTAACTATATTTTTTAGAAAGATTGTATGAAGGTGAAATGGCGCAAACCCCGGGTATGGGCTAAATATTACGCTTTTACTGAGGGATGGTAACATTTTTAAAAAGCGATTGAACAATATAAGGAAATCAAGCAAAACAACGGAATGAAGTGTTGAATGCACGTAGCCCGTAAGAGAAACGTCGACAAAACATAATGAAAACACAAAGAAGATATTGTTGAAGTAATAATAAAAAGTCGCAGTTTCACCCGATAGGCGAAGCATCGATTGCGTTAGCAAATTAGCAGGCAGCCATATAAAGTAAGGACAGTACTTTTATCGGCCGTATCGACTTGTAAACATTCGCTTGCTAACTAAATTAACAAGCATGGTGTCAGCGCGAACAGCAAACAAGAACACATCACACTTGATAACCGCGGACACGCTGTCAAAACACTGGCGGGAAGACGCGCGGCAGCAGCCGCGAGCGATGTGTCCTTCGTGCTGTCTATCGCTACAGCGCAAACTGAGCGTGAGAAAACGCAGTACGCACAAAGCTACGAGCCGTCGGCGCACCTTACCTCTGCCCCCAACGCAGATCGCTCTCAAGATAAGCGGCGCGACCGTGCGCAGCCGCCACATACGCAGCTGCAGCCAGAGTAGAACGCCGCCTCCCCCCCCCCCCCCGGTACCTCGCGACGTCGGGGGCCGCGCGCGCGACGGAAGACGGCGCGTTTCCTTCCCGCTTTCCTCCTTTAGCGCAGGCAAGATTGAGCCGCGATCGTTGGGTTCCCTCGCACGCTTTCACTCGCACATACAGCCTGAGGCGCGCGGCGACGGCAAGAATGTGCGTGGAGTGCACATATAATTGCTGTCGCAAGTATTGCCATGCGATCAATGTCGTACCGTACAGCCGATTACAGATATCGCTATGGCTGAACATGGCACCGAGACCTCAAGGAGAAGGAACTCGGGAACAGCACGGATAAGGTAAATCTGTGCAAAATAAACTGTCAGAAATGCTTCATTTCATGCAACAATAATAGTGATAATAATGTAGAGAAGGATTGGAACAATATAGTGGGTCATTCCCTTCAGCGTTTTCGCACGTGAATGCCGCTCGCGCTCGGAGTCCGTGCTCTGCCTAGACTGTCGCCGCAGCGCTGCTCCTAGTCCGATCAAATAAACACCTTAACATTTGGTGGAGAGTGCCTACCATTTACCATGCCTCAGGAAGCGTCCTCGCAAACACCTCCTCCTGCACTGACCGCGTGTTCTGGTGTACCTCGTCACCGTGACCCTGTCATGTTCACTGGCGCGGCTGACGCCGATGTGGAGGACTGGCTCACCACGTACGGGAAGGCCAGGGCGCATAACAAGTGGGGCGAGCTAACGAAACTGAACAATGTGCTGTTCTACCTCGCGGGTGTCGCCAGCCTATGATATAACAACCATGAAGCAGATTTCCCGACCTAGTTCGCCTTCAAGATCGCCCTTGCCGATGTATTTGGTCGCCCCGCTGGCGGCAGCGGTCGTTGACCCGTCGCACTTCATCGCGCGACGAACCCCTGGCTGGTTTGGCTACAATTTCGGACCAGCCTTTGTTGCTCGAGGAAATTAAGGCGTTCGTCCGTGATGAGGTTTCCCGCCAACTGTCATTGCTGACCTTTGCGCAGCCGCAGCATATGCAGGAGCCCTCATCGCGTTTTGTGCCTCCGTTCCGCCGCGCCATTGAGCACGAGATCAACGTGGCTCTGCCTGAGCTCCGCCAAAATGTTCCTGCGGCTGCACCTCTCAGCTACGCAGATGTCGTCGTCTGGCCCCAACCACTTCCGCTACGTCCACTTCTCAGCTACGCCGAACTACACGTCAAGGAACTACACGTCAAAGACGACGCGACAGTCCCCCCAACTCGTCAGCGGTTGTGCCCGTCTATTGCAGCAGCCTCTCCGACACCGCTGCACTACTTTCTACATCCGACCGCTATTGCACCCGAAAAGGTATGCTAGCTGCTACCTTTGCGGCCGTAGAAGTCACTGAGGGATCCAATGCTATCTTTGTTAGTAACCCGTCCCCATGATGCCGCTGCGAGGGGAATGTCTTGGCAGCGTTGGAGCCATAAAATCCACCAAAGTTATGGCCGCGCCTGATGAGACGCACTGCGCCACTCACAGTACGCTCAGTGCTATTTCTGCGCCTGCTCCGTCACCCTGTGATGTATTCGGTTCCTCCATGCACCACCTTACGCCGGCCCAAAGTTACCAGCTTCTGTGTCTGTTAGAGGAATTTAGTTATTTTTTCGACGTCGGGAAACTTTCCCTGGGCCGGACGTCCACTGTTACGCATCGCATCTATACTGGCTACAATCCGCCACTGCGGCAACGCCCGTATCGCGTGCCTCCCCCAGAACGTCGTATAATTAACGAGCAAGTCGACGACATGCTTCAACGCGAAGCGATTCGGCCTTCATACAGTCCATGGGCATCACCTGCCGTCCTCGTTGGTTCTGTTCAGTTCTCTGTGGACTTTCGGCGCCTCATCAAAATTACCCGCAAACATTTACCCGGTAGCGCGAATTGACGACACCATTGACAGCCTACAAGAAGCAGAATTCTTTTCTTCTCGCAATCTGCGCTCAGAGTATTGGAAGGTACCATGGCTGACGACGATCGACCGAAGTCAGCTATTGTCACGCCCGACGGCTTGTACAAATTTAACGTCATGCCGTTTGGACTTTGCAATGAGCCTGCAATTTTTCAGCGCATGATGGATACCGTTCTGCACAACTCGAAATGGCATACATGCTTGTGCTACCTTGACGACGTCGTTGTTTTCGCTCCTGTCTTCCCCCCGCACCTTCAACGCCTCCCGCGTGTTTTGACGTGCTTAAGAAACGCCGGCCTACAACTAAATTAAAAAAAAAAGTGCCGATTCGCAGCGCGGAAGCTTACCATACTAAATGTTACGACGTCTCCAAGGATGGAATTCACTCCGATCCATCCAAACTTCGGGATGTTGCCGAATTTTCTAAACCTACATCTGTCAAAGACCTGCGCAGTGTTGTGGGTCTGTGTTCCTACTTTAGACGCTTCATCCGAAACTTCGCCACCATCACATCGCCCCGGACGAAGCTCATTGGAAGCAACGGGCTTCTCACTTCGTGGTCGCCAGAGTGCGACTAGGCGTTCGCAGTCCTGCGCCGTTTGCTGACGTCACCTCCAATTTTGCGTCACACCAATCCGACGGCTCCTACAGAAGTGCGCACTGATGCCAGCGGTGTTGGCCGCGGCGCAGTCCTTGCGCAGCGTAAACACGGGTTTTCTGAATACGTTGCGGCTTATGCAAGTCGCAGGCTTACGAAAGCCGAGAGTAACTACACCGTGACGGAAAAAAAGTTTTTGGCGATCATCTGCGCTCTTACTAAGTTCCAGCCATATTTGTATGGCCGCCCATTTGACGTCGTCACGGACCACCACGCACTTTGTTGGTTTTCTTCATTGAAGGACACTTCAGGCCGCCTTGCCCGTTGGGCACTACGCCTGAAGGACTACGATATTCGCGTGCTCTACCGTAGCGACCGCCAGCACTTTGACGCCGACGCCCTCTTGCGCTCTCTCTTGCACGACGACTATGCCCGCAGCTCCATATCCCAGCTTGCCGTTTCTTTCATCGACCTTCGCGCCATCGCTTCTGAACAGTGCAAGGACCAATGGATTGCCTCGCTGTTAGACTTGCTCTCTGATCCATCGGCACAACCAACCACTCGCGCGTTACGTCGCCAAGCCCACCATTTCGCCACTCGCGAAGATATACTCCACCGATGCAATTACACTGCCGATTGCCGCCAGTGGTTGCTAGTAGTACCCCGCAGTCTGCCTTCTGAAATATGCGCGTCATCCCAATCTGATCCACAGTGTGCATACTCGGGAGTATTCAAGGCTTACCAGAGCATTCAATAGTGATACTACTGGCGCGGGATGTATAGCTACGTTCAGAACTTCGGTCGCTCGCGCCCCGATTGTCAGCGTCGGAAATCTTCAACGTGCCTCTCGCCAGCCGGTCTGGAACCGTTACTTTGCCCTACCCGGTCATTCGGGTGCGTCTGCATCGATTTGTGTGGGTTACTTCCCATGACATCTGCTGGTAATTAACCGCTGGGCCATTGTGGCTGTTGACCACCTCACGTGATACGCCGAAACTGCCGCCCTCCAGGCGACTACAGCGCGCGACGTTGCCTCTTTCCTGCTTCACCGATTCATACTGCGTCATGGTCCACCACAGGAGTTGCTTAGCGATCGCGGACCATGTCTTCTTGTCAGAAGTCGTCGAAGCCATCCTCAAAGAATGCCACGTTGTGCGCCGCACAACTACTGCTTACCATCCGCAGACCAATGGTCTCACAGAACGCTTTAACCATATACTTCGCGACATGCTTGCTATGTACGTAGCCTCTGACCACACAACTTGGGATGCCATTCTGCCCTTCGCAACATACGTCTACAATACCGTCACCCAGAGAACCACTGGCTTTTCACCCTTTCTCTTTTTGCACGGCCGGCACTCCTCGCACACAATCGACGCAATTATTCCGTACAAGCCGGATGTATCTGAGTGCGCGCCTATTTCTGCCACATCCAGACATACCGAGGAATGTCGCGATATATCGCGCGGGCCTTTACTTCAAATGACCAAGAGCTCCAGAAGAGTGTTCGTTCGCGGTGACACCTCGTCCGCGCCCACGTTCCTCCCCGGAGAGCTTGTGTGGCTCTCGGTCTCTTGCACTGCACCTGGTCTCTCGTCGAAACTACTGCCCAAGTATGAAGGCCCCTACCGCGTCGTCGAACGTCGTCGAGCCCGTTGAACTGTCTTCCGACACGCTCCGTCGTGGACGAGACATCGTCAACGTCGACCGCCTCAAGGCCTACCATGACCCACTCATAGTGAAAAGCTGTTAAGTCGCCGGGTGGCTCCCTTTTCGTTCCCGGGGGTAATTGTAGATGAGGATTGGGGGAACGGTATAATGGGTCGTCCTCTTCAGCGCTTTCGCTCGTGAATGCCGCTAGCGCTCCAAGTCCGTGTTCTGCCTAGACTGTCGCCGCTGCGCTGCTCCTAGTTCGATCAAATAAACACATGAACAAATAATAATAATAATAATAATAATAATAATAATAATAATAATAATAATAATAATAATAATAATAATAGACCACAATCTTCGAGCCCTGTTGGCCGTGCCGAAACATCGTGATGAAGGGGACGCTCTTCTTGAGAATCTGCTGAAAGATCTCCCGCATGTGGGCCTACCTGTGCAATGTCCAGAAGGGTCAATTATAGCCCGCAAGGAACCTTCACGTCTTCTTGCATTCCTAAGAGAGGCCGGTTTGACGTACATTTGATAACATGCCGCGGTGGCATGCACTCTAAGACGATCAGGCGTAGCGATTGCCAGCCTCGATTGCTAGAATAAACCCGCCTGTTGCTATAAACCACCACCACTACCAAGTTGTGCATACATCGAATGTCAGAGTCAACGATAGCCGAGTCTCTTTAATGCGATGTCATTACACGCCGTGCGAAGCACGTGCAACAGGCGTTGTATGGAATCGCAGTGCCCTCCAGGGGAGCGCATAGTAAACCCGTTGTGCGATGCGAATAGTTCATGCATGTGAACGGGTCTTCTGCCTGAATCGACGTTTGGTAGTTACTGCAGGCATGCACTGTAAGTAACGTGCGTTCACTAAAGGATACGCATTGCCCACTGTACCTCTGAGCTAATACTGTAGATGCTGTGACGTGAATAAATCCTAATTACAGCAAGGCGCGTATGAGGACACAATATTCACCAACGGCGTTGGGGAATGCCTGTATGCATTGCGTGGATGTTACCTCACAGAGCCTTGGCAGATTTAAGGAAACTTTTTCAACATGCTACGACAGACGGCGACTCCAGGCACACACAAGGCAGTTAAGAGCCCAGAAATGCTATGGCTGCAAGAAATGAACATGTTCATTGCCGAACCTGATTTGGAAGCTATAGTGAAAGCCATGATGCAAACTATATATGCAACACTCGACAGACGCTGTTTTTGTCTTTGGACATCTCCGCAATGCTTCGGCGCGCTGCAGCGGAGGTGTCTCTTCTATCGCGCTGTTCAAGATAAAGGGTCCAGACCTGACCTATCTTGGGAGCGCTTAATTCAATGAGTACCAAGGCATGATTCAACTTTCTAAATGGCATCGCGGGCGTGCTTGCTCCAGCGTAAGGCCCGACGCGCTCTCGGTATGCGAGACCTCGCAGTTCCGGTGCTGTTGCGCGTTTCGAACCCAGCCTTAGCCTCGTCCTTCCCAGCAACCGCCTCCTGTCCGCGGCGTCGCCGCCGTTACCTCTTCTCGGTGGCGGCGATTCTATTTCGAGTAAGCGTTTCGCCGCCCACCGCCACTGTCGGCGAAGCTCGAGAGCACCGCGCTCTGCTAACTCGCGTGGCGCGCGAAGTCGGTGGCGGCAGGAATTCGGAACGGAGGCGATGCGGGTCACGCCGTCTGGGCTTCCCGGCTGGGAGAGGGAGAAAGAAAGAAGACAAATGCTCTTCTCTTCTTTTCCACAGACAACCCACGTTGCGGGCGCGTATATACCAACTGTCTCGGCGCTACCTGAAGGCAACGGACTCGAGTGCCCGACTAGAGACACATGTTGTGCCCCGTCTGGTGCACGTGATCTCTTCGAGCTCTTTCATCTTCTCTCTCATTCACTCCCCCATTTCCTTCCCCATGTGTAGGGTAGCAAAGCGGAGAAAGTTTCATTGGTCTCCATGCCTTCCTTCCTTCTCCTTATCTCTCTCACGTCACATTTAGTAGTATTATGCAATGACGTTATCGAATAATCGTTTCGGTATGCCGCTGCAGCGCTACAAATGCCGTCTAAGGCGGCTGTAGCTGTGCCGTTATGATGAGCCTTTAACGACTACAATACGTGTAAAGAAATACTGATTGTCACTGTTAGAGTTACATCATCTTTGAAATGCAGCCTCCGTTCCTTCTTACACGAAATTACAATACCTGTTTATGCTCATTTGCAGGTTAATCGGTTTTTAATCACGGTGAACGTGAAATAGCGCGATGAGATAAGCACTCGCCGTGGTTTTGGCGCTGTGCCGCTAATTCCGATGGCGCGGGATCAAATCCCAGCCACGGTGGCAGCATTTCGATGGAGGCGAAATGCAAAAACACCCGTATGCATTGCATTAGGTGCACATTTAACAGTCCCAGGTAGTCAAAATTAATCCGGACTCCTCAACTACGAAAACATTGATGGCTTCAGGTAGCATGTGCTGGTTTTTTGACCAGCTGTGTTCACCCAGAAAGATCATGTACTCGTGACGCCTGCGACAGAAAGGATGTTACACATCCGCCGCCAATGCTTGTGAGTGGTGGCGCTGGCTAACACTCCCAAGGTTAGTTTTAGTAGTAACACATAAATACCCAAGTAGGTGGATGGGCAAACCGCGCCGCGGTAGCTCAATTGGTTAGAGCGTCGCACGCGTAATGCGAAGACGTGGGATCGTTCCCCACCTGCGGCAAGTTGTTTTTTCATCCACTTTCATTGCCATTAATTTATCATTTCTTTAATTCAATTAGTAAGCACAAGTAATTTCCCCTATCTTTTCCTTGGTGTCTTTGCTTGTTGGCTTCCCCTGATATCATAATAATATGGTGGTTTTGGTACGTAAAACGCCGGAATGTAATGTAAGATGTAATGAGTCGAAACAGCAGTTAGAAGTAGCCACGCGACAAACGACACACACGAACACGCACGCACGCACACGCACGCATGCACTCATGCACGCGCACACACATTTTTGTGTGTTGCCTTGTCTGGCTTTTGTTTCACGTTCTCGCTCTGTTTGACGTTCACTATGGCTTGTAGATCTTTCCGAGCAGATTGATAATACCTCTCAGAAATAATGCTTCTCTTCCGGACTCTGTTGGCAACAATGCGAAATTTAAGATGCTATGTCGTGATTACCGGAGTCGGGACTGAAGTTTTGGTACAGCAAAAGTAAGGGCTGAAAGAGGCAACACAGGCCGTTATTCTCTATGCTATAGAGTTACCGCAATTTGGTTTCATAAACCGAATATTGCAATATGTGGGAATGTTTCTAAGGTCAGATTTCGGCACACGTGCGTTAAATGCATTAGAAACTTCTCTCGCTCTCTTCCTCTTTTTCTGTATAACATAGGTCGTCGACGACAAAGGTGTTCATCTATGAACCTGTAAAATGTTCAATTGGTATTAATGCAATAACTTGAAAGTATTAATGCTTAACCGATCAAACGCGGGGCCCTACAATTCAACCTGTCGGCCTTCAAGGATACAACGAGGCTGTATTACGTATTAGTATTACGTAGCTGCATTACAAAGGTACTATTACGTATCCGGGTGGCCGTTCTACTCGCGATTGCAGTGGGGGATATTCTTATGATAGTGTGGCGTCTAGAGTGTGACGCAAGCCCGTCTGGTCGGGATGATACATGGTAAAAAGAAGTGACCAGGACACCAATCGAAATGATGTCAAAGCGTTATTTTTTACCGTCCCCCCCCCCCCCCCCCCTCCGCACACACAGGCACGAGCATTGTTCCTAACGTATTGTGAACAAGGCTCCCGTAGGCCAACCGAAATGTACGAACGCTTTTTAAATCCTTTGGTCAGTGTCCTGGCCCCTTCCTTCATTTGATAGGGTTTGTACATGCCACTGTCTTCTCGCTGTTCGTACGGATGCGCTCTCACTGCTCTGTATATATAACAAACTTAGAGATTGACTTAAACGTAAAAATAAATCGAGGAATAATTCGAGAACAATGTGGCAAAGACAACACGCACTTATAGATATACCGATAGATATACCGATATAGATATACCGATAGATATACCGATAGATATACCGATGTTAACCGGCATCGCAATAACACTTTTAATGTAGCCAAGTCGACAGCTCATTAACCATGATTACTGTTTCTTACGTGCTCACAGGACACGTGATTACGTGTGGGAACAAAACCTTGCATGGTTTCGGCTGCTTACACTACGGCATACTTTAGGTTTGCATGCTGTTTCAAATACTACAGCGGCCGTTCAGATCATTCATGATGCGTTTGATCGACGGGGAAATTCTTAAGTACGCCGTAATCTCCGCGTGGACAAATTTCAACTTTGACGTCATCAGTGGTGCGTATACAGGAGCAGCTCTGGCACTCGCTCAAGCTTCCGGCAAAACACGCGTGATAGAAGCGCGCCCCGTCAATCCTGTGCATCGGCAGCAGCCATTGTGTCTCAGTCGATTATCCAGTGACGATATTGGCATGCGCCTATGGAAACGCGCCACCGCAGTAAACACAAAGCACTCGACCAAGCCAGTCAGAGCGCGCGTCACGAACATGCTTGTCTATCGTGTAGATGTCCTTGTATCGAGAGACGCGTTAACAATGCTAAGATGCAGTGTTGTTTAGGTATAGTGCCGGCTTGACTCTCGGTACTTAAGGAAGCTGAATCGTGTAGGGAGGGAAGCTACCTTTTGGACGGCTATAACCTTATAAGATGATGAACCGAGTATGTTTAGAAACGCTGAAGATCGTGGTGTGTTTTTCACACTTTTACGCGTCGTAGGGACGCAGTTCACCGAACAGAATTTTGCGACCTCTGCGGCTCTCTGGGTGTATAAGTAAAATCTAAGAAGAAATTACTTTGTCGCCAGAAGAAGAAGAAGAAAGACGCGCCGCGGCATCATTCTAAAGGTAATAGGACTTGCACATATCACGTTATATTTTGGCGCTCGTCAACGCTGCTTTTGCCATCATATAGCTGATTTGGTCATTCAGAGCCGCCTGTCTGATTCGTGGCCTGAAATGAACAAGGTGAATGGCTGTTCAGAAGAACGTGCAATTTCTTGCAGTTTTATTAATTTATCCCTTTCATTAATTTTTGGATGGGCTTTCAGCGTATCAGCTCTTCTCAATGCGCCCACATTTATGCCTATGTCGAGGATTAAATGGTAATGAAAGGCGGAAAGAGTGCAGCCTGCAGGCTCGTGAATCGCAAAGACGCACTGCACACAGAAGTGGTTACGGATATATCAGTGAGAATGAAATATTCTTCAAGCACTCAACAGCAGGTTTCACTAGCTTGGAATAGAAAAAGAGCATAACAGTGGCCGGCTAAATCCTGTTTCTCTCTCTCTCTCCTCAACTTCGAGGAGAGCTGCGTTTAGGTTTAAGAAAAAAAAAAGGTTTTATGAACAGTCTCTGTATATTGTCTCTTACCCATTCATTGTATTTAAAGAATAATGAACTGAACCGGAAAAAGCCGGCATCATGCAGGAACAACAAGAAGGTTTCTCAACAAGATTCCTCCAGTATACACACATGTTAAAGACAGCGAGTGGTTTCAGACAGGATGTTCTCGTTCTTTACCTAAGATTTAAAAAGGAAGCCGGCGTGAAATATGTTGCGGGTTTTACTCGGAAGTAAAATGAACGAAATGCCTAGCTTTTGATTTAACTTAATCAAGTTTTCTTAGAAGTGGTTAGAAGGCTTTCTTTCATTATCATTACCTCCTTCGCATAGTTCCCCAACTTCGTGCTCACGCGGTGTTCTAAAGGAAGTCTGCGTCAGTACTAGCGTTGTGTTCGTGTCCCGGTGAAGACCCCAGCACGAGGACTCAGTTCAATATAGCGAGGAAAGCGCCAGCTCTCTTACAGCAAGACGCTCTGTTTTGCCTCTGACGTCTAGAGCAATTTGAATCTCTACAACGCTATGCACCCTGCGCTATACTCTTATAAATGAGAACACTGCAACGAGTGTGCGACACTCCACCACATGATGCGGACATGCGCAAGCACACCCGAGCTCACACCCATAACACGTCCCAGCACACGGCAGTGGGAAGCAGCGCTGTTCAGCTCCGACTCGAAGGACGAGCTGGAACTGGTCAGCCGAGCGAGAAGAGCAGCTAAGGCCGCTGGACTCATGGACTGAGGAGACCAGCCACTGCAGAGCGGCGGAGCTACCTCGCGTGCTGATTCCAATAAAGTTCATTCTCTCTATGTGTCTCCAGCGAAATTCGCAACCGGCGCAAGTTTCGGCGGCTGTCGTTGCGTAGGAGGTCGTACTCGTTCTGCTTAACGTTATTTTGTAGTGAGACGTATAGCAGTGTCACCTTGCGAAATAAGCTAGTGTGCTCAGATTAAATGTGAAGGAAAATAGACTATACGGGAACAAACCAGCAAACTACAAGATCTAGGTGAAGGGCTCGCAGCGTCTGACTCAATTGCACGCTGGTATACACGATATATGTTGGCAGTAAAGGCACGTCCGCCGCCGTACAATACGAAAGCGAAAACGAAGTATAAATAAACAAACAAATGAAAGAAAGTAACAAGGCTGCTGCGGAGCTACTCTCTGGAGCGCCACGATTCCCACAGGAGAAGGTTACCGCTCGGTCAAAAATTGATGAATCGCTCCCCGGCTCACGCAATGCGGCCGACATGGCCTAGATCTGACTCCCGACAGTGCTGGTCTACCGTGCACTGCTCGACGCGTTTAGTTCTTCTATTCGAGCGGACAAAACTGGAGCGAGCGAACAAACCCGAAGAAAACGGCTTCGGAATTTTCAGAATTAAGCCCTCCGGAAATGCCGTTATGTTCGGTGTGCGCCAACCTTCATTGTGGCCCTTTGAAGGCAGTGTGCTCGTTTCACTTTTCCTGAAGGCGGGAGACAGACCTTGATCGCCCTTCCGACGAAAACGTGGGTTGAAGAAAGCGAGCACCGGTGTAGTGGTGAGGGCGGGTTGGTAAGGGCTACGAGCAACTCCGTGCGTCTATCTCGCGCGCCCGTCGCCTTTACAAGTTGCAGGCTGGGGTTGCAATAGGGCCCCGAAACAGCGTTCTTGTTCTTTGTCTACCGCTACGGTGGCTCAGTGGCTAATGCATTGCTCCGCCGAGCACCAGGTTGCGGGTTCGATTTCCAGCCACGCCGGCCCCGTTGCGATTAGACGGAGTGTGAAAAAAGTCTCCGCCGTGCCTTGGATACTTGTTTTGACCAACCTATAGGTCAAAATTACCCTTGGAAACTGAGTTTGTGCAGCCCAACGGACAGGATATACAGGGACACAAACGACGTAGAGAGGAGGGTTTGTGTTCGTTTACATCCCGTCTATTTTCGATGCGCAAACTCATTTTTTCAAAGAATTCCGTCTAGCTCGATATGGATCGGGAGCCCTCCACTACACGACACTGTTGAGCTTCTGGGCATTGAGCTGTTAGTACACTTGCTGCGCAGTCCCTAGCTACCTTTGAACTTACTTCGTTATCTTTCAAGCAATAACCAAATAAATTAGTAATAGCAGATCGCGTAGAGCAGACAACGTGGTATCTATTACAACGCGATGGGTACGTATACCATGGAAGCCACACGCAAAAGGGGACGGCATAGGATAAATTTGTTGACGAAATGAGGAAATTTGCAGACATTGGATGGAGCTGGCTGACGGATGGGAGAAAACGTAACCAGGTACCGCTGGGAAAGGCATCCTGAATTGAACCTAACTAAGATAATGATTTTGCACCTATGTTTTATGTCCATTTAAGATCTTCCTCGCGATGCTCCTAAGTTACTTGGTATCTTCTATTTGAGCTGTGCTTCGTACTAAACCCTGTGTTCAGAAGCCCATGCTTGACTTGGTCAAGATAACAACCTTATGTGAAGCGAACGCACTCAAGGAAAGGCATTGAGCTTCTTGGGCACGCTCACGCTGGGCGTTATCTTGACCAAGTCAAGCGGTTGCTTCAATTTAAGGTGCATTTCTGAATACGGGGCAAGAGTTCTCTACGCTGTACCTTGACGGGACATCGCTCAACCAGTATTTTGCCTCATGTGGTCCTTGAAGTGCTGCGAGCTTTCTTTTAAGTTGTCCACGCTATTTCCAAGTTCATTATGGATCTGTTCATTTTAACTGCGGCAGAGCCTTTAAAGCTATGTACCTTTCAAGAGGCCGCCAACCTACCACGCTATCCGTGTAGGTACTTTTTCTGTAAAAATTTCCTTTTCCGGCTGAATTTCGTACACTCGAAACAAAGATAAATTATATTTAATGTGTGTGTGTGTGTGTGTGTGTGTGTGTGTGTGTGTGTGTGTGTGTGTGTGTGTGTGTGTGTGTGTGTGTGTGTGTGTGTGTGTGTGTGTGTGTGTGTGTGTGTGTGTGTGTGCGTGCGTGCATGCGTGCGTGCGTGTGTGTGTGTAGTTGTGTGGGTGTGTAGTTGTGTGGGTGTAATATCTCACTGTAATTTCTAACCGTGTTATTTTTTAAACTTCGTATGTTTCTCGGCGGGGAATCACTGATAGGCTCTCCTTTCTTGTGTCGCATTACGGAACTTATACGTTGGTGTTTCTTGTCACGAGCGTTAAGATTCGACCGTGACACACTTAGGTATGTTTAAGCGGAGTGACAGACGGAGACAAGCAAGTGGACACAGATTGTTGTGTGTGTCCAGTTGCATGTCCCCGTATGTTGCCGCACTTACCAATCATAAGCTTCGCATCACCACCGAAAACTTGGGACGACAGCCGCATTCAAATTACAGGGTAATACAGTAGAGACAGCATCACTTCGGGGTTGCCACACTCAGTCGTGCGTGCCAAAAAACGCAACTGCGGCGCGCAGTCGTTACGCTAAGTGTCGTTATGCCTCGCTCATTCGGGTTAACCTAACCTTACCAGGCAGCGGATGGGTGGCTCTTTCTCATAATTGTCGGCGTAGCCAAGGACGAATACTCGCCTGCATATTTTCCGCGGGGTGACCTTAGCACCCAAAGCGAAATTTCAGTGTAGGTGCGACACGCACAAAGAGAGATTAAAAAAGAAATATATAAAGAAAATATATGGTACTTCTGCTTAATCAACCTACATACAAGTTCTCGCTTGCATCTAGACGCCATGGTCATGCTAACTTTTTCGGAAACTGATAGAATGGAGCAGGGAAGAAGTTTGGGCGTGTTTGTAGTTCAATCGTAAATTGGGATACATAGCGCAATAACGACAGTGTGTCTGATGCAGTGGCTTCTCTGTGAGTATATATATGCTTACCAGCTGCAATAAATCAATTGTTTAAAGTTAGCGCTCGTCCCGTGTTCTTGCTTCGTCCTTGAGTCGTTCTTGGGCTATGTATCCCAGTTTATGATAGAATTGACCCTGCTAATAGCCGTTAGCTGTACGGCTATTTGTTTTGAACTCGACGTTTAAACGTTAAATTTATTTCAAGTTAGGGCGTATGCATCATGCAGAAAAACCAATAATATTTAGATAAGTATGCAAAAGTTGATAGCAACATTATCAGCAATTAGCAAGATGAATAATTCCACTACAAAGTGGAGTTAATAAGCGAGCTCTTTAGATTTTCTTAAAGCAAATTAAACGACGTGAGTCATGCAGTAATAGAATTAGGCAGCTCGATTCCGTTTTTTTCTTTTTCGGAAGTGCTCTAGGCGATTGGGCGGTCGCCTTCACTAATGATCTGGCTAGCGTCAGGACTGGCTGGCAATTTCTTTTACGAACAATTTTAGCGTTAGAGCTTTCTTGTGAATACAGGTCCAAGGTTCTTCCAACTAAAAATTAAAAAAAGTGCAAAGTAAATGGACGCCTCTGTTGCTCTAGCAAAGGGTACGTTTTACACTATGAACACTTGACACTTTCCACTTACTGCTACGCCCATGCTAAATTAAGCTCGTTATCATATTTGTTTTACAGCTTAGCAGCTTCATTTAGACTTAACGAGCCCACACTCATCGACAGCATTATCTAAAATATTCCCGTATTCACTATTTAGGTGCCTTTCTTTCACTTATTGGCGTGTTCTGTCGTTACTTCTGCCCCATCGTTCATCGTTTCTCGATCGCTATCGAAGCACAGTTACATCGGGCAGGTTTACGCCTTTGCGCTACGAAATAGGGCCACGTTTACTTTTCACGCTTTCGACATTTTCCAAGTCTTTCGTCTTCTGCGACTACGCGCGTGCAGCGCGTGCGCAGTGAAGCTTTTGCACCAGTGCTAGCTTTACCCATTGTTAAAAACCGAATGGTTGTTGGGGACTAACGAAGATTTACTTTACAGAAATTTTTCGTGGCAGGTAAACATGACGACACGAAAACTGCATGAAATGAACATTCACGGCCATCGTGGTCAAGCTCTCGTGTCAGTTATATAAATGCGCGCCCAGGTTGTCAGAAGTAATGCACAGTTTTCAACTGCGTCTTCCCTCATCCCCGGTGCGTAAGTTGAGCTCGCTGTCGTCTAAAAAAAAATTACACTTTGGCGCGTAAGGGTCTTATAGCCGCGAGGCACATCAGCACCCCTGTGCAATATTTTTACTAGGACATAGAATGCGGTCCGCTTAAACTCTTTTCGCTTTCTTAGCACCTCGGTAACACAAGTTTGGGAGACAAAGCGACAGGCGAGAAATCCTACTGCGATGTGGACTTTGGCTTTCTCCCGCTTCCTCTCCGCGTGGACCAGGACGCCTTGTGTGTGAAATACCGGACGAACGCTGCTGGCTCAGCGAAGCGCGATACAACGGCCCCACTGGCTATGACGCCTATGCGCCCTGTGAACTAAAAAATAATGCATACGCTTCACACGCATAGTGGTACGTGCGTTCCTCATTTTGCAGGTCTATTGTGCACGTATAGCATACAATTTTTGTGAATGCAGCAACAAACGGCCACGCACGGAGATTTATGCAACTATATTCATATACATGAGAATTAGTAATAAATTGGCGTGTCGATCCATGAAGCATATTCAAGTAACATGTGTATAGGCAGGAACACTTTATTTTTTTTCGTTCTTTCTTTGAAGGACGGACTCATTGAATGATTGACCCATCGCCTCATTGTTAGGAGATGGCAAAATAAAAAAAAAAGCCTGTCAATGTGTTTTCGTGATTGCGTCCTCCATGAGAGTGAGTGAGACAGAGAGAGAGAGAAAAACAGAAGGGGGGAAAGACATGGAGGTTAACCAGACCCCCGCCCGGTTTGCCACCCTGCACTGGGCGAAAGGGCACAGGGATGAAGAGAGAGAGAGAGAGAGAGAGAGAGAGAGAGTAGATATAGCACAGTTTCGCGCACATTTGAAGGTTCGCACCGAATCTAGACACGGTCGCCAAGACCTGTCGACTTGGGGCACTGCACCAACGCATTCGTGGGTTTCTGTGCCATCGACGCGTACGGCCGGGACCCAAAGATCTTCATTTCCATAAATGGTATAGAGTCCAGCCGGTTCAGTGCTGTCCGGAGAGCTCGACGCTCGACGTCGTACTGGGGGCAGATCAATAAGATGTGTTCAATCGTTTCTATAGTTCCAGAGGAGTCGCACATATGGGCGTATCCCCCATTCTAATGCGGAAAATGTAGGCCTTTGTCAATGCCACTCCGAACCAGAGGCGGCACATTACTGTCCCCTCAGAGAGGGAAACTTTTGATTGCACTTATAGCTTTAGAGATGGATCAAGTCTATGAATATCACACTTCGGGAGGTTGGGAGAAGATCAGTATTTGTGTATCATACCCTTAGCCACTATATGAAGCTTTCTTGCAGCGTCGGTTCTGTTTAAGGGGATTGGAACTGGTCGGGCTTGCAGATGGACAGACCGGGCGGCTTCGTTGGCGAGAGCAATGCTGGTATTGCCAGGTAGCCACGGAAATTTATTTTCATGCCCTTTAGCGATAGCTTGATGGTGGTCTTCTCTTATCTCATATGTCAACTGCTCATGAGTTCTGTGATACAGGGCAAAATGCAGGTTCTGAAGCCCTCCTTGAGACTGATGAGAGTAGTCAGTGATGCAGCATTAAGAATTGGTATGCCGCAGTAAGTAATCGGCAATTAATTAGCTGTTAGTCGCATCTTAAACCACGTTTGTTGGCTAAAGAACACGCTAAGCGTCACACCACCTTGAAAGAGCATTTATTCTTACAAACCTGTAGTGATTAAGTGTTAAAGACGCATGAAGCGCATTCGAGGGAGTCATATTATTTATTTGAAAATCGTATGTGTGTGTTTTCCTTTTGTTTTGTCACGCATACTTCTATTTTTTTCTTTTTTTTTACTAGCTGTCCTATGCCGGAAGAGGATGGGAAATCGGGTGTCAAGATGAAGGTGCCTGTATATGTGGTAAGAAGGTCGCTTAAGACTTTTGCTTCTCTGCTATTTCGCTGATGGCGACAGGGCTATCTTCTCGAAATCCTAGAAGTATGTCCACGCGCCAATAGGGATCCTGTATATGAAGTGCCAGATGCGTAAGGTTCCTCGCAGCAACCGCGAAGCCGGTAGAACTAGCCATTAACACCTATTAAAAAGAAGAACAAAAAATATAACCATACGAAAGAAAAAGAAAACAGAAAGAAAGAACTCCGTGAGCCTCGCGCAACTTCTGAGGCCGAGAAAACCCTTTCGCAGCTCGCACCATTACGGGGTGGCGGAGGCGGCAGTGCGGCAGCCGCCGCGGCCGCCGTCTCGTCAAAGAGGGCCAGTGTCGGGCTGGGCGTTCTTGTCTCGACCGGCCTTCGGGTGCCTTGTGCTGGAACTTGGCCCAGTGGCCCAAATGCGCGCTGATGGCTGACGGACACGAGACCGACCACCGCTGGGCCGCTTTCCCCGCGAGCTGCGCGCGTGGCGAAAGCGGCTGACCTTTCCGCTAAGAGGTTGCTTGTTCACCGGAGCAACGAGGCGCCTTGTAGCTTGGCTTACTGCCGCGACTCCTCACGTGTTCTCGTCGGTCATAACCGGAAGATTTTCGCGGAAGCCTCGAAAATAGTCTTCTTGCGTTAAATGATGTTACTGTGGCTTGGTGGATATAAATCACACCGAATGGTCTCTGTCACTAAATGCACGGCACGTGCAGCGAGAATTGTGAGGTCTGTATCTGATTTATGTGATTTATTTATTTTAAGTGTCGCTACGGTGGAATTGCCGGCAATTGCCGGCAGCAACTGCAAGGCTAAACCAGTAGCCTACAACCACTCAACTCAACTCAACTCAGGTTAAGGAGCGCTGCTGTGGAGCTGCGGCTTGGTGCGCTCATGACAGCGTAGCATGTTAGGAAGCTATGCACAGAGGGTGTGCAGTCAGATATTTTTCGGCGTCTTGAAAAGAAGAAGGGGGAGGGGATGGGAAGCGCGAGGGGACAGCGCAGAAAACGCTGTATGCGCAGTAAAACTTCCTGCGCCCTTAAGGATTCTTGATTATATGATGGCTAATCGCCCTAACCCTGTAAAATACTTTTCGTGCACATGACAGTGAGCTCGGACTATACACTGTCCATGATAGAAAGCGTTAATAGTTGAAAACTGTGTACTAGTTCTGACCACTTGGCGTGCATTAAAGTATCTGTCACGCAAGTTTGACAATCATAGCCATTAAAGCTCGTGCATTTCTCGTGTCGTCTCTCGCAGCTACATCAACATATTTATTTGCCGCAACAATGTTATCGAACGAGAAAACATATTCTGTCCCCATCAACAGTTCGATATTACCCTTAAGGATAATATTGTGTTAGCCATTCGACAAGCCCCCTCCGTTAATGGTGCAAGAATTTTTACTTTGTAAATAGCAATAGACAACAGCGTAGACGAACTTTTCTTTTTTCGAAAATAGTTGCATTCCCCGACAATTTCCCCGGCATAAGTAAAATGACCGTACTCTTCAAACGAGTGAACGTACTCGATCCAGCGAGGATTACGAGAACTCTTGGAAATAGTGCCAAATATATTTTAAAAAGGCAGTTACTCATACCTCAAAGTGTCCAGAACTCCCTTTGTTATAGAGTGTAGCAGGATCCCACAACAACAAATGTTTTTGCTCAGACAAGAAGGTGTGTATTTTTGCGTGCGCGCGTGGTTCGTGTTCTTGTTCTTGCTCGTGTTCCTTCCTGTCGATATTGCTTTTATTGTTGAAGAACAAGCTTGTGCAGAACTACCGAGCCACTACTGGATAGCTACATGAATAAAGACCCGACGGGGTGACTTAGTGGCTATGGTGTTGCGCTGCTAAGCACGAGGTCGCGGGATCGAATCCCGTCCGCGGCGTCCGCAAATCGTTTGGGATGAAATGCAAAAACGCCCGTGTCACGTGCATTGCGGGCACTTTAAGGACCCCCAGGTGGTCAAAATTAATTCGGAGTCCCCTACTACGGTGTTTCTCATAATCAAATCACGGTTTTGGCAAGTAAAACCCCTCAATTCGTTCATGTGTATAAAGTAGGAATACAGATGCGACATGTCTTCGCGAAAGTTCCACCGGGATTTACGGAGATCGCGAACGCAAGAAGACTCCTGAACAACCACGTGGTCTCCGCTGGCCTTAAAGACGGTATAAAATTCCGCAATATGCGTTGCGCAAAGGGGAGCTGGTTTTGTTGAAGTTTTATAGACGTTTTCTTTCAATAACGTGGGCGTCTAATACCACGGAGACCGCACAAATTGCTAGACGTGCATGTTGCGCGTTAGCTCAGTGGTTAGCGCTTCTGGCTCTGGTTAGGTTAGGTCGATCCTTAACGACTCGATTCCTAACAGCAGTGGTGCCACAGGTTTTGTTTTTCTTCGCCATGGGGCGAAGTTAAACGACTACAAGTTACCAGGACTGGGCTAGAGTGTTCTTCAAGACAGCCGTTGAGGAACGCTCTAAACATGAGGCATGACAGCTGCGGTATGTTTTTGGATCATGTCAGTGTACTGGCTTTGAATTGCTCCCCACCAAGGGGCTTATAGCGTTACTGAGCGCGTGTACGTGTTAGCGTGTGTGGATGTGTTTTCTTTTGTTTGTTTTTTTAAGTGAATAGTTTTCTTTGGATCTTTCGCCAGGGACCATGTACTTTCGCCCGTTCTTGTGGTAAGTGGTTGGTGGTCGGAGGATGGTCACCACCCATGGAAAGGCCCCAGTGCAAAAAGTGCATACTCTCACGCAACCAATTTGTGCGGGGCGTCTTCGTTCCCGAACTGAATCAGCTTTTCGAGGCTCACGGGCTGTCTGATTTTACTACCGCAACGTATGTGCTGCTTAACGGCTCTGTAATTACGCAACGAAACAACAAGCGCTACCTAAATATCCTCACTGTAATAAATAATACACGCCTTCCAGCACGTCGTTCCTTTAACAAAGCGAAAAGCTTCCTAGAAGCGCTTGGCTAACTGACATTCACTGCCGATGGTTTCTGCACAATTTTTTTTGTGTGTGTGACTCCCTTTCTTACATTCATCCCCGTAGAATCTGGAGTGGCATGTCAAACCTGTTGCTATAGGCTAACCTCTCCAAACGCCATTAAGCTTTCTCTCTTTCGCAGAATGAGAAGTGGGCCTGGCAACGACGATAATGCCATGTTACGCTCTCCATGGCAGGCAGAGCATAACAGGAAGTAGGAACGGACAGACATTGAAAACAAAGTTCCGAGCTTTTAACATATTTCTCTGTGAACCTCATAGAAGGTCATTCGAACTATGTGAGTCAATTCATGCAAAGAAGATAGAAAAAAACAACAACATAGTGATAAATAGGTGGTGTTCATCATGCTCCCACACACGGCAGGATGATAATTGTTGGTTATATCGCGGCAGTGTCGGCTTCTTACCGCTGCAGTATACGTAGCAGTGTATCCGTGTAAATTTATTTATCCCCCCTTTTGTTTCCCATACGAGTAGCGAGGGCACGATGCATGTCCTCTTCGCACTGTTGGATGCACGACGCCAGAAGCGCACGACTCCCAAGAGGCCCAGCGGTTGCTTCATTGAGGAATTGGCGAATGCGCGGTCGCAGACCAACCACGCATTCGCTCAGCGTTTTGAGGTCGAGCCGCGTTCGTCGAATGATTCACGCAGCCCGACCTCGTGGCAGCAGAGCGAGGTCACTCCGCGGAGCGGAAACGCTGTGTGTACAGGAAGGGCGGATTAAACGCGGAAAAAATGTCGAGTCAATGGGATTTCCCGAAGGCATTCCGAATGCTTTGCCTTTGCATCGTCCTCGTGATATGTGTGTGCGTGTGTGTGTGTGGGGGGGGGGGGGGCAGGTAGGATGCTTTGCATTTATGTAATGAATATGTAATTGTTGATGTTCCACTAAACATTCCTTTAGTGTGTTGAGGCATGGAGTCAACATTTCGTAAACTTGACAAAACTCACTGAAAAATAAAACATGATTAATTTATTCTGGGGCGCTATAACATGATGCTGTTCCAACCTGTTTTCATTCCTCTTATGCAATCAGCACTCTACAATTTCTCGAACATTTTTCGAGCTACCCCGCTTCGCCTGTCGGTCACGCGACGTCACGAAAACCGCGGGAACTCCCCATCTGATATGGCGTGTGCCCACCAATTAGACATGATTAGACTGAACAAGAGAAAAACAATTATTTCTTATTACACTCCTTTTTCGCCATTAGCCCTCCACAGCCGTTCAAGTGTTTTCGGGGTGCGCTCATTTGATCTTGCTGTCATGCGACGTCAACAAAAACCGCGAAAACTCACCACTTCAAAGCGACGTGCACGCCTTAAGGACGCATTAATAGACCGAAAAAAAAAAACAACAACAACTGAACTTTCTTTCGCTGGAGGTAGCCGGAGACTGCCCCATTTCGAAAGGAATAGCTTACCGATCGCTCTGGCACTGGCTACTCGGAGCTGCTGGGAAAACGGATTTATTTGCGTATAATAAAACATTTTACGTGGTATTTTAACGTTTTCGAGCCCGTTCGGCGCGTATACGACATCGCTCTGCCAGTTATTCTGCGCTGAGGATTCGTTTTAGATACATTTTTAACCCCCATTGCACGCTGCCGCGATTTTCTACCAGCCACTGCAAACTAATGAAGATGAAGCGGGCCGATCCTAGCCGCAGACATGCGTTCTCGCCTTACGAGTACCTGTGGCTGAGCTGTTCGGTGCCTCTCGAAGCTTCGTTGACCTGCAGTGGTGTTTTGGCTGGCTGTCGGGTGGTTTCAGGTTTTGCACTAACCTTACTAGAGTTCCTGATTTATTAGAATTCCTTGCATCAGCCGTCTCGGGCTGATGTCCAGCAATTCTCCTGGCCAGGCGCGATCCGACTGGTCGGCATCCCTGACAGCAAATAAATTGCCCCTAGATGTTTTTTTTTTTTTTTTTTTTTTACGCAGCACCATTCCTGAGGCGCTCGTGCCTACCAACAGGTGTTCCACAAGGCTTAAGAACCCACGAGTTGTCCAGAAGGAACTTATGACCATGTCCAACCACTTCCAGATAATCACTGACGTGCGAACGTTCGGACGGGGAGGTATAGTGTGCCGGTCACCCGACCACACCTACGTTGAAGACTTACTGAAATGCACCTCATTCGCTTCCATCCCGGTGAGTGCTTTTATCCCGTCTCAACTTGCGTGCACCAAGGGTCTCGTACGGGGCGCAGACTCCCGCTTAAGTCCAACTGAAACCCTGCACAAGCTCTCCGAAGCAGGCGTCGTTGCTATTTACCGTTGCAATTGACTGGTAAATAACGAGAATATTCAGACTGAGCCAGTAATAGTAAGGTTTGTGTTCACATCATGTCCGTCAGAAATAAAGGTGTGGGCTCTTGTGTTCCGTATAGAACCACTCGCGTCACGTCCAATCCAATGTCAGAATTGCTAGAGATTCGGGCACAGCGCAGGATGATACAAGTCGAGCTTGCGTTGCCGCACCTGTGGAGGTGGTCATCCTTCAAGTGAATGCTCCGCGCAATCTCAAAAGTGCTGCCTCTGTGGGGGAACACACCGAGCGGACTATTCGAAATGCTCAAGCTCGCGCTCAAGAAATGCAAATTCTTGAAGTAATCGACCGCCGTCGCTGCTCCCGAAGAGATGCAATTGCAGTTATTAAAGACAGGTCCTTTGGATGCTCTGGTGTTACAGCGTGCAATACTAAAAGCATGGATGTTAATCTCTTGGAAGTGGTTCACTGTGCTGTCGAAAAAGCGATTACTAAAGCTATGGATATATGGATGTCCAGCCTATCAGATTGCTTAGCGCAAATCATTTCGAGTCAGATGATACAAATAATTCAGGCCACTAAGGTACCGATGCAGTGCTCAGTACCTAACGCCACACCTCGAAGGCCTATAACAACGAGGTAGAGGCGCCTTCTACATTTGTAGATCAGTCGACAGACATTACTCCGCTTGTCCAGCCAGGCGAGAATAAGCCCTGTTATTCAGATAGTCTCACATATATGGAACTTGACGCTCGAGCTCCCTAACGCATGGAATCGATCCCCAATTTTTTACGATTATGAAACCAAAATAACAAAAGAGCCAACCATCTCCTATGATTAAAAAAAAAAGTATTCTAAAGGCGCAGTTGCCGCTGCTGTGCGATCAACACAATTGGACAGTTGAAAGTACTGCAGTGAAACTGTCCCTCTACATTCTCAGCTTTTAACAGATTTATCTTTCCTATCTAATCAACTTAACCCAGATGTCATACTTCTTGAAAAAAACTTGGCTTATATCACAGATACATTTTCATTTGAAAGGTTTTCGGTCTTTCCGATTAGATCGACAATCTCGAGGTGGAGGATTACTGGTACTTGTTTCCAGTAAAACTTAATTTTTTTTTTTGTCACAAGGCAAAAATTGCCTTTCATATCATGGACTCCGACTGCGAACTTTTGGCAATAGATTTACGGCTTCCATGGTGTCATCCATCTTCAATTATAGATGCTTATTTCCCCCCCGGTGTGGAAAGTATGAGTCAACTTGACATAGCTGTGGTGGCCTGTAAAAAAATTTGTTAGCAGGGGATTTTAGTTCGCATCAAGTGTCGTGGGGGCTAAACAGAGATTTGCGTGGTAAGTGACTATGGGAGTGCACTACTAATAGTCACTTTCATGTCAGAACACAGGACGAGTAACATTTGCTAGAGGTCACTTTCGTTCCGTGTCATATTTAACACTTTGTAGCTCTGGCATCGATGTTTCGTCGAGGTTAGCGGTTGACTCAGCAACCAAAAGTGATCATCTTCCTGTGTCATTCGAAATCCTTTGTTTAGTAACACCTTTACAATACCAGGCATGCACATTCGTGAACCACAATAAATTTCAGACTTCCTTGCGTTTAGCTGTTTCGAAGCTTGCCAATGACCATATCCTCAATTCTAGAGGGTTTCCGGAAGAAAGCTGAATTTGTCCTCCCTTCGGCTAAAGGCACTGCTTGTCGTTGGTGGAATGATGAGTGTACGCGTAACTATAGAAAAATAAAAGCCGATTGGAAAATGCTTCTACATAACCTGCCCTTAATCTGTGCCCGACAAATTGCAAAAAATGTCAGTTTCACGCTGGTGTACTTTAGTGTACTGTTAATCGAGCCAAATATGAATATGATATTAGGCATTACGATTATCTGTCGAACTCAAATAAACTAAGCGTGCGCTATTTGCATCTCTTCGTGCTAGGAAGAGGCTATCAACGCCCTTAGCATTATACTCGATCGTCTTGACCCCGCAAGAATTGAGCGCCTTTCTAGAAGAGATTGCCAAAGGCTTAGAAAATCGATTTACAGCCCGGCTTCCGGTTATTCATTTTGCATCAGGTCCTTCAGATGGCTTCACTTCAATTTCCCTGTCTGAACTAAATGAGACTGCACTATGCTTGCCGAATACAGCGCCTGGCCCTGACGGAGTCACAAATGCAATGTTAAAAATATTGTTAAAGGAATTGCCTAACGTTATTTTAGACCTGGTTAATTATTCAATTTAAAATGCTTGGATTCCGTTGCAGTGGAAGCTTGCCAAAGTAATAATGGTACTTAAGAAACAAGGGGGAGGCTATACTGGAGAACATTAAGCCCATTGCGCTTACATCAAACATAGTAAAATTAATTGAGAGGCTTCTTTACCTTCGTATCATGAAATTTATTAATGATAATTCCATTCTTAGTCCCCGTCAGATTGGTTTTAGGGCCGGCTGCTCCATCTGGCACGCCCATGTCGACTTAGAAAGCCGAATAGAACTCGTTCGACGTCATAAGCAATACGCTGCCTATGTGGCGCTCGATATCGCTAAAGCATACGATATCGTGGAGCACACTGTATTGATAAATCGGTTAACATCCTGTGGTGTTCCTGGGTATATAGTAGCGTGGGTTCACTCACATTTGGGTGAAAGAGAATTCTATTGCTACCAAACGGCTTTTCTTCTTCTAGGTATAAACAAACCAGAGGCGTACTGCAAGGCTCAGTCCTTTCTTTCCCCGCTGCTTTTTAATATTCTCATAAGCCCTGTTACGTTTCGCCTACAACGCGCGGTAATGCCGGCGCGGATGCAACGGACGCCGGGGCTTCGTTCAAAGCGGCGGACATTTTGGCCCGTTCGAAGCCGCCGCAACGCCTCCCCGCCAAGCGTGTCCAGGCGTGTTTCAGTGCCACGTGTCTTCGTGTGTGCGTGTGTGTGTGTGTGCCCTCGCTTGTCAAAGCGCGGCAGCCGGGGAGCGGAGTTCCCCGAATGAGGAGCCTGGAGGTCTCTCGGCTCAACCGTTCGCGCCGTCGTGTGGGCGGGTTGGCGATGCGTCACTGCACTCGGTTCAGCAGGTCTCTCGGCTCGACCGTGCGCGCCGTCGTGGGCTCATGCTCCGCCGTCCCGTGACCTTCATCCCGTGACCTTCATCCCGTGACCTTCCCTTTTGGACCGCGACGCCGAGAGTATAAGAGCAGCTGCCCCCGGACGCCAGGAGAGAGACTCCGATTTGTACTGTTGAGTTACGTGCTCTCCCGTCTCTCCACTTCGGTCGACCTGACCGGCCGCTCTTTTGCTATGTTAGAATAAACAAGTTGTTCTGTTACCAGTCTTCTCTTGCTTTGCCGGGACCTTCGGATGCTTCCAGTGCCCCAGGCCGCCAGGCCAACGCTACCCTTGGGGCTTGCGACCCATTGGCAATAACGGGCGTCAGCACCGAGACCCCAACAACTCGTGCCAGCGGTGCGATTACAACATCTGGTTGCCAGCGGTGAGATCGCGACAACGGAGGCCAGCAGCGAAGAGATGCGGTTGACTGTATGCTGAGCAGCACAACGACCATCCGGGAGCAGTGCAACGAGCCCTGTGTGATGACTGGTTGCCTGCAGCGGAACGACTGCACTGAAGTCTTGGCTGCGAGGTTTGGTGAGTGCGGGACTTTCTTCTTCTGAGTTTTGCCAGGCTTTTGTTAGAGTTAGAAACAGAGCTGGTAATTGTGGTTGTCGTTGCTACCGGGTTAGTTTGCGGCAAGACAATAGTAGGCAGTAGAGAAAGCAGCATTCAGAGCAGCCATGGATTTGAAGTCGTTGCGCAAACCGATATTGCTGGAGCTTGCAAGAGAGTTGGGTCTGGATGTCTCAGACAAACTCAGAAAACCAGAACTGCTAAGGGCTATTCTTGAGTTAGAAGCTGAGGATGACGAGCTGTCGGAATGCCTTGAGACCATTGAGGAGAGGGAGCGTGAACTTAAAGAGCAAAAAGAGAAACAGGAGCGTGAACTTAAAGAACAAAAAGAGAAAGAAAAAGAAGAGCGCGACCGTCAACACGCTTTGGAAATGAAGCGTCTCGAGTTAGAGATGGAACGCGCTCGTAATGGAAGTCAGGCACACGGTGCAGGAGAACGAGTATTGTTCAAAATGACTGACCTGATGCGGCCGTTTAAGCTTGGAGAGGACATTGGTTTGTTCCTGGTTAACTTTGAGCGAACGTGCGAGAAGCAGGGGTTCTCTCGGGAAACGTGGCCACAGCGCTTGCTCACTTTGCTACCCGGCGAGGCGGCCGACGTAGTCGCTCGCTTGGAGAGAGAGGAGGCAGAGGATTTCGACAAAGTGAAATCGAGTCTGCTAAAAAAGTACCGGCTGTCAGCGGAGGCGTTCCGTCGGAAGTTCCGGGAAAATGAGAAAGGCAGAAGTGAGTCGTATACAGAGTTTGCCTACAGGCTAATGTCAAACATGCAGGAGTGGCTCAAAGAAGAGAAAGCGTTTGGTGACCACGAGAAAGTTCTGCAGTGTTTCGGGCTAGAACAGTTTTATAGTCGGTTACCTGAGAACGTGCGGTACTGGGTCTTGGATAGGCCAGACGTTAGTACGGTGGCTAGAGCCGCTGAGTTAGCCGAGGAGTTTGTGACGCGTCGGGCTCGCGGAGCTAAGGACGGTCAAAAGGGTGAATTTGGCTCCCAGTTTGAGAGGCCGAAGTTCACACCCATGAGAGCAAAGGGGGATACACGTAGTGCGGATGCGAGTGAAAGCAGTCCGACCGAACGTAAGGAGACGGCGGCAACCGAAGCCGAACGCAGAAAGCGGTTCGAGACGAGGCAAGCGCGCGTTTGTTATACGTGCCAGAAGCCGGGTCACTTTTCGGCGCAGTGTCCAGAAACAAAAACACAAGTCGTGTTTTTGTCTATATGCAGCACTGACGAGAACATGAAGCTTCTCGAGCCTTACATGCGAGACCTCCTCGTGAACGGGAAAGAGTGCCGAGTGCTTCGCGATTCCGCAGCTACAATGGATGTAGTTCACCCCTCTTACGTAGAACCCGATATGTTCACGGGCGAGTGCGCATGGATCAAGCAAGCAGTGGAAGCTCATAGCGTGTGTCTGCCGGTAGCAAAAGTGCTTATTGAAGGACCTTTCGGAGCACTTGAGACGGAGGCCGCAGTGTCATCTATGCTGCCCCCCCAGTACCCGTACCTATTTTCGAACAGGTCCGATCACCTCCTGCGCGAGAAGGGGCTTTTGTTTGGTGAGGCTAGCGTTCAGGCCTTAACCAGATCGAAGGTTCGGGAGCTCGCTGCAAAGGCGGTAGTTGCGGGGCCGACGTTGTTGAACGATGAAAAAGGGTCAGAGGCGCAGCAAGCTGGTATTCAGGGCACGCCCGAACGGGATAAAATTGAGCCTGTAGCGTTAAAGGCACCAGATACTGGAGAGGAAATTCCCGATGCGGGAAAGTTAGAAGAGCTTCTGGTCGAGCTTCCGGGACTAGGCTCAGTGACGAACAGGAAAGACACCGATCAAGTCATTAGTGACTTAATAAGTAAAGCATCGCTGTCGCCTGAGCAGAAAACCGAACTACACCAGCTCTTACAAGAGTTTCAAGGTCTGTTCTCTGAGAGGCCTGGTAGGACTTCTGTCCTTACTCATGACATAGAACTTACCTCCCCAGAGCCAGTACGATCCAAGGCGTACCGGGTGTCACCCCGCCAGAGCGATATTATGGAGGCTGAGGTAAAGAAAATGCTACAGCTCGGTGTTATTGAAGCGGGTGAGAGTGATTATACCTCCCCTTTGATTTTAGTTGAGGTACCGGGCAAGGAACCTCGTCCTTGCGTCGACTACCGCAGGCTTAATTCCATCACTAAGGATCAAATTTATCCGATCCCTAACATCGAGGAGCGCCTTGAGAGAGTGAGTAGCGCTCAGTTTATTTCCACCCTAGATCTTGTCAGGGGTTATTGGCAGGTTCCACTTACAGAAGAGGCTAGTAGGTATGCGGCGTTCATTTCACCAATGGGGACATTCCGTCCTAAAGTTTTGAGTTTTGGTTTGAAGAACGCGCCATACTGCTTTTCAAGCCTCATGGATAAAGTGTTGCGGGGACAGCAAGAATTCGCTTTACCGTATCTAGACGACGTAGCGATATTCTCCGGATCCTGGCCTGAGCATATGGCGCACTTGCGGGCAGTGCTAACCCGCCTGCGCGATGCGGGCTTGACAGTCAAGGCTCCCAAGTGCCAGTTAGCACAGGCCGAGGTTGTCTACCTCGGACACGTGATTGGTCGGGGTCGTCGCCGCCCCTCTGAAATAAAGGTGGCCGCTGTGCGAGACTTTCCGCAACCGCGCACGAAGACCGATATTCGGTCGTTCTTAGGTGTCGCCGGCTACTATCAGAGGTACATCCCCAGGTACTCGGATATCGCGTCTCCCCTAACAGATGCTCTAAGAAAGACAGAGCCGCAAACAGTCGTCTGGGACGAGACAAAGGAAAGAGCTTTTAGCGCCCTAAAGAGTGCCCTAACAAGCCAGCCTGTGCTACGATCGCCCGACTACACAAAAGGGTTCGTTGTTCAGTGTGATGCTAGTGAGCGAGGCATGGGCGTTGTACTGTGCCAACGGGAAAATGGAGAAGTAGAACACCCCGTCCTGTATGCTAGTCGTAAGCTGACGAGTCGTGAGCAGGCGTATAGCGCCACCGAGAAAGAGTGTGCGTGTATCGTGTGGGCCGTTCAGAAATTGTCATGTTACCTAGCCGGCTCGAGGTTTATCATTGAAACGGATCACTGCCCTCTCCAATGGCTGCAGACCATCTCTCCCAAAAATGGCCGCCTCCTGCGCTGGAGCCTCGCTTTGCAACAATATTCCTTTGAGGTGCGTTACAAAAAGGGGAGTCTCAACGGTAACGCCGATGGCTTAAGTCGAAGCCCCTAACGTGGGAATCAGCCTCAAAATTGCTTGTTACTGATGTTTTTCTTCCTGAGGCAGGATTTTTTTTAACTTATTGCTTTTGTGTAGTGTTTCAAAGTGATGATGTGCTTTCTAGTGCATTTTTCCGATTTGTGGACGCGTTCTGAGTGCTGCTAAACTACTGTAAGGAACTAGGCAGCAGTATAAAAGGGGAAAGAGCCTGGCAGGGCTTAGTGAGGGTTGTGCCGTGCTTGCTGACTGAGCGGTTGACTTTCGGCGTAGTTCTAACGCTTGCCGGAAACGAGAACAAAAATGTCAACTCTCCCGAAGTCACTTTGCAGTGTCCTGTGTGCACCTGAACGTGAGAACGAGGCCTTCTCTGTGCGCTGCGCTCAAGAAACGCCAAAGGACGCCCGACTTCGGTTATGAGCATCATCGAGCGACATCCCTCCGGACAGCGGATGCAGTCCCCTGACCATCGGGATCTCCTTCCCCCGGCGGGGCGGTCTGTTACGTTTCGCCTACAACGCGCGGTAATGCCGGCGCGGATGCAACGGACGCCGGGGCTTCGTTCAAAGCGGCGGACATTTTGGCCCGTTCGAAGCCGCCGCAACGCCTCCCCGCCAAGCGTGTCCAGGCGTGTTTCAGTGCCACGTGTCTTCGTGTGTGCGTGTGTGTGTGTGTGCCCTCGCTTGTCAAAGCGCGGCAGCCGGGGAGCGGAGTTCCCCGAATGAGGAGCCTGGAGGTCTCTCGGCTCAACCGTTCGCGCCGTCGTGTGGGCGGGTTGGCGATGCGTCACTGCACTCGGTTCAGCAGGTCTCTCGGCTCGACCGTGCGCGCCGTCGTGGGCTCATGCTCCGCCGTCCCGTGACCTTCATCCCGTGACCTTCATCCCGTGACCTTCCCTTTTGGACCGCGACGCCGAGAGTATAAGAGCAGCTGCCCCCGGACGCCAGGAGAGAGACTCCGATTTGTACTGTTGAGTTACGTGCTCTCCCGTCTCTCCACTTCGGTCGACCTGACCGGCCGCTCTTTTGCTATGTTAGAATAAACAAGTTGTTCTGTTACCAGTCTTCTCTTGCTTTGCCGGGACCTTCGGATGCTTCCAGTGCCCCAGGCCGCCAGGCCAACGCTACCCTTGGGGCTTGCGACCCATTGGCAATAACGGGCGTCAGCACCGAGACCCCAACAACTCGTGCCAGCGGTGCGATTTCAACAGCCCACTTCCCTATCACCAAGAAGTAACTACTTATGTTTATGCAGATGATATTCCGTTTTTCGCATCTGTAAACAACATCAACGCGCTATACCAACGACTGCAAACTTACCTTTGCGCTATGGAGAGGTGTTTAGATGCTAATCAGTTTTTACTCAATGCCAGCAAATGTGCTATTCTAGTTTTTCCGATACATGACAGAGTGCACATCTCATTGTCTTACGGCCTTCAAGTAGAGTCTTACCAAAGGTAGAGTCTGTTAAATACCTTGGAATTATTTATAACGCGTCTCTCAACTGGCTCCCACACATAGATCACGTGACCGGAAAAGGTACCCGGGCAAATGGCATATTGCGTAGGCTGAGCAATCGTCGAATAGGGGTGAGAAGAGATACACTCCTAATTATATATCGTATGTACGTTCGCCCTGTATCAGAATTTGGTTGCATGCTCTTATCTGGAGCTCCAGCCTACAAGTCCCGTCATTTATTCCTGTTAGAAAAAGAAGCATTGCGTTTCTGTTTAGGTCTTTCTAAATTTGTTGCAAATGCTGTTCTTTATCTAGAATCTCGTGTTCCTCCTCTTTCGTGCAGGTTCTGGATTTTAACAACGCAGACGTTCTTGAGAATTTATGAATCAGCAGGATCCGCTATGAAAGCGCTGCTGCGCTACTTAAAAGACGGGGGATTTTCTGACAAATTGTGACTGTACACTGTGTGACGTAGGATTCGACGGTGGCACTGCGTAACACTACGAACGTCTTCGCAGACTGCATGACAGTGTCCACACACAGAAACAGTTCATGTGTATCGTGTGTACCTGTGTGTGTGTATGTTGTTGGGATTTTTTCCCCTTCCCTTTCTTTTCTCTCTAACCTATCGCATCCCTTTACCCCTCCTCCAGTACAGGGTAGCCAACCGGAGATAATATCTGGTTAACCTCCCTGTCTCTCCTTTGCCTTTCTCTCTCTCTCTCTCTCTCTCTCTCTCTCTCTCTCTATATATATATATATATATATATATATATATATATATATATATATATATATATATATATATATATATATATATATATATATATATATATATATATATATATAATTCCGTTTCCCTACAGAGCTGTTACCACGGATATTCAATTCGATGACATTTTTCCTAATAATGCATAATTACTTCCACATCGTATTCTAGATGGTATATTAGAAGACCATCTGCAGAAGGAAAGAAGGAAGGAAAAACTTTATTGCTCTATTCACAGCTTTCAGCGGTTAACAGAGGTCTTCATGTTTTACTGAAGTCTCCGTAATCTGCAGAACCTTCAAACAAACATCGTAATTGCGACATATGTTTCGCAATGTGAAGAAAAGTCAGGTGTTGGAACATTTTCCCCGATTCTTCGTTGGACATTTTCTCTTCAGCTGCCAGATTTTATACCGATCTTTTTAGCCGAATTCATGGCAGTGGCGCTGACATTACCCAAATTAGGACCATCAGTTACGTCAGCCGTGATAATCCCTGATTCATTATAATTGTGCTCATCCTTTACTGCTTCTCATCATTCTCGCGTAAAGAGGACGTTTCATTCATTGGTTCCTGCATGGGTACTTGAGAAGCGTGCGTTTAATTTGGGTGCCTGGCCATAAAGGACTAATTATAAATGAAATTGCAGATTGTCTAGCCAAGGCATCGATAAGTGCCCCGATTCTCCGTTATTGCCCTTTGACTGCTCATGTTACTGCTGCTAGATTTCACAGGAGTGTCATTCTACAGGCAGTATCAGGTCCCGCAATTACCAATTCTGTGGATTGCCGACATCTACTATACCCTTGACAGATATTTTTTCCAAACACGAAAAATTGAAGTGTCCATCACGAAGCTGCGGTGCCGTGTACTTACGTTGAACTTCTATCTACACAAGTCTGGTCTGGTCCCCTCACCATCATGGCCATCCTGTGGGGAAGCGGAAAGAATAGACCATTTCTTGTTGTCTTTCAGGCGTTTTTCTGCTATAAAAAAACGACTATACTGCAAATCCCGCTTCGCAATATTGGCCTAAATCTATCAGTGCCTGCGATACTATCTTATGGAGCCTCTATTATTGGGTTCAGTCTCAGAAATCTTTGCTTGGCAATCCAAAATTACCTAGTTGAAACCAATCGATTACCATGTTAGGCTTATCGTCCCCATTCCCCACCATAGCTTTCATCTATCTGTCCGTCCGTCCGCCCGTCCGTCCGTCCGTCCGTCCGTCTGTCTGTCTGTCTGTCTTATTAGATATATTTTCTTGCGCGCGGTTTGCTCCTGCTTGCTTTACTATATATATATATATATATATATATATATATATATATATATATATATATATATATATATATATATATATATATATATATATATAGCCACATTGGGTGGCACAGCAAGGAGACTGAAGAAGAGAACGAAGTTCGTCTCGGATTGCGCGTCGCCGCTTACGTTTCATAAAGTGCAAACGCCTGGATCTTCATTCACCGTGTATACTACAGCTGGGTATACGCGACAGTTTGGTGGAGCTTGCTGGGTACCCTCAACTTATGCAGGAGACCCCACTGGGCAGCAAGAACCTCGCTTCACAATTGGAGTTGACTCCAGTTCACCGCACAAGCCGGCGAATCCGAGGCCTTGCCCCAGAATTTGGAAACCTCCAGGAAAAAGTGATGACTGCGACCACTGCGACTTCTACGGAAAGGGTGACACCGACTTACCTAACGCTGCTGAATCCCCAAGTGCCAACGGCTTTTCATGGCGACACAGTTGAAGACGTGGAAGACTGGCTGGCGGAGTTCGAGCGCGTGGCTGCGTTTAACGAGTGGGACAGCAACGCCAAACTCAGGAACGTCTACTTCAGCCTGCAGGATGGTGCTCGCACGTGGTTTATGAACCGCGAAAGTGCCCTGTCATTCTGGCCTGAGTTCCAGCGCACGCTACTGAAGACTTACTCCAGCCCCGATCGCCGGGAAAAAGCGGAGCGAGCCCTTCAGTCACGCGTTCAAAAGCCCAACGAGAGCGTCACGATGTACGTGGAGGACATGACGCGTCTTTTTCAGCGTGCCGATCCGAGCACGTCGGAAGAGAAGAAGGTGCGTCATCTGATGAGAGGTGTAAAGGAACAGCTCTTTGGCGGTCTTGTTCGGAATACGCCCAAGAGTGTTGTGGAGTTCCTCACCGAAGCCATCGTAATGGAGAAGACGCTTCAGCAGCGGTCGAACATGTACAACCGACAAGCAAATGCCGCCTGCACTCCGGATACGCCGGTAGGCTTCGGGTGCGACGTCGCCTTGCTTTGCGAGCTGATTCGCTCAGTGGTTCGCGACGAGCTGCAGAAGCACCACGGTACGTCGCCACCTCCAGTCAGCTACATCGCCAGCGTCGTACGTAACGAAGTACAGCAGGCACTGCAGGCATCTCTTTCCACCAGTGAAGCACCACCTCTGCCAAGCGAGTCCCGGCGCAAGACTTACGCAGAAACATTACGCAGCCCCGCCCAAGCTTTCGCATCTACTTATGTTGCGTCGCCAGTCGCGTTGCAATCGGCGCAAGCCGCTCCGACAACTCCGCTATACCGTACTTCGACGACCACCGAACACCCGCGAGGAAATCAGAGGTTTGGCGAGCACTCGATCGACGACCGCTGTGCTACCACTGCGGCGAAGCTGGTCATGTGTATCGGGAGTGCACCTATCGACGACTCGGACTACGGGGTTTTTCTATCGATTCGCCTCGACCTAGGTTCGGCCAAAGGCCTCCCGACATCGCAGAATTCCTCGAACAGCAGCGCAGGCCGGGCACATCGCAGTGGCAGTCACGCTCACCCTCACCGCGGCGATATTTCCGTGCTCGTGATACCAGCTCGAGGACGACGCAAGGGAGATCACCAAGTCCACGCCGGGAAAACTGACGTCAGCGACCTTCCGAGGCGGGGCCGCTGATACTCGACGCGCTGAAGACCTCGTATCGTGCCCACCGCAGAACAACGAAAACACGATGGCGCCAAAACCAGTTTCCGCGAACAAGATATCACTGGACATACCTGTGTTTATCGACCGCAGAAAATTGAGTGTACTTGTAGATACCGGCGCTGATTACTCTATTTTAGTGGCAAACTGGCGAGCGTTATGAAACAAAGTTACGTTGCCCTGGAATGGGGCCCCAGTTCGTACGGCAGGTGGCCACGTCGTCACGCCGCTTGGTTTATGCACGGCCAGAGTAGAAATTCGCGGTGCTGCTTTCCTCGCCACTTGTCTCGTTCTACGCGAATGTTCCCGCGATTTAATTCTTGGGATGGACTTTCTCCTGGAATATGGCGCCATTATTGACCTCCGCGAGCACTGCATCACTTTCTCGACAAAAAGGGCAAAAACACAGACCGACGCCATTGGACACAGATCCGCACTTCGCGTTTCGGACGACAACATAACGATACCGCCGCGTGCGAGTGTTATGGTTCCGGTCAAGTCCGACGAGCTACAAGACGGTGGCGCCATTGTAGAAGGCAACATTTCTATGTCGCTGACCCAAGGTATATGTGTAGCGCGAAGCCTTGTGGAACTTCGTGATAGCCAAAGAACGGTCCTCGTTACCAACTTTACCTTTGAGCATCGGCACATTTTTCGTGGCACTGCTATCGCCTACGCCGAACCATCAACGGACATCGTCGAGTTCTTTGCTTCTGAAGTGGACACAGACGATGGTTCGCTCATAGACATTGATGTAAACTCCGAGCTTACGGACGACCAAAAGAGCGCACTGCAGGAACTCTTGAACGAATTCCACGCGTGCTTCGCTCGGTCTACTAAGGTGGGCCAAACGCCAATCACGAAGCACCGAATAACGACACCCGCCGACGCACGCCCCATCAAACAACAGCCTTATCGTGTCTCGCCGAAAGAACGTGAGGCAATTCAAGCCCAAGTCGAGGAGATGCTAGATGACGGTTTCATTCAGCCTCGCAAGTCCGTGGTCCTCCCCGGTCGTTCTGGTCAAGAAAAAAGACTGAACGCTTCGTTTCTGTGTAGATTATCGACGCATCAACGACGTTACCAAGAAGGACGTGTACCCACTACCACGTATCGATGACTCATTAGACAGATTGCGGCGAGCTATGTATTTTTCGTCTCTCGATCTAAAGAGCGGTTACTGGCAAACTGCATGAGGTAGATGAACGAGACCACGAAATAACTGCTTTCGTCACTCCATATTGCCTTTACGAATTCAGAGTACTTCCTTTCGGTCTCTGTTTGGCACCAGCAACTTTCCAGTGAATGATGGACACCGTTCTCGCTGGTCTGAAGTGACAAAGCTGCCTCGTCTACCTCGACGAAGTCGTTGTTTTTTCGGCAAATTTGACGACCACCTGAAATGACTGCGGCAAGTTCTCGAAGCCATCCGATGGCTAAACTCACCCTTAAGCCTCAGAAGTGTCATTTCGGCTACAAGGAGCTGATGTTTCTGGGAAACGTGGTCAGCGCGGAAGGCGTTAGCCCCGATCCCGCGAAAACTGCCGTTGTAGCCACGTTTCCAACATCGACTAACAAGAAAGGTCTAGACCTTTGAGCATACTATCGGCGTTTCATCGAAAATTTTTCGAAGATGGCGGAGCCGCTGATTCGCCTCACGAGGAGCGATGTATCGTTCGTCTGGGCCACAGAGCAAGAGACTGCTTTCACCGAGCTTCGACAGCGCTTGGTTTCAGGACCAGTTTTGGCCCACTTTGACGAGGAGGCGGACACGGAAGTTCATACAGACGCCAGTAACGTTGGTTTTGGTGCGGTGCTTGTACAACGGCAGGAAGGTATTGAGTGATCGCCTACGCAAGTCGCACACTATCGCGTGCGGAGACCAACTACACCACCCCGGAGAAAGAGTGTCTTGCCGTCGTATGGGCGCTGGCCAAATTTCGGCCTTACCTCTACGGCCGCCCATTCAAAGTTGTAACCGATCATCACTCGTTATGCTGGCTTGCAAATATGCGGGACCCTTTTGGACGACTGGCACGGTGGAGTCTACGTTTGCAGGAGTACGACGTGACCACCGTGTACAAGTCGGGCTGCATACACGAAGACGCTGACGCACTCTCGCACGCCCCTATCGACACTACCGACTAAGACATTGAGGACGATGGCGTTTTCCTTGGGGCCATAAGCGTTACTGATTTGTCCACACGACAGCGCGAAGAGGATGCACTACGGCCTATATTCGAACGACTGGAAGGACGAAACCCATCAATACCCTGGCATATCGCTCTAGGATTGCCGTCTTTTTGTTTACGACATAGCGTCTGGTATAAGAAGAACTCCGCTGCCACCAACAAGACCTACCTTTTGGTCGTTCCAGCAGACCTCCGTGCCGAAGTTTTGTTCGCCTGTCATGACGAGCCTCCGTCTGGCCATTTGGATTTTACGCGAACGCTTGATATACTGCGCAAATCCTACTACTGACCGAAACTTGCCAAGTGCGTTAAGCGGTACGTCCAAGCCTGCCGTGAATGCCAACACCGAAAGTCGCCAGCTGTGAAGCCTGCGGGATTGCTGAATCCGATTTACCGAGCTGGCAAACCTTTCGACCAGGTCGGCATGGATCTTCTGGGCCCGTTTCCTCTGTCATCTTCTGGCAACAGGTGGATAATCGTCGCCACAGACTATTTAACGCGCTATGCTGAGACAAAGGCGCTGCCTCGAGGCACAGCTTCCGAGGGTGCCCAGTTTTTCATACAGAGCATCGTCCTACGGCATGGTGCCCCATCGCACATCATCGCAGACCGAGGTAAAGCCTTTACAACATAGCTCATTGAAGACGTTTTTAAACTCAGCTGTACGACCCATCGAAGGACAACTGCCTATCATCCGCAGACAAACGGCTTGACCGACCGACTGAACAAAACGATGACTGACATGCTGTCTATGTACGTAGACGTACAGCACAAGACGTGGGACGAGATACTCCCGTACGTAACGTTTGCCTATAACACTGCTACGCAAGAAAAAACACGCTTCACGCCGTTTTACCTCGGTTACGGCCGTGAAGTGCAGACTATGTTAGAAGCAATGCTGCCGTGCGACAACATCGATAATCTCGACCTCGCCCAAGATGCCGAATATTTCGCGCAACGCGCGGAAGAAGCCCGTCAGCTTGCCCGAGTGCACATAAAGAAACAACAGAGCATCGATGCGCACCGTTACAATGTCCGCCACCGACAAGTCGAGTTCCAACCTGGTGATAAAGTTTTGGTCTGGGCTCCCGTGCGCCGAAAAGGACTATCAGAGAAGCTTTTGAGTCGCTACTTCGGACCATACAGAGTGTTGCAACGAATTAGTGACTTGAATTACGAAGTCCTTCTTGACGGAAGCCAGCCTCCCCGATGTCGACAACCGCGATCTGAGATTATGCACGTTGTGCGGTTGAAACCCTACTATAGCCCCTAATATTCGACGTTTTCAGCCGCTTAGGTTAGTTTCTGTTGTTGCTCGTCCCTCAATGCCTTGTCACTATATCGCAAACCACAGTGATTGTGACTATATAGCGTATGTGTTCGTCCTAGGCCATCTCGGCGCTCTCACGTCAAGCCTCTGTATGTTTTCCTTCTTTATTATTTTTTTGAAGAGGGGATAATGCGACAAGGAATGGCACAGCAAGGAGACTGACATGGGGCTAGCCGGGTGCGCGACGAGTTCGCGTGCTCGCCGGACCTGCAATAATGTTTCTTCACTCACTCACTTACATTTCATACAGTGCAAACGCCTGGATCTTTATTCAGCGTGTATACTGCAGCTGGGTATACGCGACAATATATATATATATATATATATATATATATATATATATATATATATATATCTTTTATCTACTTTTACTGTGCTAGGTCAGTCCCACCGAAATTCTCTCCATTTCTGCCTACTCCTCGTCCTTTCTCAGCCAATTAGATCAGAAAAACTTGTCAAAGTAGGCGGTGCTGTTCACTTTGAAATCAAACTAAAGCGGCCACCTATCAACGAGGATGACATTTTACTGGACGGTTCAAACAACGCTGCGGGTCACCGGTGGTCGGCGGTTACCTAAGTTTGACGTATGGATGCTGGAATAAAAACAGATTGTAATAGCTTTACGTTGCAGGGCCCCTGCTGCAGTCCCATTTGAGATATACAAGGAATGCGATAAATGCGCATTTTCGAAGGACAAAATAAATTTGCACCTGAAGGGGATATAATTATTTCCGAGAGCTGCGCGCACGTCGTTTCCGCTCCTTCGAGCACTTGACATCGGCAAAGGTATCGTCGAGCCTGTTATAACCCTGTTCCCGCCGATATCTGCTCGCATTGCGAGCTTGACACAGCGGGCGGTCACTACCTATAGAGAGCGGCCTGCCAGAGATTGCTCGCCGAGGCCGACGTTTTCGCAAGCAGTCGGCCCCGATGATTAAGAGGCTGACCAGTGCGCAAAGATAGCCGGCACGTAGCCTTTACGGCAGCGCGCGGCAATCCTTCCCGAAGGAGACGACCACGTTTTATCGGCGCTGATGCAACTCTGCGTTCCGCGCATGCATTCCAGAAACTGCTGTGGTCTGTTTACTGAGTACGTACTTACCTACGTCTCCAATCGGCACCATGACGTCACCTAACTATTCTTATATGATGAACGCATTGCACCACGCGGTTGGAAGGAGCGATTCTTGTTGCCCTTTCCGAGACGTTAGACAAAATGCAAATTGTATTGTACAGCGGTGGGACCACCGTGATTTGACAGTGTGCATATAAATTTTTTATTCCGGTCATTCGGTATCACTCCACGCCTAGCATCTGAGAACAGGGAATGTTTTCTTTCGCAGCTTCTTCATTTGTTTTTTTTCCTCTTTCTCTCAGTTTTTTATCTTTCCTCTCTTTCTTTGTCCAGCCCAGCATGCTTTCGGCTTCTAAAAAGAATATATGGGGTTTGATGTTCCAGAACTACGATCTGATTATGAGGCACGCCGTAGTGGGTAACTCCGGATTAATTTTGACCACCAGGGGTTCTTTAACGCACTATAGGCTTCTGATTAAACCATTTGAATGTTGCTACCACTCGACTGAGTTGCTTGCGGTGAATTCCGCTAATAAATGTAGAGGAGAGCCGCTAAATGCTCGAGTACTGAAATTTACTTGCACGTTGAAGAACCCCAGACATTCATTATTCCGGAACCTCAATTACGGCGCTCCTCAAAACCCAGTGACCAGTTTCGGGGAATGAAACTCCTTAATTTTCTTTAACCCGCTTGATCATCAGACGAGAGCGTATGTTCTTTCCGTCACTTCAACGAAAATTGAATAGTTAGCCGGTGGATAGAAAGCTATTGTCTCAAATTTGCTTGCAACGTTTGTATCTTGTACAGAACCACCACAAGGAACTGACCTAACAAACGTACCTAGGATTGCTTCCTGGTTGTATTCTTTTGGGAGAATGTTCTGCTCGTAGGACGCATGCTCTGAGCGAAGAAAATCGACAACCGCAAAGGTCGTTGGCATTAAGTATCACAATCAGCCGAGTAGAATCTCTTCACGTTTATTATTATTGCTTTTTTCATCAGATTGTATTGCTTTTCGAAGCACTCTGGCTGGCTTTAATGCATTTTCCATGGGCGAACTAACAGGGGTGTTATTCTGGCCAGTCTCACATTCCGCCATGTTGCCGAATTTCGCAATGGCAGTGTTTTGAGCCAATGAAAGAGGCCGTAAGAGCCCTGTGGGCCAATAAGCGCCGACAATAAGAGAATACGGCAAGTTCGACAACATGGAGGAATGTCCGGAATTTCACAATGTGCCCATAGGTTCCACAGCTTCGAATTAACCGGTGCAATTCGCTTTGACACATAGGCTTGGATGCCAAGCAACCGTCGGCCTTGCGACAACGAACTTGAGGGTGATTCATTCGCCGCTGTAGCGTAGCACGATAGCAGGCCTCTGCGAGGTCAACAGCAGCAACGGCTATTTCGCTGCAGGTTGACGCAAACATCAAACAAAGAAGCTGGCGTGTCGTTCGAAGGCATCTGCGGCGGCGACGGCGACGACCGTTGCAACGTCCGTCCGCATTCCATTATTCCTACGGGGCCCGCACGCACGCCCACGCCTAGCTCGCGCGCGATGCCCCGCCGGCCGAGTCACACGCACCGCTCCGCCCCGCGCACGCACGCGCCAACAACGGCGAGCAGTGAGCGGGCACACAAGAAGGCCGGCGCACCGCAAACAACGAGTCAGTCAGACACACGCACGCGCGCGAGGCGCCCGTGTGTCATTCATTCCGTTCGCTCATTCAACCCGCCCGAGGGCCGCCGATGACGTAGTACGCGCGTTGCGTCAGCGCGCGCCAACACGAGGAGGCGTCCCAGGAAGCCTGCTTTGCGACGACACTTCGCGGCGACACATCTCGAGAGAACCGTGAAAGGGGGGAAAGAGGGGAAGGGAAGGTCGGGGGCTGCTGTCCGGCGACGAAGGCGGAAATGACGACGGCCGGTCGTCGACAGGGCGAAGAAGAAGAGGAGCAAGACACAATCCTTCAGATGTACTCTGCCTTCGCAAACCAGCCTGTGCTGCTCTGCACAAGGAAGCAGCATAGGCAGTATGCGTCAGGCCACTCAGGGGTCGCATTCGCAACTCCGTCCTCGGTTCGAGGTCAGTTAGGTGAGCTCTTCGTACCGTACTGGTAGGCATGCGTGCCTGCCTAACACGGGGACACTGGTCGATAACAAACAGACGAAAAATGTCGCTAATTTCAGACCTTTCATTAGTCGACACGCCCTGCCTAACTTCCACGGTGCTGCACATATTTAATGTGGCAGCATACAGTCGGAAGTTCCGGACTCGTCTCTTGGAGGAGCGGCGGTGCACGAGAGCAAACAGCAACGCACCCAGCCAGCCTCTCTCTCTCGTTCTCTCCGCTCGGATGCTGCGGAGGCGACACGCGCGCTTTCTGCGCGACGCCGCGCATGCGATGACGCGCCGGCGCGAAGGCGGGCGACGACCACCCGTGCCGGCGGCTGGCGGGCGGCCCACGCGACCCCGACGAGCGTGCGACCGCGCAGGGAAGACCTCGAAGACGGCGGCGGCTGCGACGCCCAAAATATGCGCCCGTCGAGTCAGGCGCGGCATTTCGTTTGGCCGAGCAAACAAGGCAGAGCTTCTGAGAGGTCACAAGAAGTGCGCACGCCGTGTAGGACACGCCGTCCGTACGAGATATGACCATGTGGGCTGTTACACTGAGAGTATTATTCAGGAGAAGGTCAAGCCGTTGCTTATACACGCGCATTAAAATCGCTGGTTATACGCTTCAGAACAGTTAACCACTAAGCGCTTACGTTTCAACTGCTTCGCGCGCTGTATATACACTCTTAAAAATAAAGTTAGTAAATAGTAAATGCACGCGTTTACTAGATTACTATGTATTTTACTACCTTCTAATAGTTCTGTACTAGCCAGTGGCTAGTAAAGCTAGTAAGTGCTGCCTTTAGTAACCATAAAAGCTTCTTAGTGGTTTTTAACTAAGTAACTACTAAGCCACTACCTCGTCTGGCCGTGGTGCTGCGATTGTGACAGTCTTATGCAAAATTGAGATAAACTGCAGTGTTCTTCATTATGTTGGACTAACAGTTATGTGCGACGTCGTAGCACACATATATGCAGACAGTAGGCTTCAGAAATTTATGCTCAAAGCTTTGATTACTTAAACAAATACGTGGGTTAACAACGATGCAATTCTGCTCCCTAAAACTAGAACTATAAATACTCTTCAAATGGCTCTTAGACTAAGTGCCGCGTAGCACCTTTGTCGTTCTGTATGCGTTTTCTCGCGTATCGTTGCTTGTTGGAGATATGGAGTACATTCTTACACGGAGTCAGTGTGTCCTAATAGCCCTCGTAAACATTACCTATATAATATACCCTTAATTGATTGATACCTTAACATACAGCGAAAGGACGCGGCTCTCTTCTTTTCTTATATATTATTTTATTTCCTTTTGCTTTTACAATATCATCGACTTCGTATGGTAATGAAAGAGGTACTTACAAATCGAATACGCCCCATTGTATTGTTGTTAATTTCAGTTCTGTTAATAACCACACTACCGAGGTTGTATTCAGTTAGTACGAAGTTAGGGCATTTTGCTAGCTTTGGCAGGTAGTGAATGCACTAACCATCATTTTACTACCTGCATTTGCTGAAAAGGTAGCACTTTTTGGGACAAGTAACGTGTTAGTATTTAGTTAGTGGAAATGGCGACCTTTTTTTTTAAGTGTTAGTTATAGATACTTCATGAACTATATATACCACGGCGTCCGTGATTTCCACTGACATGTAGCAAACTCAATGAAGCCGCTTATATAGAATTCAGAAGCGGTAATGGTATAAGCTGCTCGCTGTGCTGTGCAAATCAAAGTTCGGATATGTGAGGAGGGGTTATATAGCCGCAGTTAGCGCAGTCCAATAGTAACTGCAAAAGCGTGAGGTAGGCCCTAGTCCTTTGACAGACCTTGTGTGACTGTTGATGACAGCGGCCTGGTTAGGCTGTCATGACATGCTGTGAGTAAAAGAAGCAGTACCCACCGCAGGCGTCCGAAATGTTTAGTTATCACTGAAGCAGCTGAAGGTTATTGCGCAGTCGCAACGCCACCAGACTACAGGCGCGCTTGATTCCAAAAAAGGATGTGGATCACGAACGCAAACTGTCGGAGTCTGCCAAAATGCTAGCTTGACAGATGCGCAATTAGCCTACACACATTTTCCCCGCCTTGTCTTAAACTTAAAACCAACATAATACGTAGGTAAAGCGGGCTGCTTCCTCAGGAGCTCGAACCGCTCTATAGCGACTCCCGACAATAGGCTAAAGCGTTGAGGATTCAAGCTTGACGCGACATCTGCAGCTAGAGCCTTGACAAACAAAAAAAGACGACGGCGGTCGAAACATCTCTGCCAGACAACCTATCACTAGTTTATATTATATTCAATATGACGCAGAATGAATCAGTCACCCGAGCTCCAGCGTGCACTTATGGGTCACGTCGTCCTTTCGCTTCGATGCTAAACTTAGCACTCGCTTATTTGGTTGGCTGTTTGATGTCAGCGAGTGAACGCCTGTTGGACTGTGGTAATACGCGTAAAGGAGATGGTTAGGAGAACCAAGGCAGTAAGTTCACTTAAACAAATGTGGCACTGTTCAACAAAGCCAGCCGGAGAGAGAGAGAGAGAGAGAGAGAGAAGGGAAGACGGAAAGGCAGGGAGGTTAACCAGCCGGAGGTCTCACACTGCGCAAAGGACATTAAACAGTGGTAAAATACGAACAGGACCAATTCACGCGACGGTTCCGTTTACGTTATCTTCATCACACTAGTGCCGTTGTCGATAGAGCGTCAAATGAAGAAGTTTCTTTTAGCAACTCCCGAATTTTTAATATGAACACTACAAATAATTCGATCAAGCCTAAACCACGGAACAAGCGTGCCAATTCCTTCTGCTTTAGTTTTTGTTTGTTTTTGTCTTGGCCTTCCGAGGTGTGCATCACCCAATCCAGCGTGCATGATCACCCAATCCCATTCGCGTCGACACTTTGAGGATGCACATCAGCCCAGTTTCTATCACACCACCTCGCCTCTCTTCCTGCGATAGGCCACGTTCTGCATTCAGCGATATTACTGCTGCCAATCATGTAACTTTACCGGGAAACTTCATGCCAGCAGCAACACCATCCTTGCCGGTGTGGTGCCTACACCCCACTCCAAGCTCTCCTTACAATTCCTGGAATCAAAACGAAAACCGAGTTGGCATCTTTAGCCATGCTATACAGGCCTCGCGACTATTTCTGTCCGAGAAACAGTGCACGCCTTCACGTTTACATAGATTGTTCGGTTTCCTCCGCAACCTCAGCAGGTGCAGCGGTCACTTCCGCGACATTCATCAACATAAAATTCTAGAAATTTCATTTGACGTCATCGAGGACTGCAGAACTCGCTGCTCTCCGTGCTGCCCTGGAGTTCATAATTCAAGTACCGTAACAGGCATGGTCCATCTTCTCTGGTTACAAGGCTGATCTTCTGTGTTTTATGGCGCCGTGTCATCGCGGGCCTAATTAAGAATTAATCGCTGGCATAAAACTACTACCTCGGCATTCAATTGGCAAAAGACACAACATAGCATATCAGGAAATACCGGGCCATTGCGGCATCTGTGCGCTAACAACCATGAGGATGAGGCCGCCCGATCTGCCCGTAATTGCACCAATTGTTAGGCAATGGCACTGTTGAGAACTGATGTAGCTACAAGGCGTCTCGCGCTAGCACGAGAATTCATACTGTCACAAAGGAACTCTACTCACATTACGAACACTCGTCTCCATAGTGCACATGCGCTTCTGCTTCTCCGCCTACCACCAGGGATATCGCGAGCTGAAAAAATTATTCTGTGCCGTCTGTGGCTTGCCGTGGCCTTCACAAACGCCTATTTTTATATGGATATGGCTTATAGTTCTACCTGTGGCAAGTCTGGTCGCGGAGAGATGACTTCGCATCTCCTTTGTGAATGTCCTCGCTTCAGTTCGCCTAGAAAAGAACTCTAACTGCATTGCCCAGACTAGACAACCACCCCTTGTCGAAACCGATAATCCCCGGACATTGGTCGAGACCGTCCGCAGCTCGGAAGGCGTTGAAAGTGTTGTTGCGCTTCTTGAAGACGTGTTGAATGAGTGACTGGCTTTGAGAAGTGTCGTGCGTTACATCTCACTGATGTGCAGTTTTTTCCCCATGTTATTTGCTTTGCTCGTGTGTCTTTCTATAATCTTGAATTCTCTTTATACACATACCCCCGCACAGAGTAGCCAGCTGGTCTGTGTACTGGCTAACCTGCCTGTCTTTCCATCTTTCCCACGCTCCCTCTTCTCTTCCCCCTTTTTTTTCTTTTTATTATATTTGCGAATAGTAGTCTTTCAATATTCCTGTATTGGACGCTTGCTTTAAAAGAGAGATCAATCTGACTTCTTTTTTTCGTTCTCCTTTCCTCCCCCCCCCCCATTTTCTTTTAGAAAAAAATATTTACTCACGTTCTTTTTGTATTCTGACCGTCATACAACGTGTTAAATATCATTAATCGCAGCTCCATTTATTTAGTGTTTCTTTATTATATGGTATTTAGGAGATGTTGCCTTTAATTGGCACCGGCTACTCCTTTTCACACAGGAATTTAAAAAAAATAATAAATTATAACAAAAATAGTGTAATCATAAGAATACAAATTCCGGTATATAAGTACACTATAACTGAGAGACAACCCTAAGTAATGAAAACACAAAGCCCAGTCACGTAAGTAGAGTAATGCCATACTAAAACTGAAAGTCAACTCGGAAACGCAGCAACACAAAGTGCAGTCACATATGTGCACTAAAGTAAACACAAAATTCTGTCACTTAGCTAGACTAAAATAAGCGCACATAAGAAATCATGGATTAAAGTCTTATAAAGTTACAAAAAACCAGGCATTGGATTGGCCAAAGTCGGGTAAAAGAAAAGAATATAGAATGCGCTATCACATTTAAACACTCTACACAATGCTTTCCGAGAATATTGCTCGCTGCTAGAAATGTTTGAAGGGCCAGTTTCTCGCAACGTCTACAGAATTTTCGACTTCCCCCGCTCTGGGCAAGTAACGTTCCATGGAACGAGTCGCTTAAATTATTGCCGCCGCTGTCTCCGTCAGTGGGCCGCGAAGCAGAGAAGTAACCGCTGGTGGAAGAAATATGCCATGACAAGTGATTGTGAATACTGCTACGCGGTGGCAGTCCGTCTGCATTCCACGAGTGACGTCGCGAGCCTGCGGCGGCAACCAGTCGAGAGGCCAGCGCTATCTCGACGGGAAACTCGCGCGATCCGTATCTGTGCACTGTACTCGTGCTGGATGACGTCACGCGGCACCGGGACTCACTTTTCCGAACTTCTGTGCAGCGGAGTAGAATGTAAGAGAGCGACGCGGTGTTGCTTGCACGGAAAACTTGAGTGGTACTCCAAATCGAGTCGCCGCATTTCGATTGGAACGAATCGCGAAAAAAAAAAAAAAATACATCCCTTTACTTAGATTTAGGTGCACCTTGAAGAATCCCAGGTGGTCACAAATAATCTGGAGTCCGCCACTAAAGTGTTCCTCATGATCAGGTCATGGTTTGGCACGTAAAACCCGATAATTCGTTTTGTTTCCTTTTTCAAAATTGAGTCGTTGTAAAGGGGCCCAAAAAATGCCCTTCCGTAGGCCGACTGAGTCCTTTTTGAACAAAGCGAACAAACACCCTCAGCTAAAGCCTCACTTTTTTTTTATCGTTAGGCCCTTCCTACTGTGCAGCTAAACCAACCATCTCCTACAGGTAGTGTCCATCTAATGTCGGATCAACTGTACTGTAATCTCCCCGTGCACCTTCTTGGTCGCATGCGTGTACGTGGTAGCTTTGATTAACACATATGTGCAGGGTACCTTTTCCGATATGTCAATATGAGTAGCTGCTCAACGTCTTTCTTAATTGACCCCTATGTTCATTCACTTTCAGCAGAAATGGGTTCTCATAGTATTTGGTACCGCCAGAGAACGCACAGCTCAGAAAAGATTCTTGCGTTTAATCTATGAGGTGTCCAGGAAAGGCAAATTCAATGTGTTCTATCTAGTTCAGCGTACTGCTCACGCAATAATGTGCTTCCCTTTTAGCCTTGTAGTACCAGCGCACGTACATACAAATCGCAAGTACACCCGTGCGAGTTGCGCCAAGTTTGTGTTCAAGCGCCATAGCATTAATAAATCCCTCTTCTTGATCTCCGAAGTGATTCTCGTAGAGACCCCTATTCCTTCGCGCTGCAGTATTTTCGGCTTTTTCTTGTGTTTTACTGGGAGACGCCGCTCTCATTGCCACGGCAATGGAAGTGGAGTCGGCAGAATGCCGACGCGACGTGGCTGCTTCGTCAGGTACCGGCCCGAGGAAGAGAAATTGCCCACCGAGTCAAGCTGGCAGTGAGGACACTGTGTTGTACTCCTGCTCAAGCGATGACGCCTCAGATGACGAAGGCTTCGAAAGAGTGGTACACCGGAAGGCCAAGAGAAGAAACATCAGCGGACGGTCTTCGTCAAGTAAGTCTACCGTCGTTCCACAGCGCAGGCCATCGGCGCACACAATTCTTTTTGTGCCAGACGCACCTGCCGACAACCTCAACCGCCTTAATCGACAAGTGATTTCCGTTTCTCTGGAGGCTCTTGTCCCAGGAGAAATCAAAGATATCAGAATTAATACTCGAAAGAACGTCCTGGCTATTGACGTCCACAACCGAAGCGCAATCAATGCTTTGATGGCAGTAAAGCTCCTGGGCAACATCAATGTCCACTACCTCATTCCGCAAGACAACGAAACAACGGCCGGTGTTGTTTATGACATTGACACGTCCATTAACGACAGCGACCTGCCAATTTTAATCAAACCTGCGACAGATGGTGTTGCCTTACTACAAGCTCGGCGCCTTGGCAAGTCGACCTGTGTAAGGCTCGTATTTAAAGGTGACTGCCTACCATCACATGTAAAGGTCGGCCACTTTCGTCATGTGGTACGACCTTTCGTACCCAAACCACTTCAGTGTAGAAGGTGTCAAAGAATTGGACATGTGAGTGCTGTCTGCCGAAATACAACGATATGATCACGATGTTCCGAACACCATGACACCGACACTTGCCGTGCAACAGAGCTCAAGTGCCCAAATTGTCAAGGATCGCACGCTGCGTCCTCAAAAGACTGTCCACGCCTTAAGAAAGAGCAGAAAATCTTGAGAAAAATGGCCAGAGACGGATCGTCACACAGAGATGCTTCTGAAGCGATAAGGCGACATCGCTCCCGGAAACGAAAGCCTATGAAACCCTCTTCCGGTTCAAGGGAAATGTCTCGTCCGGCAACGCCACCTCCTGTTCCATCTGTCTCCAGTAAGAGCACGAATGTCAACGAAAGAAGTGGCCATGCTTCATCAAGTGATGCGTGGCCGGCACTGCCGAGGACATGCCACGCGCCAGAGCCACAGCAAATGACTCGCCATTTAAAGTCAAATGTCACTACAGTTGACCAAATGCAAGACAAGGACTCACAAGTGATTGCCATGCTCAAATCGCTCACGAATGTCATGCGTCTGCTACTGACGAATATGGACACTCCAGCTGCTCGTAGCGCACTGCAAGTATTGGACGCGCTGACTCCAGCACTTGAAAGCTTCGCATAGCACCATGGCCCGCCCCTCGCTGCCCTTCCACAAGGAAGTCAAGAAAGCATCTTTACTGCAGTGGAATGCCCGTGGTCTCAAATCAAGAATTTCAGATTTTAGACATTTTGTCTTCGAAAACCGTTTTCCCATCCTCGTAATTTGCGAACCGAACGTGCAGAATGTTATACGTATTTCTGGCTATGAGGCATTCATGTCCTCTACCTGTGGTGATGTAAGCAAGGTGATTGTATATATTAGATGTGATCTGACTTACGTGTTGCAGCCAGTTCCGCCTCACGACGACAACCAGTACGTTTGTTTAATCGTGAAAACGAATAAGCTTACGTTCACACTCGTCGCTGTGTACATTGCTCCTTCAAGTGGCTTCGACTCTAAACGACTGCACGACGTGCTATCAGCGGCACCCGGCCCTACGATTCTCACAGGAGATTTTAATGCTCACCATCCGCTTTGGGGGAGCCTGAAGATGGACTCCAGGGGAAGGCGAATAGCATCCTTTGCCACACAGCACGACCTTTACTGCCTCAACGATGGTAGTCCGACATATTTACGTGGGCCTACTTACAGCAGCTGCCTAGACTTGACCCTGGTTTCTCGGCTTCTTGAAAGAAACGTGCAATGGTTTACAGACATCGAAACACATGGAAGCGACCATATTCCGACGTACCTGAAGATCAAGGGACTATCGAAATGCTCCTCCATGACGCTCCGGCGAATTGACTGGTCGGCGTTTCGGTCGCACATGGAGGGAGTATGTCAGCAAGGGAACCATTCAAGTCCGGAACACGAAATTCAAAAAGCCATGCAAGAGGCTACGCGTAGTTTCCAGCCTTTCCCGAAATATTCAGAATTTGAAGCAGAACTGCAGCGACTACGAGCAATTCGCCGGCGGGCTGAAAGAAGATACAGGAGAACTAAATCCATCCATGATCTCCGAGAGGCAAGGCGGATGCAAAAGAAGATTCAACGTCGCATCGATGCACTACAATCTCAAAGATGGAAACGTTTCTGTGAGTCGTTGGATCCACGTCAGCGATTATCTCAGATATGGAGAACCGTGCGTGGGCTTCGCCTATCACCACAACAGCGTGTCCCTTTCAAAGCCCTCGCTTTGCACCAAGGTCGCAGCGAAATTGACATTGCTGAAGAATTTTGCTCAAGACTTTCCAGCTTGCAGTTCCAACGCGCAATTACACCATGTGCTACTCCTGTGCCACGGGATTCACGCATGGATGTAATTTTTTCGCTGGAGGAGCTTGAAGCGGCACTGGCGACTTGCAGGCGCTCTTCGTCACCTGGCCCGGACGGGGTTACCTATGCGGCGCTCGCCAATCTTGGGCAGAAAGCACGACTCATGCTACTAAACCATTACAACGAGTCCTGGCGCAACGGTTTGGTTCCACGTGACTGGAAATGCAGCCGCTTGGTTCCACTTCTCAAACCTGGTAAATCACCGTTAAACTTATCATCGTACCGCCCCATCGCTCTGGCCAGCTGCATAGGGAAAATAATGGAACGAATGATTTTGACGCGCTTGGAATGGTACCTGGAAAATTACAACGTGTACCCAGATGCTCTGTCTGGCTTCCGGCGAGGGCGCTCATCCATAGATAATGTCATCGATTTGGTTACGTTTGTTCAGCATCAAAAACGCCGGAAACGACTCACTGCTGCATTATTCCTAGACATAAAAGGCGCCTATGATAACATAGCACATTATGCCATTATAAATGCTCTTATTGAAGCCGGAATCGGTGGCCGCACTTTTCAGTGGCTGTGCAGTTATTTGACCGACAGGCATTTCTTCGTGATGACCGAGGATGGCGCCACGACTCAACACCAAGCGTGCCGTGGAGTACCGCAAGGCGGAGTGTTGAGCCCGACGCTATTCAACCTAGTGCTCGTTGGCCTAGTCCGATGCTTGCCCAACACAGTTCAGGTATCAATATATGCCGACGATATCTGCATTTGGGCGTCTGCCGTAACACGACTGCAGGTACGAGCACGGCTACAAAAGGCAGCTACGATAACATCTCTGTACTTGCGAAAACAGAACTTAGAGCTGTCTTCAGAGAAATGCTGCCTTGTTACATTCACTCGGAAGGAAATGCAGCGTTACAGTGTAAAGGTCAATGGGCAAGCAGTAGCAAATGCACGGAAACACCGCTTTTTAGGGGTAATTATTGACCGAGACCTATCATGGAGCCCGCATGTTTCATACTTGAAGAAGAGATTATTGACAATAATACATCTCCTCAAATTTCTCGGCGGAAAGTCATGGGGCACTTCGGTGCGGTCAATGCTGCAGCTGTATAACGCCTTGTTCCTCGGTTTCGCAAGATACAGCCTCCCTGTGATTGGGAACACCTGCAAAACAAACCTGCGTATACTCCAGGGACTACAAGCTCAAGCCCTAAGGACGTGTCTCGGTCTTCCGAGGTGTGCGTCTACAGCGGCAACGATTGTCATAGCTCGAGATCACCCAATATCAACGTACTTGGCAACCGACGCTCTCAGGGCGCATATTCGGCACGTTGCCCGATTACCTTCTCACCATCTTGCCGCTCTACCCACAGAAAGGCCACACACAACTTTCAGTCGTTTAATTGATGCCAATCGTAACTCACTGCCATCGAACTACATGCCTGCAGCAAGACCATCCTTACCTTTATGGTGCCTGCACAGACCTGACATACGCCTCACCATCCCAGGAATCATGAAGAAAGCCAACATGCCATCGTTTGCCCTTAAGCAGGCCACGTTAGAACTTTTACATGAGGTGCACAGTGGCCGCGTACACGTTTACATCGACGGTTCAGTCACATCTGCAAGCGCAGCTGCCGCTGTGGTGATACCAAGAAGATCCGTCAAGATACAGCTAAAGACGTCACATGTATCCTCAACGACAGCTGCTGAACTGGTAGCCATGCGTGCGGCTCTTCATTTTATTAAGGAGGAACCATCCCACGCATGGTCAATCTTCTGTGATTCCAAGGCAGCCCTGCAGAGTGTACTCTCAGCACTGCGCCATGGATCACATGAGCAGCTCGCCGCAGAGATCAGAGAAGTCCGCCATCGACTAGTTGACGAAGGACACGATATAATATATCAGTGGTTGCCTAGTCACTGTGGCATACATGGCAATGATCGAGCAGACGCAGCTGCCCGATCTGCCCATGACGGCGTCAACTCCGTTGCCATTCCTCTTTCGAGAGCCGACGCAGCGAAAAAACTTGCCGCACTTGCGCGTGACCTGACATTAGCCCAGTGGAATTCATCCGATTTCACAAGTGCACGCCTCCATACACTGGACCCTAATTTACAGCTCCATATTCCGCCCGAGCTTCCACGAAGTGACTGCACCCTTCTTATCCGTCTATGGCTTGGAGTAGCATTTTCAAATGCCTACTCTTTCCTTATCGGAATGGCCAACAGCCCACTGTGTGACTTCTGCGGGTGCAACGAAACGATCGAGCACCTTCTTTGTCAGTGCTCTCGTTTTAACCCACAAAGAACTGTCCTCTCAGCCACCTTAGACAAACTGGACAAGCGCCCAATGACAGAAAGCAAGATCCTTGGAACCTGGCCTACGCGAACATCAGCGCGATCCGCTATGAAGGCGCTGCTGCGATACTTGAAAGACACGGGACTTTCTGACAAATTGTGACAGTACACTGTGTGGCGCAGGACTGTACGGTGACACTGCGTAAGACTAGGAATGCCTTTGCGGGTTGCGTGACAGTGCCCACAGAAATAGTTCGTGTGTACGTGCGTGTGTGTGCTTAGGTTTTTTTTTTTTTTTCCTTTTTTTTTATCCTTCTTTCTTTCTCACCTATTGCATCCCCTTTCCCCTCCCCCAGTACAGGGTAGCCAACCGGAGATAATCTCTGGTTAACCTCCCTGTCTTTCCTTTGCCTTTCTCTCTCTCTCTCTCTTCTTGATCTCCCACGAATATTTCTTTTGGACATTGACCCACATTTATTGATTAATTTCCTCAATTATGTCCTTTCGGTCACTCGCTCCTTCTGCGGCCTCTTGGCGTTGTGATCCCCTTCGATAAGCGCCTGCTGTTTGAACGCGCTTCTGAATCTCGTTCGACGTGCAGTCGCAACTAGGATTCGATCACGTGACCTTGCTGTCAGAAGCATTACAGGCGAGGTAAGGTGGCACTAGGGATCGTCTTCCATGTACCCCCCCCCCACCCCCCCTTGACGAAGGAAGCGCTCAAGTGACGTGAAGAAAGGGCATTCACGTGAGCAGGACCATTTGGTGGCCGTGTTTGCATTTCGGCTAAGTGTATCTTGCCCGTGCAAGAAATATACTTTCAAAGCGTATGCGTGCAACTTCATACCCGAGTCTAGTTTGCACGCAATCGTATTACGAGGAAAGTTAGCTTGCAGCAAAGCCTTATTGTAGCGCTTCAGCACCAGCTCCAGCTTCAGTACCACATTTCTCGATGACAGTGGGCAGCTGCCATTAGCGGCTGCCAGCGGCTTCTTGCTGCGGCTGCACCGCACCCTTCAACGGCAAGGTTCTCGAGGCACTGCACCTAACTTTACTCTTCCTCCAATGCACCGCGGGATGAAGGGAAACAAAAAAGAAAGAAAGAAAGAAGCAAGAAGAACGTGCCGGAAAAGTGGCGGAACGCTCTCCTATGCATTTCAGGAGTGTGATCACAGAACACCTATACAAACTTAGAGAAGGGAAACTGTACCTTCCACAGTGCTACGGAAATAAGCGTAGCGGTGGCGTCGTGAACTAAAGTATGTGACCACGGGTGGCGCTGTACAACAGGAAACGGAAACGGGGTTTTGCACACGCTTCACCAGGTTTGCACACGCTTTACCAGGTGTTCTGTGGCTTTACTGGGTTTCTGGCTGCTGCGCCTCGATCGTGCTCCCGCCAGTTCAGTTGCTGTGTACCAAACGTAGCGCCTACATATTTGTAGGCGCTACGCTTGCCACACAGCAACCAAACTGGCGGGAGCACGATCGAGGCGCAGCAGAATACATGTAGCGCTGAGTCACATCGAGTTAAGGCACACTCTGAACTGACTTTTAAGGGCATTCCGAGCGGTTTTTCGTTTATTACGCCGCCGTTACGGCGAGTTGTGCCGCCGCGCTCCAGCTGTTGCATTTCGTGTAGGGCTACTGACAGAATGCGGTTTCCAGGTGGCACGATGGCCTCGACTGGAATAAACGCACACGACACCAAAGATTGAGTAAGCCTGAAAATATTTTATTTGCATTTTACAAGTACAACAAAAAGCACACGTCTACGCATCCACACAAACGCGGTTACATAGTCAAGAACATAGTCAAGAGATGGCTCATTAATAAGGGTAGCACAAACGCACAAGAAAGAAGACCTAAGCTACAAAACGTACGGTCGGCTGCTAAGTATATTAATTTCCCTGTCACCGCGTGTCACTTTTATACAGCATCTTTACAGCACTACCAGGCCGGGTAGTTTGGCGGAAAGAACGCAACAGCTTATACGGCCGTCAGCTGCCTCTTCCTTACGGGTGTCATAATTATCCTAATCTCCGCATCAACGTCGTGCAAGTTCGCATACAGGTATCTGTATCTGAACCATATGTGCCAGCTTAATACACGTGTAGTGAGATTATGATAACCACTGCGTCTTATCAAACGTATTGGTTTTGCAAATGCGCATTACAGCTGACGGAACGACATACTGTAAGTGAAGCACAAGAGAACAAGGACAAAAGGAGGATACAACACTTGAAGAAATGAAGAATTAGTAGGCATACAGCAAACAAGCGATGACGGAGAACACACAATGATGCATCGGGTGTTCTGCGACATCGGTTCGCGTACTTACGGTGTTATGGAGATCAACGGCATAAAAACGTACCTTCAAGCGTACTCCCTCAACCTCCGCCGCATTCATTGATAGTTAACGTCTAAACAAAATGAGGCACTATTCTTTGCCAAGAGTAGACCTTCTTACAGCAAGTCTATGTAATGACTCGCAGACGAAACCAGTATGCTTTCGAAAATGTTTTACCGCCGTAGTATTCGAACGCCAACGGCCAGGAAACACATCGATACCAATAGGCTGTCGGCTGTCGGTGGTTAATCGAGCACAAAAACCTTGACGCTATGACTAAAAAGCAGCTTCAACAATCAAATTAAAAGAAAATCAGCTGCCTATTTGCCTGAGGTAAAAAAGCATCCTTAGACACCTCGATTGTTCATGTCAATGGTTTGTGTAAATTAAAAAATTCAGCATGTTCAGCGCCCCTAGCAGAGAAAGCACAAATTAAACTATTCGACCAAATTACAGTAGCTCCACTTGCGCGCTTATGCTGAAACGCGCCTCGATTGATTTTTCGCCCTCTGTGGCCATTTGTTGAACTTGAGAGTGTGCGGGGCCTGGTGTGATGCCCTTCATCTCCTTGCTTTCTCCCATTCATGCAAACCGTCGACGGTGATGCATGCGCCGGTGGCGCCGCCACAACTCTTCCGCTGCCACGGCTGGTCGAGGGGCCTCGTCGCTATCGCAGCGGAGTCCCGCTCTCTCGGCGTATTGCACTGTCGAATGCTGTGGCCGAGCGCCGAGTCCGCGATTTCCCTCCGCGTCGTTCGCTACGTCTCTCCGCGCTCTGCCACGCCACTTCCATCCTCACCTGATGATCCGGTCCTCTCCCTTCGCCGTCTCAGCGTCTTTGGAATTCGGTGACTCGCCCGCCACAGTGCGGAGCGTTTGGCTTCCTTCCCCGCGATAACTCCTGTTTCCGGCCTGCGACATCTGAGGATGGGTGATTTACGCGAAGTTGCATGTACGGTGCTGGTGCCAATGTGCACTCAACGCACTCCTGCAGCGACCAAGTATATTCGTGTTCCATCTTTTTGTTCTACAGGCAACTTCTGTGAAGTACTCCACTCCCTTTGGCGCTCTTTGTTGGCGCGAGTGTTGTCACGAGCTAGTGAACGGTGACGATTGCTCAAGTAATTTAGCCGAGGTGTTTAATTTCTTGTACATCCTGAATTGTGGTCCACCGGAAGCAACAGTGGCCACGTTGCGCAGGAAATTCAGGGGACTGACCCGTGGAGAGATAGGGGGAGAGAAATAAACGGGATGAGAAAGGCAGGGAGGTCAATCGGATAAGATTTTGGTTTGCTACCCCTTGTGAGTAAGGAAAGTTAACAGGGTCTGGTCATGACATAACTGATTATTTGATTGTGGGGAGGGCAATGCTGTTCTCTTGGTATACTCAGAATCCGAGTACACTGAGAGCCGCGGATGAGAAACAAGGAGTGATAGAAATGGGTTATGTATACAGGCTCTTCCTTCACTCCAAGACAAAGGTATTTGCAACAGGAATCCTTTATTACTACATTGCTGACTTAACATGTTCGCAGAGGCAACCAGCCTAGCAGGCTCAGCCTGCAGCTGTTAATTTCGTCTCTTCTCTTCCTCGCATGTCTCCAGTACCTGATGTAACGGTCAGTGACCATTAGCATTAGCAGGCAGACTACCTGGGATGCAGACGACTGGCAGCCCCCTTTTCCACAGAATAGTCAGAGCAACCGACTTGAGCAAGATATTTACACAGCACTTAAAAAAAAAAAACGATGCTTTCTTTGCCTCTTCATCCCATTTTGCGGGTGCTGGCAGCTGGTGTCTTGCCGATTGTGCAGCAACTTGAGCCGATGGATATGCGCAACTCCCTTACAAAAATGTTTATAGAAAGTCTATAGACAGTCTATAGACTATCTGTAGACTTTCTATACAAATGCTTGTAAGAGCTGGGCTTGTGCCATTGTCTATTTGCCCGATTACACAAACTTGGACTTACTCGCGAGGAAGCGACGCTGTTCTACCGCATCGGAACCGTCTCCGGTAACACCCTGTCGTTATTCCAGACTGGACGTTGCGCTTCCCCACTCTGTGCCTTATGTGGTGATATCGGCGACATTGAACAATTCATTTGGCTATGCCCGCAGTTCGACACAGATAGAACAGCGATGGTCGATAGCCTGCAAAATAGTGGTCTGACGCACATGACCTTTGAAGACGTTGTTTTCCCCGGAGGGCCCGCGGAAACCAGGAGGAGAGTGCAACGACTGTTGATTGCCTGCCTGCGAGACGCGGGGCTCATCGAGAGCTGGTGACACAGCCCTGACCTCAACTCACAGGAGGCTCAGGCCGAAGAATTGCCGTCTTTGTGTGCCAGCTAGGCTAACCCCACCTGCCGCAACATCACCACCATCACCACCTATGTACCCGATCAGATAAATTAAGTAACTAGGTGTGTGGAACTTGCCATGTGGCACAGGACGTGTGACTATTCTTGGCCAATTTCCCAGAATGGACATTTGCCACTGGGTAAGGGCCCGAAGAGACAAGCATAACGAGAGGCAAGCAATGACGAAGTCGACTAGAGAGAAGTGAAGAAACCGGCATCAAAGGCAGCCGAGTGTGAAGAAATAAGTGAACAGAATGGTACCAGAGTGCGCATTGAACAAAGAACGTAAAGTGAATAGAAACTGAGTTATCACTCGTTAGCAGCGATTATTTTTCGAACCTTGAAGAAAGCCCTTCAACTTTCTAAGCTTTATATGAAGTCTTTCCGAGTATTGCTGGTGTAGGAGCTCCGACAATAAACCCTTTTCTCTCAACCCTGTTAACAATGCCTTGAGAAAACTGCTGCACACGGTCAGCGAACGGTCAGTGTTCCGGAAGGAAGCGCGACTCTTCAGACGTCAGTGAGAAGCGACGCGCCGGGGCGCTCTACAAGGCAGCACGTAACGCGGTCTGCAAACGAACGGAGGCGAGCGCCGTGCACCGTTATCTGCAATGGTCGTAAAAAAGTCTATAGTGGCTCTCTCTTCGCTTGCCTCCCGGGAAGAGACGAGGCGAGGCACAAGCGGACTACCCTAACAAAGGGTGGGTCTCTTATCAACATCAAAGGGGTGCGCGCGGCTCCAATTAACCGGGCCCCCACGTGTGCACGTGTCCTTTCCTTATCCACGATTTCGCGAGAAGTACGGTGTGAAGGAATATATAACCCCAGCTCACGGCTGCTCCTTTTGCTTTGATCGTGCCGCCGGGCGCGCCCGACTGGCCGCGTTCGCGTTTTCGTTCCGGAAAGCGGAGCTCGGTGTGTTAGGATACCAAATAAAAAAAAAAAATACGTTTAAAACCACGACGGGAGTTGGCAGCCCTGCTGAGGCCCGTCGATTTGGTCGATAGGCCGACGACATTACTGTGAAGTACTGTCGAGCAACAAGGTCGAAAGCACAGCCACTTGGCACGTGGCTGAAGGTGAAAAGCCAGCTGGAAACACGACGTACACAAACAAAAAGACCACGGGACGAAAAGGCTGCAACTAACAACGGAGTTTTCGTGATTGAAAAACACAAATATATAACATCTGACAGCCCTCCGGCGCATCCGCGAAAACCATCTCAAAACCAACGCAAGAAGCCTAATCTAGAAAAAAAAAATCGCCTGATATGCTGCCACTCGAGAAACGTAATTCCGTATCACTGATACTCAAGGATGTTGCGTTCGCGCGCGTGCTCGCTTGCCTTATGATTAAAGTATGGAAAACCCGGACAGAAACATTGCTAAAATTTGGACAAACGCTGGACACAAGACACCAAAATATTGGGACACGTTCTGGCACAGCGCATGCAGCACCAAAATACGTTCAGTTTGTTTTTATTGGCATCAAAATGTTTATCGTGGTCTGCCCCCTGAAACACAGGCTGCTTTATTCTCTACCACTGAAATATATCATCAAGATAGATAGATTCTCAGTGAAGGATCCTTGGCTAAGAAGGCCAGGCAGGCCATTAGTAAGAATTTTAATTCGGTGAGAAGTACTGCCGTCCATGTCAAGAACAAGGCAGCAAATTTAAAGAACTTCAGATTCATAGGGGGGCCAGAGGTATTAGTGCTTGTAAAGGAAATATGCTCAGTGTTTTCTTCACCGTAAAGACGCACAAGCCGGAAGTACCGTTTCGTACAATTTTAAGTGAAGAGGGATCTTGGCAGCACCTAGCTATCCAGTTTCTGCTTAAGCGCTTAAAGGGGCTGACAGTCATTGATCCCTTTGCCACCAAGGATTCCGATGAAATTGTGCGGTATCAGCAGGAACAGAATCCTATTGCTTATTTCATCTCTGTTGATGTAGATGATTTATTCTATTCAGTTCTATGTGAGCTTTTATTATCCGGGAGGCACTTCGATTTCTCTCCGAGGAGCTTGCTCACGCATGAATGATATTCTGCGATTTCAAGCCAGCTCTTCAAACGATTGTCTGTGTCCTCAGATGGAGCCCGTATTTTTCAATGCCTATAGAAATCATAGAGCATCTCCACCGCGCAAATAGAAATGACCACAATGTCACCTTTCAGTGGATACCCTCACACAGTGGCGTGATAGGGAACGAACAGGCAGACGCTGAAGCGAAAACTGCTTTGAATAGTGCTTCAGAAGTACATTCTCACGAACAGACACAAACGCCCTACTTCGTTGCGTAATACGCAACCGTACGTTGGAAAAATGGACCCAACCAAATGGACGACACAAGCGAGTACATAAATGGGACCAAGAAATGAAATTTCACATGCTTCACAAGCTCAAGAGAGAGATAGCAAAGAGAGGAAAAGCAGGGATGTCAACCAGACGAGCGTCCGGTTTGGTACCTTACACTGCGGGAAGGGAAAGTGGGAACAGAAAGAGGAAAGTGGTATAGAAGGAACACTGTGTGTGCACGCAGCAAAGCGCCTGTAAATCAGTCAAGTCCAAGCAAGTGCTCCACCGATACGTCAGGCTGCCGTCATTCTGCTGTCTGAAGCTAATATTGGTGCTTCCACATAGATGGTAATGCACGTTGATGCCACCAGTGAAAACCAAGGAGCCGGTGGGCGTCAGCAGTACGTTGCCGTGTTGTATGCTCTCAATTCAGTAATTGCAAGTCTTGAGTAAGCATCATGGCTCACCCGCAGCATTCTATTCGCGCTGAAGTCAAAAAGGCTGGGGTCTACCAGCTCAAAAGACGCCAAACAAGCATGATGCACCGGATTCGCCTTGGTGTAACATTCACCAACCGTTATAGACACCTGATAGGTTGCAGTGATACTAGCCCAAACTGTGAATACTGTAAGGTACCAGAAACACTTGATCATATGTTTTGCGCTTGTCCCGCGTACGTGCAAGGACGACAGCAACTGGTCTCTTCCATTGCAAACGTCGATAAGAGGCCGCTATCAGACGAGTTTCTTTTAGGTCCTTAGCCTAATGCAAACAGCGTAGCCCTAATAACAGTGCCGCTATAGCCTTTCTACAAGCCACTGGGCTGGACGCATGGCTTTAGGGATGCCACACGGTTCTGAACTTGCATATAAGCGCCTCCTTCTTATACCATCTTCATGATTCATCAGCCATTTTCCTTCCCGTCCCTTTTTCCAGTGTAGAGTAGCAGGCCAGAGCAAGCTATAGCTCAGGCCGACCTCTCTACCTTTTTGTAAATCTCTCTCTCTCTCTCTCTCTCTCTCTCTCTCTCTCTCTCTCTCTCTCTCTCTCTCTCTCTCTCTCTCTCTCTCTCTCTCTCTATTTGCTTCTGTTCGTCACTGCATTAAAGTCGGTGGGGTTATCGCTTTTCAGAATTTTGTGATTTTACTTGAACTCTTTCTTATTTCTACCGTTGTTTCATTTAAGAACGGATTTTATCTACAGAAGCAAGGGATTTGCATTGACTCTTGTGTTGCACCTGTTTTGTGCAATATCTTTTTAACGGACGTTGACCATTGTTTGAATAGTGTTCTTCACGAAAGTATTGTTCTAAAAGTTTTTAGGTACGCAGATGATTTTTTTATCCTTTTAAAGAAATCATATGAGGCCTTTGACAAGTCTGTTGTTTTTATCCTTGACGCGTTGCGGCAATGTGAGAAGGGCTTGCCCTTCACCCACGAGTTACCGTCGGACGACTCACTGTAATCTTTAGGTTTATGCCTGTTTTTAGGTGATTGTGTATGTTGGGCGTATAGCCCCGGAGCACGAAAGGCGCTGTTGCCATATGATTCTGCGCAGTCTAAGTTGGTTAAGAGGGGGATCGCTGAACTTTGCCTGGTATCCGCTCTCCGGAAATCATGCCCACATGCAACGCAGAGTAGTTTTAATGACCAGCTACGGTTAATGGTTAATGCCGGATGCCCTTGCGCAGTTGTAGCGGCAATAGCAGACGTTCGTCTACGTGGAACAAAAGTAGCCTGTTCTAGAGTGAACACCAGGCGGCTAAGTAGGAGTTGTCCAGAAGTGTTGCCATATATGCGTCGCCTATCCCACAACCTGAAAAATGTAGCCGGCATGCACAACGTGCCGATTGTTTTTTTTTCCGCCCCGCGCAAGCTGGCTGGGCTTTGCCTCAGAATCTCTTCTGAAAAGAAGAAACAACCAGGAGGTCGCGGCAAAAAGCACATTTGGGTGTATGTGAAATGCGTGGTAGGCGTTGTCTATACGAGATTCCGCTACCATGTGGAAAGTCGTACGTTGGGCGAACCAGACGTTGTGTTAACGATCACGCAAGCGAACATGAACTTTCAATTAAAAGTAAAGGTGATGCGCATTTGCCTGCGCTTTGTAAAGCTTGCATGTGTGTTCCATATTTCCCCAAAAATTAAGATCTTGGGTAAAAGCCAAGATACCACTGCCCGGGAGCTGACAGAAGCTTTCTATATATCTCTTAGAAGGCTTGCGTAAGTGACGCAAGTATTCCTTTAATGGATAGCGAGGAATGTTTTTTGCGCGGCTTGCTCTAATCTGTGGTAGTGACAATGTGAGTACATGTTTCGCGCATGTGCGACTAAAGAGATATGTTGACGAGCGACGAAGAATAAAGTTAGTAGAAAGTTAGCGCGGTCCGTGTCTCTTACTACGTCCTTGTCTTGAATTCCGCGCAGTCCATTTATTTCCTCATCTTAGTCGCCATGCGCTGTTCTTGGCGAATTCGCCCACTTAGCGTAAGGTTTCTTCGCTAGTTTTAATTGGATAAGCTTTTCTATGCTTACCCAAGGAGAAGAACCATCCGTCCGTCCGTCCCACGAGACGACTGCTTTCAACATAGCGCCCGCAGCAGCGAGCGACCTAGTGCTGCCTGTCACTTCCACGCGCATAAGCGGCGAGAACACAGTGCTCACGAAACTCTCAGCGCACCTTGCTCCTTTCGAAGATCAATTTCAAGCTATGGGGCCGCGCGTCTCTCTTCAACGCGAAGCTAGCAGCAGTCGGCACACTCCGTGCGCATCGACCATCGCTTTCAAGATATGGACCGCGCGACCATACCTCCGGCGGCGGCGGCCATACGCAGCCACCACAGGAGTGCGGTTGATCACGGTTCACAATGCGAAGCGTCGAATGGATAAGGCGCTAAAGAGCGATTGCGGTTTACAATGATCGGAACGCCATCAGCGCACCTGGCGCCGCCACTTGCAGTAGTTTGCTTCCTTCATCAATTCAGCTTGCGCCGCCATCCGCGGCAGTTCGTGTCGCCGCAGCGCTGTCGTTTATACCGGTTGGATCAAGTTTCATAACATTGCCAATGACACCGGGCTGCGTGGAGTTGAGCAAGTGGCAGAATGCTTACAAATACTTACAGAGGAGTTTCTGCGTAATTTCATTTTTGCTTTAGCAGGTCTATATATCCAACTTTTCTGCTACAAAATCTAAGGTTTAAACTGTACCCCTACGTCAGCGTGCTGTTTCCAGCCTTGCAGTTGAACTCGGCATAAGTCCATACTTTCCTCGAAGCCGCATAAGTGTGTCTGCACGTGCCAACCGCATATTATGCTCGGAGGGGAGGAGTCAGGAATTGTGTAAGTAACCCAAGTATATGCCGCTTTTTTCTTTTTTTCTCGCATGGGCGCAATGTAAGCAATATTGTGAGATTTGATTGCCAGCCCTATTGATAGCTCTTGGATGCCTTCACACCCTCGTAAGAGCTGCGTGCAGTACACGCTACAGTACACAGAAGACACAAACTGTTGCGTGTCGAGAAGCAATATTCGCATGGACTTACTGCGAGCCTCTGAAGTTTCGTAGGGGAGTGCGTAGGTGAGCGATAAGGTCACGCTTTCAGTTTAGGAGCTGGCCTGAAAGCGGCCGCATACCTGTCATGCACCATTGTTGCATGCCCCGCATGACACATGATACGCGTGAAATAAATGCCGCGCTTGCCAAGTTCTTGCAGACTTGAAGGAATTAAGGGCAGTTAAGAGCACAAGTGATTTGGGCGCCGTGTTATATATGCTCAGATGAAACCGGTAGTGCTCCCTGCCAGGGTTAACACATTACCTGCGGTTGAATGGCAGAGTGAGAGCAAGCAATTCTATTAAATCACTCGAAACATTATATCAAATATGGACGATAGCGACAATATGTAATTTTCCTAGCACTCAACGTAAATTCCGGACATTTCGGGAACAACAGCGTTGCTAAAAACTGGGTGCAAGCAGTTTAGCAGATCTAGAAGTACATGTTGGTGGGCTAGTCGGTTCATATCGCTGAATAGACCATACATATGGTCGCTTGGCGCAAACGAGCAAGGACGGGAGGGAACAAGGGGAGCGCCAACTTTCGACTGTTTATTCTATATTGTATACCATCCGAGTGAACGCGCAACATGCAAAACAGCTTGTATCGCGCAACACCCTAATCACAGCCGGCTATCAAAAAACCTTTTTTTCTGCATGGAAAAGTCAAACAGATGTGTCGCTAATACAGGATCATCGTCACTCCTTAATATGAAACGCCTCTAACGATTCACGTGCCGTGGTGTCCCGGCTTTTTTCAAGAATCCATATCTGGTCTAGTCGTGGCTCATATACGGATGTCAGTTGCAGTGCTTAGGCAAACGTGCTCCGTCCTCACCTTTCAGTGACAACTCAGCTTCTCGCGTGCTCGCATTTACGCAACGCCCAGTCTGGCCGACATATGTCTTACCGCAAGACAGCGTAAACTCATAGACGACTCCGGTAGCACATTTTGTGTACGGCTTGGCTTTTCTACAACCACTTTTCTTACTTCCATCGGAAAGTATGCGCGGACACAGCTGGGCGAGCTTGCGTGGCGCAGAGAATACGACTGGCACCCCGTGTCTGTCTGCAACCTTCTTTAAGTTGTGGGTTACACGGTGCATATAAGGTAAGACCTCCGGCCTCACCGTCCTCTGCGCTTGCTCGGCCCTTCTCCTGTGTTCGTTGCTCTTGAATTTCTGTCGAAGCGACTCGGCAACGGCACTAATGAGCGCGCAGGGAAACCCGGCGGAAGACAGTCGAAACAACTGATTCTTAACGCTTGCCTGCATTGCGTGAGGGAACGACCGTACAAGAGCGGATTCAAGGCAAAGTTTAGCAATGGCTCTCTTAACAGTCTTGGAATGTGCCGACTCGTATGGCAGTAATTTCTTCGCTGTCCGAGGCGCATAAAGCCAGGAGGTGTGACCCGTCCGCAAACTGATGGTGATGTCTAAGAATTGCAAAGGCTCGCAGGAAGGTACCTCGTGAGTAAAAACGATTCCCTTCCCGAAACGGCAAAAGGCCGCTAAAACTTTGTCAACAATGGGCTAATATGAGGCAACAGATTGTTGCTTTAAAACAATTAAAAATTGTCAACATATCTAAAAGCCTTCAAAACCTCCTCCCCCCCCCTCCCCCCATTAAAATGCTGGTGCAAGGTGCGGTCAATACTAGATAAAAACAACTTACATAGAACAGGAGTAACGCAGGAGCCAATACAAATGCCTTGTATTTGTACATAACAAGCGTCATTAAATTTTACGAAGGTAACTTTAAGATAAAACTCGAGATGTGATAAACAAGCTTCAACAGACACACCTGCAGCATGTTGGGGGGCAATAGCACCGCTCTCGTCGATGCAACTTCTGACCCGCCGTGGTTGCTCAGTGGCTATGGTGTTAGGCTGCTGAGCACGAGGTCGCGGGATCGAATCCCAGCCACGGCGGCCGCATTTCGATGGGAGCTAAATGCGAAAACACCCGTGTACTTAGATTTAGCTGCACCTTAAAGAACCCCAGGTGGTCAAAATTTCCGGAGTCTCCCACTACGGCGTGCCTCATAATCAGAAAGTGGTTTTGGCACGTAAAACCCAATAATTTGATGCAACTTCTGACACAGGAAAGCAGTTCCCTGTGCGCGACAGAATAAACCAAGTCATCGGCGTCCACGGAAAACAAGTACCCTATTGAAGGATTCGTCTGCAGAAAGTGCGTGACACATGAAGACTTCTCTGTCGCAAACGGGTCATCAACTAGTTCAATCCTCCGATCGGAGCTTAGCTGCCCAGCAACAAGACTTCGCCTTTTGCATGAGGATCTGGACGTGATTCTGAGGCTGAAGGCACACCGAAACGTTAGGAAAGCGTGGCTTTCAACTTGCTATCACCGGGGATACATCAGATGCCAGCGATACATGAAACATTCACGCCAGATAGCATGCTTTGTGGCTAGTAAACGTTTTGATAAAAGTATGTACGCCGAAAATGTTAAGTGCATTGCCCCAAAGCTCCGCGACTCCCTCATGTACAAGATCGCCGCATCGTCACAGCTCTTTCCAAATCCATGCCCACAGCCACTTAACCTGCCTTCCCTATGTGCTACTGCACTGGAACAAGGGGGCAGACGCGAAGAACGAGGTAAAAAAGATCAGAAACAGATTCGTGTCTGGTGGGCTCGAACTAGAACAGAAGTCGATGTATCAGAAGACCCATTCGGCCGCGAAAGCATTGACGGTCTCGGAAATAAGTGGCGCTCTCGATAACGACTTTTCGGGGCAACCAGGCAACCTCACGACCACGGTTTCCTGCTTGTGATACTCAGCGCTGCCATTCGACTACTGCTGCAGGCTCCACGGAATGAAACGGCTAATGGGCCGTTTCCCCCACACCCGCGCCCCCTTCGAATTCCCAGGAAGCGGGGAGGAGAGCCAGACAGCTCCTGAGAAGCTGTCGAGAGCATGTGCGTGAAGATCGTCTGCTCGAAATATCGCGCTGGTGTTGGCGCAGCGGGAACTGTCGCATCTTCTATAGCCGCTCTTTCTTTCCATCCCACGGGCGAATTAACGGGCGGGCGGGTGTCGTCGCTACAGGATTGCCGGGCCTTACGTAAAGAAAGTGGCGGCGCTTTGGCTGGAATAGAGAGAGAGAGAAAGAGAGAGGCAGACAGAGAGAGGGGCGTAGCCGTGAGGAACGAGAGAGAGAGAGAGAGAGAGAGCTCGATGAAAGTTGAAGCGCTCAGCCCTGTATACATAGGGTTTGCTACTTCATGTAAGTGTTTGAATTGAGAATGAAGATAAAAAAAGAAAGAAAGAGTTATAGAGCAACGTTAAACATTATTTAACTGGCAAATCAAGTCCAGATCGCAAGATGTCTAGGGATGACAAGTGCGCTACACCCGTCTGCACCCCTCGCCGAAGACAGGAAAAATAATAGTAAAAGATTCCACAATTCTGGACGCGTTGCTGCTGCGTTGTTCAACATGCGTGTACAGAGCGCCGGTTCAGAGCATGACTTCGTGTTTCCCCATATCTGTACTCAGGACAAATGATAGTAGTGATATGTGGGATGGTTGGGAGCGGTATGTCTTTCCTGCCAAAGACAAAAGACCGCGCGCGCGCATTTGCGCGTGTGTGTGTGTGTGTGTGTGTGTGTGTGTGTGTGTGTGTGTGTGTGTGTGTGTGTGTGTGTGTGCGTGTGCGTGTGCGTGCGTGCGTGCGTGCGTGCGTGTGTGTGTGTGTGTGTGTGTGTGTGTGTGTGTGTGTGTGTGTGTGTGTGTGTGTGTGTGTGTGTGTGTGTGTGTGTGTGTGTGTGTGTGTGTGTGTGTGTGTGTGTGTGTGTGTGTGTGTGTGTGTGTGTGTGTGTGTGTGTTTACAGTACAACAATGACTCATAGACACAAACGGAGGGCATACCACTTAAATATTGGGGCACAAATTCGCTAAAGTTTATGCGCGCTGAGGAAAAGCCCAGCGTGTCATCTCGTGGTATTGTTACTTACAGCTTCGCGAGGAAATAACTTCGTTTCCAGCCATTTTCTCCTCCACCTACGCCCTCGCCGTTTAGCGCCCTCCTTTCTTGACTTAGGTGATACACCTGATTATCAAGAATATCAAGCGGGTTGTAAGCAGCGTTTTCAGGTACACACACGTGCGCTAGGTTCGAACTCAATGGCACAGTCACTGCAATTCTATATATCAAGTGTAATAACAACCTCCAAGACTAGTGCGAGGAAACAAAAGAGCCACACTAAGCAGCCCCGAGTCTGTAAGTACGCTAAGCAGCTCCACTGCGATAACCTTTGTCACGTGGCCTAGCAGCCCCGGTCATACAACAACAATGCTCAGTATTGGTGTTCACCTGAACGCCACTGTGTACTGCTCAGTAACTGACAGAAATATGGCGCAAGAAGCGAACGTACAGGCCTGCAAAGCGCACGCGCTCACACACGCGCCATTCATTGCATCCCCGAGCTTCGCATTCACCTGCATGCACACATCTCCCGCCACCCGCGCCATGCCAAGGGCGATGTCACTTTAAAGAAATATTACAGGACGCCGCTGAATTGTTAAGCCCCGCGTGCCCCCACAAACAATACGCAGGTACCACGGCCATCGACTCGCCCACACCGGCGCCGCGGAGGAACCCTGTCGTGGTGCGGACCCGGTGCGAAGCATCCTGCGGAACGACGGCCGGGAGCGTTACACGCTCGTTGCGCGGCGTGGCGCGTTGGGGACGTCGTTATCGCTCGCTGTCGGGGGGCTGTTTCGCCCGCGCTCTCGTGCTGGGACGCCTCTCCTCTTGCGCGCTGCGATCATTGCGTAGGAAACCCGCTCGGCGCGCTTCGTTGCGCTGAGACAGTCGCCTGCAGGCGGCGCCGGCGGAGACCGAGATTGTATAACGAAGGCTGTTTTAACGTTTAATGTTTATAACGGGCTTTGTTTTTATTTAAGTCGCGACTGCCAGCCTACCGAGCCACCACCACTGGGAGGCCCCTTCATCGAACTTCTTCTGCCAACTTCGCCCAGCGCGTCTCCTCTCATCCTCCATTTTCGCGCACTTTCGCCGAGGTGCCACCTTGCCGACAGCTTGCAAGACAGCGGGGAGCCTTTTAGCGGCGAGGCCTATCGGCCACCGCCCTGGAATCGTTGTTCGCGGGCCTTCCTGGCGCTTGATCCACGTCCGGGAGAGACAGGTGTGCGGATGGCACGCACGTGCGTTTCCCAAATGATATGTATTACATGGATCGGATGCGCGCTATCCATTTAGGTGCGCCAGTATTTGCGCCACTTGACTGTCTTTCTTCATTCGCAGTTCACAAAAAAAAAAAGCAGAAGAAGAACAGAAGAAATAATGCTGATCTCACGCTCTGCGGGAATCAATGTTATGCGAAGCATTTTGCAGGCAGCTACACAGCTATACCGAGCCATTTGGGATACGGCAAAGTCTTAACCAGGTGCGCAATAGCTTAAGGCAATTCTAAACTATTGCTATTCCATTTGTGCGATCAGCCCTCCACGATTGGTCACAAGTTTCTCCTCCTCCGTCCTACTTTGCCTGTCTGTCACGCGAGGTCACGAAAACTGCGGAAATTACCTATGTGATATAATGTGTACATGCTGATGATGCATGACTAGACTGAACGAAAGAAAGTTAATTTGCCTTTTTCGCCATTAGCCCTCCGCTAATGGTTATAAGATTTCGCCCTGCTCAAAACTTTACCTGTCTGTCACGCGACGTCACAAAACTATGATGAAATCTCACACGTCAAAGTGACGCGTACGCATTAAAGATGCATTAATATGCCGAACAAAGGTGATTTTCTTTTTCAAAACAGCCGGAGGCTGCCCCGTTCCGAAAGGAATAGAAGATGGCTGCCCGTCGGTCGCTGTTGTATAGGCTACTGGGAGCTGCCGTGGAGAATGGATTTATTTGCGTATATTAAACATTTTTGCGTGCCAATATAACGTTGTCGAGCCCTTTCAATATGTACACGACATAGCTCTGCCAACTCTTCTTCCCTGAGGATCCGTATTACCGGTATTTTTACTTTCCCGTCGCACGCTGCCACGATTGTTAACCAGCCACCTCAAAGCTAAGCAAGGGGCAGTGGGCCAATCGCCGACACCGGCACCATCCTCCGCATCAAGTTATTTACTTTCACTACGCTAGCTCGGCCCTGATGAAACACTCTCCACTTCTGCGTACTTCTCGCCTCTTGTCAGCCATTTAGGATGAGGAAAATCGTCGACCGAAGGTCAACAACCTAAGACCAAAGGTCATGGGTTCGACTCCCACCGGAGGTCGAGGATTCGTACCTTCTTGTACCATCGTGTGGTTGCGCAACGCCGACGGCTACGCCAGATTTTCCGTCTCATGAGCCATATAATGCTTTCGCATTAAAAAACAGACGAGAATAGTTTGACATTATAGGGCCCCAGATTGACCAGCGTCTTCGTGTACGCCAAGTAATTGTGCGTATATGCGGCGTTAGCGTGTGCGTCGCACCGTAGCAGGCAGACAACGATGCTGACGACATCAGTATGATGGCGGTGACATGACAAGTGATTTTTTTGTACTGCGGCAAAGGAACGATACAACCTGCTTCGTTATGACGTGGCCCGATCTCAAAGGCAGTGCAGTATAGCACAGCGCCTCAAAAACACCAGCAGCCGCCAGGAAAAAAATGATGAGAGACACTGGCACTCTTGTCGCTTTTATAAGCAACTTGTTGATGATATCCCGCGTAAGGAACGCGAAAGACAGCGGTAAAAATTGACACTATCACTCGAACGTTTCATTGCGGAGTCCGTGGCCGAATGGATACTGGGGCTTGCTCATGTGCTTTCCTTCGCACCGTGCCATGTGCTTCACGCGCAGGACGTCTGAAAGAACTAGTTAGCGTGAATACGAGAGAAGTATGCGTGCGATCGGGGCCGCAATGGCTAAGATTCGGGCAGTTGTGCTGGGGACTGAGGTTTGATTCCACCATCGCATACTTAAATGATTTTTTTTTTTTGTTGAAGAGACCCGAAACTATGCGAGGCCGGAACCTACCTACCTAAACGCCTACCTACCTGCTTTAGCGTAAGTTGCCTGGGATGAGCCAAATAATTTTTCGCAGTGAAATAAATATGCGTACAAGAGAGAGAGAGGGTCTTTAATGAGTCCTAGAGATGTTTGCCTGGCAGCTTGCCTGTCATGCTACTCCAGATGGGTATGATGAAAAATGATGTGCACAGTTCACAATCACAGATATACACATGTACAAAAAAGCACCACTCAGCAAAACGCAGCGCTCAACACTGGACTAAGGTGTATTGCAAACGCAAATAAATGGCGAACAGAGAGAAGGCGATCATGACGTCGCATTTTTCTCCTGGAGCGCTTTCATCTGTTACAACATCGATTGCATGCATAGTCTTTGTCAAGATTGCACGGACATGCCTCACAAAAGATGTATTTCCTTGCTATGTGTTGCTCGTCGGTTGTGACCTCTCCGACGTTCTAAACCACTGCGTGGCAACATTCCCTTTTTTTCTTCTTCTTTCTGTAACTATACCTTATTTTGAAAAAGAGAAATTGTCAACCCCACGAATGTAGCACGAAGCTACAAAGGAAAACCATACAGTTTTCCAAGAAAGAACGCTCTGCAGCTGAGGAAAAATTTGTCCTGGTTCGGGGCTATTTTTTCCTCAACTGCAGAGAGGTCATTCGCAGAAATCCGTATGGGTATGCTTGGTAGCTTCGATCTACATTGAGGTCGATGACCATTTTCCCTGTCATGATAGTTGCTCCACCGTACTCAATCCCGCAGAACTGATTTGCCCCAGCTTGTTCTATAGCATGCTTTTCATAAGTAGGCTGCCTCCCTGTCCCTGTCGAGCTCAGCACAAGGAGAACGCAAGGGAACAGAATAACCTGAGACATAGAGAAATATCAAGTGCGCACTTCACAGTTGTTTCAAGAATGTTCCTGGGTACCTTTGCTTCAATATTTTTATCAAGCATATTTGGTCTCGATACGCTTGAGTAAATTAAGACGTGACATTTACAGCAACACACTATCCCGCACTCGGCTCAAACTCATTTCAAGCCGGCCGTCGATAACGAAACATGATTCTTCAAGTGGCACATTTATATAATTTACTTGTGTATGAGATGTGAGCAAGACTACGCGTAATTTATTACCAGCAGCGGATGCGGATCATGCGAACTCATACGGATCAGTTTACCATTTGGCCCACGCAACAGCCGTTGATGTCATAGAAACAAGACTAAGTAATATACAGCTCCTAAGAAAAAGAAAGCGTGCGTAAAGCGTCTCATAAGCGTTTTCGTTTTTTTTTCTCGTTCGTTTGCTTTATTTTTTATTTTTATTTGTCGTCGTCATTGTTACAGTAAAGGTGTGGCTGTTTCATGATACATCTTTCTTTCTTTCTTTCTTTCTTTCTTTCTTTCTTTCATCAGACACTTCTGTCACTAACAATGTCCCTGTTATTGCCTGAAGCGCGAAGAATAAGGTCAATTCGCGCCGTCGATGTTTACAACCCTCGGTGAATCGTGCACTTATCTTAGTATCAATCATTTCTGCTACGTTCCTACCTGAGGAGAACCGTTTTCTGTGCTAGCGGCCCATCTGTATTCTATTTTTGTAATGTTTTCAAACCGTAGTTGTTCCTCGGCACAAAGGCTGGAAGAAAAAAAAAGGACTAGTTCAATAGTAAGATAAAAGCTACGTCGCTTAGTCATTAGGTTTACCTAGACAGGCAAACAAAACGACTCAACGAAGGCCGGAGGCTTGTAAGAGCGAAATGTGCGCCAGCTATGCTTGCACGAGTAACGTCGTTGCGTTGAACGCCGCCGCCACATTGATAGGGCCTGGTGCTTATGTGGAGAGAATCAGTCCGTGACGACCCACGGTGCCGAAGGGATGCTGGCGTGAGTCCAAACGTGCGAGGAGGAAGCACGCAAGAAGTAAGCACGTGAAATGATTGCCTTCCAGGCTGGGGAGGCGGACTAGCGCCCATGGCGCGTGCGCAGAACGCCTTTTGCAGCCTGGAAAGCCTTGGCGAGGATGCACTGGCTAATGTATTCAGCGGCATCAACACATACGATTGTATTGTGCATATAGAGTTTACACGGTGATATGTGCGCATGAGCTCAACGCTCCTGTGTAGACTCTAGCAGGGACTTGCATTCAGGAAAACCTACATCGAGCTTGTGAATACGAATGAATTGTTTGTGCTATCTGCTCGACCGGGACGACATCATGGGCCGCATTTTAGGCTACTGATGCGTAGAGGCAGTCACTGTCCCTAGCCTGCTCTTGCAGCCTGTTCACAGTAGAAAGGACAGCCCTAATGTCCACACTAAATATGCACCAAAGACTATCATACCATGTGCGTGATATGTGACATAGTTACGCATGTGCGCATGCCTCTGACGACCGCCATCTGTGTATATTTATCAAGGCTTCCTGGACTGCTCATTAGGCACGTCGCCACGCAGTGCTCGTTACCACGCGTCTAATATCCAATCATTGCCCTTCCCAGTGACGACGGGCGTATAGTTTTTGGAACGATGAGTGTTTTTAAGAAACATACTTCTAGTTCTTTTTTAAACGTGCGCATTGAAAAATACCGGCGCTGTGAGGTAAGCCTGCCTGAGCAATGATAATGACGCCATGAGTTATGCAATAAGGGAAACTATGCCGAAATAAACCGAGAACTTGATTCTTTCTTTAAGCGTACACTTTTTCCTTCGTTCTACACAAGGCCCATTGAAGACAACTGGCTAACGCTCAAAGACAAGCTATGCGCGTTAGTAGACCAAAACGTGCCTCTAATAATAATAACAGCAGACAAAAAACAATGTATTGTTTACCAAAAATCTTCTTAAGCTCCCAAATAAGAAGAAGCGTTCATATACAGCCGTAAAACGTTCGCACAACCTGCCAGACAGACAGACAAAGAACTTTAATTACAAGGTCCTGAGAAGCTTTGCCCTAGGGCAGAGCTGCGGGCCGCTCCCACGTGGGGACTGGTAGGCCGAGCCTAACTGCCAGCTTATAAAAAATATAACAACTGCTTAAAAAAGCTACTGCCAAGCTCTTTGTGCTGCCAAAGATAAATATTTTTCTCAAGACCTTCCCTGGCTCCTCAAATCTAACCCCAGAAAATTCTTGCAAATTTTATCTCCTAATAGTCGCGATAATCACATCACCTTGTACAATGCTAACGTTGCTCCTCTTCCAGGAAACGATGGTCTCTCAGTTTTCAATAGTTTCCTTTCATTCATTTTTATGGTGGAAAATTTAGATGGTCTGCCGGAGGTCACGGATCTAGACTGCCAGTATATGACCCCCATAGACATGAGAACTAATGGTATCGCGCACCTAATTAATAACCTCAAACTATCCACTTCAGCAGGTATCGATAACATTAATTCCAAAATGCTAAAAAATACAGTTTCGGCTTCAAGCAAGATTCTATTTCAGGTTTTCCAGTAGTCACTAAGCTTTCATATTATAACTTTTCCTACAGTATAACAAGCAGCAGATTATCTGAGGCCTCTTCATATAATTACCTCGGCATCACCTTCATTCTAAACCTCTCTCGGACTCTCCATATTACTAATGTGTGCGCCAAAGCAGCCAGGTCATTGAGGTATTTACATCGAAACCTTGAAAACTTGCCTTCTCTCATTCGTAAGCTTAGTTTCCAAACGTTGGTCCGCCCATAACTCAAATTTTTCTCTTCGATCTGTCCCCCTATCAAAGCTGTGTAACTGCCATGTTAGAAGCCATTGAAAATAGAGTCACTCGATTCATTTCTAACAACTATAATCACCACTCAAGCGTAACGCAAATTAAACTCTCTCTTTCTCTACCACAGTTAAGTAATCGCCCTGACTCTTGTGCTTTTTTCGCAAATACGTGTATCAATTTAACCAAAATCTTTTAGGTATAGAAACGTCACCACATACGTCACGTAACCTACACAATAACCTAAGCTTTCACGCGCATGTACGGTAACTCTTTGGTTAACGCATTAACTCATTTAATTCGTTGGTGCTCCCACGTGCCATACGGCTATGGAATAGCCTTCCCGATAGCATAATCGCAGAGGCTGACGCAGTGATATTTCGGCAGTCACTTCTTGCTCATATCACCAGCTAACGCTTGGTTTTCTTAAATCATCATGTGTAGCGAATTATTCTCTTGGGTTGTTCGGTTGTCTGCGCAGCTACGGTTGTGCGCACGGTGTTCCCTTAGCAATTTTTTTACCAATGCTAACTCATCACTTTGCTTTCGCGATTCAAATATTTATTTGTATGCACGCTTTTGACATTATCTTCTTTTTTGTGTTATATGTTACTGACTTATTAAATCACCCTCCCCCCCCCCCCCCCCCCCACAAACACACACATGTATCGTATTTTCTATATTGTTCCTACTGCTCAGTTGTAGCATGCTTTGCTTGTTTACAATTTCATTTGTGAATCTTTTTATGGAATTTGGCCCCCTATTGTTTATATAACTTCCACTACGCGCCGCTTACTCAATGCCCATCGGGCCTTGTAAGGTGCGTTCAAATAAATTAATAAATTAATTTTCATTTCGTGCTCTGCAAGTCATCTACAGGAAGCGAGCCAAATATATAGATGAACCTATAGCTCCCGCTACCTCATTATTCTAAATCACGCTTCAATTCTAGCCTGACAGCCGAGATGAGAGGCACGTATATGTCCAGCAAAAATACATTTTTTAGCACTTTTTCAGACATTTGGGAAGCTTGAACACCTTCGAACGGGATTTGTCGCTTACAGGAACGGGATTCTGTCATTTGACCGGATGCTACGAATAACTTCAGCGACGAACGAGAAGCAAAAGAGTTAACTAAGGGGCGCGATTTTTAATAATCATATCATGATAAGCCAACAAACGAAGACACGATCAGAGCATCAGATGCGATGCTCTGATTTCAGCTAAGAACGCACACAAACTGTTACAGTAGTGATGGCTTCACGAGCTTGCATGTATAGAGAACAAGAAAAATTAGTAATGGCCGAACTGAAAGAATAGTGTGTGTGCGTGCGTGCGTGTGTGTGTGTGTGTGTGTGTGTGTTTGTGTGTGTGTGTGTGTTCCAATTATGTGTATTCCCGTATATAAATACTGAGTTTAGAACACCGAGTTGAACGCGAATAAAATAGTGCCAGAAGCGAATCGAATCGAATATCGAATAGTTTTGAAATGCTGAACCGACCCTTCTCACCATCCATCTTCACATCCGAGTTCATTCACAGCGTTAGATAGCTTATGTCATTACACTGCTCGTTATGAAGCGTTGTTTATTGAAAGCACTAGGGAAGCATTAGGAGAAAACATCCAGCTTATTCACACAGCCGGGACTCATTGGTGAGTGTGCATGGTGGCGTTTGATCTTGAAAAGTCTAGTTCCCCGAGTGCCATGCAGCTACGTGAAGCGTGCTCAACCACGAAACTTCCCATGTTTCAGGTCTAATATGGCCGCCGCGATGAAATTTATTGCGCAATTGGCGGTTCCGATATGTAAGGACAGGGGCTATTCGATTCAGAGGCTGAATCAAATAGGGCGATATACGATTCGTTATTTCAAACATTAATTTATGTGCACACCCTCTATTTATATCAATTTCTTGCGACTTTCAGTCAATATGAAAATTGACCGTACCATCCCATACCCTTCTGCTCCCTTTCAGAGTGAACACGACGTACACACAATGCTTTCCGTGGCATGAGAGGGAGATGGCGCCCTCGAAACACCTACACTGTGACACCCCGAACGTTTCCACGGAATATCACTTCGTGACCTCTCCACACTTTCATGAACAACAAGATCTCTTACTCGAGAAATTAAGTCATTTAGACGGACTTGTTTTTGCAAGCAGCCAAAGTGCTTGGTACGTGGTCATGCACTGCTGAACAGAGATACGTGCTTTGACTGTCATACCGGATTTTTTTTTTTTAGCGGAGGCCAACTAAATTAATTTAATTTGTGTTTGTCCATGGCGTCTGTGTTTCTTTAACTGGGTGTCTTATGATACCTGTCATTAAGGTACCAGATCTTATTATTTGTTTCAGCAGTCCTTAACCAGCAACAATATTTTTGACACAGGCGTTAGATACGCGTATTTGCGTAAGTGCACGAGAGGCCATGTTCGACGTTTCAGCAGCCTGATTTTGACTAAGAACACGAAGAGCACCCAGCTATATTTGTCCTGTAGCGACTACAGAATTTGCTTTTCGGAAACAGTGCCTGTACGGCAGTACACGCAAGTGCATTGTTTTGTTACGGCGGCTAACCTTGACTGGAGTTCTAAAGAAACTGCTTGCTTGGATATATACCCTGTGTGTGCAATTAGTGAAAGGCTTCTTTTTCTTTTCTTGTTACTTTGAAAGCTAAGCTTCCTTTACTTCTTCCCCCTGCTTTGTATGGACGGTTGTCAGGCCCAGTAAACTATAGTCGGTGACAACCTAAGATCAACAAGATTATATGTACACTTGACAAACAAACGACGAAACCCAGCCTTCGAAGACGCGTATATAAGAAGAGAGAAAAGACAACCACACACGCTGGTCTCTTCTCTCTTCTTGTGTGCACGTCTTCGAAGGCTGGGTTTCGTCGTTTATTTGTCAAGCTATGTACCAACAGGCCCAGCACCAGACTCCTCTGCATTAAATATGTACACTTTGCAAACAAACCAAAATTTGCGTACATGCGCCAGCCAATTAGATTCGCTTATCCACGCGACCTCAAGCGGTGTCGCGCGTTTGAAAGACAACTGTTCTCCCCGTAAAGATTGGCCTTTGCGTAATTGGTTTCACGATGAAACCTGACCGTCTAGGCATATTTTACCCTTATGTCCCTCTTTAGCCAAAGGTAATATTTTAGCTTGAAACAACTAGCTTTTATTTTCTAATTAGCCTGTTTACATTAGCCGACCAATGACGTGAAGATATGGGCGGACTCCAGCTGGTTCAGCTCTTTTTCAGAGATGAAGAGCAGGTACGCACACTGCTTTCTTTTTTCTTTTTTTCTTTCTTTCTTTCGGGGGGTGGGGGTGGAGCTTCTTTGTAATTATTAGGGTGTCACCTACTATACACCGATTCCTAAGGCAGCGTAATCAAAAGTGGCAACTTGGTGGTGCATTGTATATGTCACTTCGCAAGGGTTTCAATGTGGCTTGTAGCGCGGACCGATCTTGAAGGCATTGCAACGTCACAACATTCACACGCCTCATTGTCTTCACGTATACAGAGTACCATTATTCGTCCCCAGCAGCATATCGAAGCAGGGCCACCGGCAAATTCTCGCTTTACTTTGACCATCATACTCGATGATTTATGACCAAAATTGTTGCGTCCATCAAGCTGATGGACGAAGCGAGGCGATCACAAAAGCCAGATTTCCCATTCAAAAAGTAGAGGCATCGCATAGTGTAGATATGTTTGGTTTAGCGTATATACGCTTGTTTTTCCACTGCCACCATACTGTCACTTGAAGACAGCTTCCGTCAGTGGCGCTAGCGAGCTTGTTCCTTCTCTGCACCTGTGGGCTAGACATTTCTATTGAAACGTAGTTTTCAAGGCAGCATCATCTACTACACTCAACGCAAAAGAGGGGAAGAGGAGGAAGAAGCTCTGCCGGAGTGTGCTTGTGACGCAGTCTGCACCCGACGACTTGGAGAATTAAACTGGCCATCGGGTTGGGGGTAGCGGGGTGGGGGATGCCGTTTTCTGAATGACTTGTGTGCTCCTGTGTACGGCAGCGTCTGCTCCATTCCAACGAAGACTCTTCTTGCCCTTTTCAACTTGGTTTGTCTTATATAGCCACTCAACCGCACGAATGGCGGAGCCAAGCTCGCTCCAACATGCGCAAGGACTGCTGCAGCTGTCCCGCTTTGCGCCGCTGCTCATCGTTATAACGGAATTCGGTGATTCCTTCGAGGAAACGAGGGGTCGGCATGGCAACCGCCTGCGCAGGAAGAGAGAGAGAGTGAACCTACAACGGCCGACAACGCCGCGAGGATGCTATGGTGGCGGGCAACACAGAGTCCTTTGTACACGGTGGGCCTAAACCGTTAATGCCGCTCTCACCTCACGTTCGCATACTTGTTTTCTCTCTACCACACACACACTCTCTCTCTCTCCACCTCCTGTAGCGAAATGCGTACAAAGAAATGACGTGACACAATCTGCGCAGCGTTTCGAGAAACGGTTCCTGCGCGCCGCTTAGCAAATGCTAGAACACCGCCTCCGTGTAGCGACACCAATAGCGGCCGCTCATTTCAAGGTCCGTTGCAGTTTAGGAATTCCTGAGCACACAGCCGACGAGGAAAAAAAAAAGAAGGAACGAAAGCGGGCAACCAGGCAAAAAAGCGAGGGCACCGCAATTACCGCTGCGTTCGGTAGGCGTATTGTTGTGCGTGAAAAGGGCATCAACGGCTGCTGCCGGGAGCATAACAGGACCAATTTCTCTTTGCACTACGACGCGGATGGGTGGTGCTGTAGGCATTCGATGCCAGCGTACGGTCTACTCCTTCTCTTGCTCCCCCGGCCTCTCGTTCCCAAGTGGTCGTGCTATTTCACCTTTCACTTTTTTCCACCTGCTTTTCCCCCATGTTCCAAAGTGAGCATATGAAGGTCACCCACATCAAGCAGGTCGGTTACGGCACCCCGCGTCTTTGCTATAGGACAACGAACGGTGGTCCACGATCTGAAGACTATCATCTTCTTTTTCTTTGGAGTTTATGGATTCTTAGTCGCGTTTGTGTTTCTGCACCAACATTCTGTGCAAGGACAAGAGAGAACGAGCGGAAAAAAGAATGTGCGTAAAGGATGAAATGATGACGTGCTGTAGTTTATTTGGCAGCTTCGCATGAGAAGCGATAATACACTGAAAAAATTCAGAGCTCATGGACACGCTGCGGAACGTAAAACCAGCCGCCGCATTCTTTGTTGGAGTTGCGTCTTGGAAACCGGTATGCGTGAATTTGTCAATCTGACTGAAAAACTGAAAACATATGCCCCCTCACCCGGCCTAGAAAAGGAAACTGTGGAAAGGAATACGCCATTGAGTAAAGAAGCAACGAATCTGTATGACGCAATGCACTCAGGGCAGTTACGTCATACTCGGGACTTGGCTTTTTTTTTTTTTGAATTTCAACAAGGAAAATATATATTTTACAGCACGGAGCGGCGACAACATTAGCACGATAAGCATCACTGCTTGTTGTTTGGGGAGTACGAGTTTCAGGGCGCAGTCGTGACGCAATGTCTAGGATAATTTTCCGGGGTGCCTGCGTCTACGGTGTGTTGATTGGCTGAGCTGGATATGCGGAAAGGTATCATCAGCGTTATTGTCACGTGGCATAGTTCTCAAGTTCCCTGGCACGATGGCGGTCGTTTCAATGAGGCGTGCGGCTGGGTATTAAGTCACGCAAAAGTATCACCGAGGGTGATCGATCTAAAATACGGCACCACAACTTGCTTTCCAGGAGGCGTTTCTAAATCAGGCACAACAGATGAATCCAGAGAAGTGTGTTCAGTAGAGGTGGGGTCGTGTAGACAAGGGTAGTGCCACTGATGCCCCCTGTACGTAAAAGAGTGAACGCTGTTCCGTGCTGTCCTGTCGACAGTTACCGTAGAAATAAAGGTCTCCACCTCAGCGCCCACGTGAGTTCTCCGCAAGCGGAATACATGTAGCAGGACTACCACCGTTTCTTTGGCTGGTATAGGGCATGACGGGTGTATGTGCCTGCCCGTCGAGGTTGAGGTTGGGTGTGCGTGTGTGCGGGGGGGAGTGGGGTGGAGGTGCAGGCGGCTCTCGCTCGCCTGCTGCATGCAGCATCCGAGCCAGAATGCACGCCGGAAGCGTCGGCATTCCATCTGCTCGCCCGCGGGCCGTCCGGTCGGCTTGCTGGTCTCGCGGCGGTTGTTGGCATTTCCGAGAAGAGCGGCGATGATTCCGCGCCAAAAAGAAGCACAACCCACCAACCCTTCGCATTGCGCCGCACCGATGCTTGCCCCGCCTTCCCGCTTGTCTCTTCTTTTTCTCGCAGGTTCTGTCTCCCGTTCGCGCGTAATGTGGCGTCTGAAAGTGAAAGAGGGAAAGAAGAAACCGTGGGGCAGTGCTTCAGGAGTTGCCCCGTTACGTGAGGTCTGAGGAGCGAGCAACAAAGTGGCGTACTCCCCCCTCCCCCTCTTCGCGTCGAGCCGGAACAAGGAGAGAGAGCGGAGCCGATGACGTAGAAGTGAGGAGTGCAGTGCCTATGGCGACTACGACGCCGCAGAGAATCCTCGGCCGTTACGCGTGGTAGCAAGAATTTGGGTGCGGGTGCGAAAGCCAGACGTGTAGGTGTGCAATTCGTCTGTTGCGCTCCCATTTCCAGAGAGCAACCGTGGTTGGTTGAAGGCGATTACAACTTGCCGAACTTGTTGCGTCTTACGCTTTTGGGCAATGTGAACTTACACGCCTCTTTTTTCCATATATTGTAAAATCATTCCCGGATATGCGTGAGCAATGTCTTACAATGTGTCTTACACGGAGCGTACAAAACAGTTTATGTTACATCTCCGGTGGTGATGAAACAAAGGGCGAACAAAAAAAAAAAAAAAAAAACACTCGTTGATTTCTATAAGTTTTAGCGGTGCTTGAGAAGTAAATTTTGATATCGATTACGATCTTAATAGTGCCAGAAGCTAGTCGAATATCCTATACTTTTCGAATTATGATGGAATAGTAAGCAGCCGTTTGCACCACTGATAAGAACCATTTTCAGATGTTGCTATAACCCAAAGTTTTTGTCGTTAGGCGGCACGTTATAAAGCGATATTTATTAAAATCACAAACTGAGCATTAGGAACAAATAGGCAAGTTATTCGCATACTTCGCACTCATTGGCGAGTTCGAATAATAGCGGTCGAGCCTCCACGTACCACAAAAAACTTGTAATGTTTTATGTCTACTATGGTAGCTGGGATGAAATTTATCGCACTTTTGCTCCAATATTATGATTGATCGCAGACAGCTGGCAATTCAAAATATTCGAAACCTAATATATATATATATATATATGTGTGTGTGTGTGTGTGTGTGTGTGTGTGTGTGTGTGTCTGTCTGTCAATACTAGGTCAAGGTCTAACCTTTACACATGTGAGCTAGATTAACCGGGTTAAGTACATCGCCTAAAATCAAAATGATTGTCTTGTTATCGTAACAACAGACATCTCAAAAGTAACGGTCTTGGGATTTCTACTGCTTTCTACTAACACGACTTCACTATACTGCTCGTCTTAAATCAATTCCGCACTTGGAACATGTGCCGTAAATTTACAAATGAAAATATAATTTGCAAGTTTTTAAGTTAGATTCCTGGCACCTTGCGATTTCCCAGGCAGTTAATTTCCGCTTCTTCCACCTGAAAAGGCAGAAGTGCGCGATCTGTTTCAGGTGGTTCTCAAGAAACCTGTTTAAACTAAAGAAAAACAAAAGTAAGTGGCGAGAATAATTCTAAACGTCCCCATGATATTCTGTATGGTAAATGGCATTCACGTTGGAACGAAAAAAAAGGCATGAGAAGCAAAATTTCTGACGCGAACGTAATAACAGGTAATTCCGTAGGAAACCTGTTACGCAACGTTGGCTGTCGCATTACGGCATGGAGAGACAGGACGAGGAGCCGAACGGATACTCCAGCAATCGGAATCCCGTAGTTACACAAGCCGGCGTAACCTAGAATGCGAAACAATTTCCGCACGTGTGTACCAGGAAAGGGCTGCGTACGTCAAAGGGGAAATCCCCGACGGTTTTACCGCGGCACTGCGTCGGATTCAGGAAGCTCAAGGGCTTCTCACTGCGTCGATCGCGGCCACATTTCCCTGAAGAGCAAAGCCCCGTGTGCGCACATTCCCGGAGGCATACAAGCAAAGATGCTCAGCAGCTCCTTCTGCCGACGTTGCCGGCGGCTTGCATATAGAAGGCGCTCGTGCAGAAAGGGGGCGCATGGCGGCCGAGCAATGAACCCATCGGCGTGTTTTTCCTTCGAGATCGCCATGCCCGCTTTCTTTCGTGAGAGAACGCCCACTTTTACCTCGCGGTCAGACGCGAGCAGGAGGGCTTCGTTTGCGTATCGAGAGACAACGCGGGCGTCGTAAGCGCATTCCGCTGTATGCTGTGGCTCTATATACTTTACGGGCTCAGATGTCCTCAGCGGTTCGCGCGGATGTTTCGTCGGCGCACGAAGGTGGCCCGTTGCTTTCTCAGTTCGTGGGAGAAGGGGCGAGGAGGAGCGTAATGTTGAGGAGAAATGCTGGTCCGCCCCGGCACTCGCGGCATCTCTGCGGCTTTCCGGTCTCAAATCGTAACGCATTTCCGGTTCGCGGAGACTGCAGGTAGTATTGTGAGCGTAGAATCTTCAAAAGGGTTCACCGGTGCCCGCCGCCGCCGTCTCCGAGTCGAGCGTGCTTCGTAATTTGAGATGCGTGTTTCTCTCTTGCTTTTTTTTTTTTCTTCTATAGTCTTGGATAGCTTCGTTTAGTGAGTCTAGACTGGTGGTATGCTAGTTGCGAATCCGCGTCACGTACAGGTTCCCACGCTGATGTGGAATCTTCGGCGTTTCCGTGGAACACGAATTAATCGCCTTGTGAGCGGAACGCTCCCTTTCCTCCACAGACCGTGAGAAAGAGAGAGAGAGAGATCAGAGACTTTCCAAAAAATAAATGCTACGTACCTTTTCTTCCCTACAAGAGGTCAAGGGAACCTTCAGTCTCCAATCATGTATAATGCGCAAAAAAAAAAAACATAAATAAGATTCTTTTAAAATTCTGTAGGCTGTATTAAAGATGCAGCCGCAGTGGAGTACATGACACGCCTTGTGCGTGCTGCAGACGGCGCATGTGCACTAGGGTACAGAAATGACGTAACCAGCTGTACAAGTTACATTTGTTTGCGCATTAGAAAGATCACATGGCTAACTTATATTACAGCTAGTGGGCGCCTTACAGTCTAATTTTGCAATGATGCTCTTTCCCGATTCGTAGGGCGCGTTTGTTTTGCAAAGGATCTTTGGGCAGCAGGGGTAAAGAAGTGACACCCCTAGTGATTGCCCTCCGACATTGCCCTGCGCTGCTCGAGCCTTGCCTCACTTGAGGATGGCTTTGTTACCAGCGGCGCTGGTAATAAAGCAAGAAGACAGGGTAGGCAGGGAAGTCCATGTCGTTACGAACTCGCAACAGGCCTGCCGTAACATTACCAACGGACGAACACCGCTGCTGGCGGCTCACATTCTAGGCCCGAGGCTGCAAGAATACCACCAAATCACGTGACGCCGGGCCACGCGGGTCTGGACAGGAACGAAAGGGCGAACGCCCTACCTCGAGCGCTAATCAACCGAGCGGGCCAAGACCAATCGTCTCCTCAATCCCCACCCTTTACCTTCATGCCCCTGCCATCCAATTACTGCGACCGACTCGAGATCCAGCAACTCAGCCGCAGGATTTATCCTCCGTCTCACAGAAAGCTCAGCACTGAAGATGCAGTAGCTCTCCGACTTATTCAGACCAACACATTTCCAAACCTACACAGATACAGTGAAATGCCCCCACATACATATAGCGGCATCTGCCCCTGGTGCGGCGACACACGCCCTACACTCTTTCACATCTCGTGGGAGTGCGGGGGCAAATCTCAACACTTAAAGACGCCTAGCACGTCATTTGAGCGGTGGGAGGTACAGCTGACCGGCGATACCTTGGCGGGACAAGAAGCTCTCGTCCAGCAAGTACGTCGAGCAGCCATGGCCAGTGGAGTCCTGGAATGAGGACACCACCCACTCAACCTCAAGAGCAACCACCTCGATGGTCCGAATAAATGCTTTCTCTCTCTCTCTCTGTCTCTCTCTCCCTCGCGTCAATGTTCTGCGCTTGCGCTCCCTGTGAAGACGACCACTCCGCCGTGGTCAAAGGAGTTGGGTATCCCTTTGTCTTGCTGTCCGACTCTAGTCACGTCATTTCTGGACCGTCTGTGTCGAACGCAGTGAGGCCCTAGCCAAGTAAGCGTGAAATTTCGGCAGCAAATTGGACCCTTGTTGGCCTCCTGATGAGCACTGGAGGGGCCTAGTGGACTGTCCATTGCGGCCGCTGCTGATGTGCTGATTGGATGGAGCTGTGCGAGCGAGGAGGAGACGAGCGGCCCCAGCCAATCAGCGGCGGTTGAGATGAACAGTCCGGTTGGAATGGACGAGTAACCTTGAAAACAAACATCCACTTGACCAGAAGACATAAGTGCACATGGTACTTATGCAAACTGTGGCATCTAAAGCGAATACAAGTGTACCAACAGCATTTGAGCTTTCAATCACTATGCAGAAGAATCATGCAGGTGAATGTGACTTTTGCCTGCCCATAGATAGAGCACAAGCCTAACGCTACCACAACTCGCAGCTGTCGACGGTCGTCGATGCTCCACGGTTGTGAACACAATACAAGCCCAAAAGCGTTTGCATCACTTCCCTGCAGGACTACACAGTATTTAGTTTCGGCGTACAAGCTAGCTGAATAATCAGACTCCGTATCTTCGCGTTGAAGAGTCAGGACGTGGTTGTTCCGTTTTGATATCACCGGCAACAGCTTTTCCGTTGATCCGGAATGTTCGTGGGCTGGAAAAGAGTTTCGCAATAAGCACTAGCGCGGCGCTCGCAGTACTGCCGATACGAGTAGAGAAAGAAAAAAAAAAGATAAAGAGCAATAGCAAAAAGGAAGTGGTGTTTCTAATCTTACATGACGCATATATCAGCGAAGTGTCGCGTCCTGTCGGCCTTTTGTCTCCAACAGGAACGTGCGGTTCGAGTGCCACTGCGGTACGCGACTTCAGCCTTGTACCAACTACGCTGCAAATGGATCGAAAACAATATAGCAACTGTACTGGTGAAGAACGAGCAATAGGCACTGCTTCGAGGAAGACCACGACGACGAGTTTGGTTTAAGCCGTTTGCCTGGATCGCCTGAGCTGTGTGACCTCTCGCTGTGAGCTGTGTGGCTCTGTGAGAGCTTCATTAATTACCCCAGAACACCTCTGGACACAACAATTATTGAGAAAACAGGATCAAGATAATTAAATCTTAAGGCAGTTTGCACCTAACATGAAGCGACCCAAAAGAAGAAAATAGAAAGAGAAGAGAGACGGCTAGAGGATGATAGAGAAGGGACTAATGACGAGGCGAGTTACATTTGTTCTGAGTGAATGTTATGGGCAGTATCATCACATATATTGGCCCAGGTAGCAGGATATTCTCGATAAAGAAATATCATGTACCCTTTCTGCCTTTTCCCTAAAGAGCCTTAACGTGAACGATAGAAGAGCCGAAGCACAGCGTGCTGCGTAAGAGTGCATACGCATTTCAGTAACTACTGAAACGCATATACGTTTCGAATGAGTTCTGCTGCATGTTCAAAGGAAGCACATATCACTTACTTTCTGTGCAGGTATAGCATTAGCTTGAGCATATATTGTTGCTCAGTCACTGGCCTGCAGCTGCTAAGCACGAGGACACGGGTTCGATGGCTGGCGATGGAGGTGGCATTTCTGGCGTACCGAGCTTTGAGCGCACGTTCAAGAACGAAGGGGTCCGGCGCCCTCCACTATATACTTACGGCATCTCTAACGGAGCCTGAGTTACTTTTCGATGTTAAACCTTATCATTAGAACAATAAGTAACACTGAGCCTTTGCGATACCGAATTGTACAAAAAAGCGGATAAAGTCGTATGTTATCACCTGACCTTGGCCTTGAGCACAAGAACGCAAGTGTATGACGTAGTAGTTATGCGGAAACCCGCAAACATTGCGGGTTTCCGCAGAACTACTACATCAAACTCTTGCCATTGCTTCGTGTTGTCGACAAATTCGACTTCGCCCTGCCATCTGCTAGCCGCCTGGTTAGCTCAGATGGTAGAGCGGCTGCCCCGGAATGGCGGTGGTCCCGGGTTCGAGTCCCGGACCAGGACGCATTTTTCTTCAAATCTGATGCTTTTCTTTCGAGGAACCAGTATGGGTTTTCTTTGTAGCAATTGCGACGAACGGGTGGATGTGTGATTTTTCCTTTATTAATTATTAAGAACGCAAGTGCGTCGAGTCTGCCTGAATGGCGCTACATGCATATTTAATAACTCACTCGCATTCTCGCGCGATTTAATACACGCGAAAAATCGTGCTTACGTATTTCCCTTCTTACACACTCACATCTGTTCATTCACTCAGTGGTTTGTATGGTAACGTATTGCACTTGTCACACTCACCTCTAAAATTACATGCTACACAAATCCTTTGCAGTTAACGCACTGCAGTGCCCTGCACAGGGATAATATCGTACTGCTGCATGCAACTTGCTGCAGTGGTATGTCAGGGCTTGAGTATGTCTTCATCGTTTTTCGTGTGCCCGTGTTCTTGCGTTTCTCTTTCTCATTTTTCTTTCAGGTGCACTGTTGAGCTGGATCTCGTTATATGGCTCTTTTTCTCACAAGAAAGGAATCACCTTCTCAATGGCGCTTAGCCTGAAAATCGATAGCCCGAAATAACATGCATGTGTCGCCGTGGCACTGCCTGGTAATTCAGCAGCAGGACAGACGCTAGATATTCCATTTCATCTGACACGATAAGAGAATGGCGGCTTGAGTTCATTACGGCACAGGCCGCTGTTCCCGCAACCCAGGATGAAGTGCGTGCGGTGATAAATATTCGCTTGACGTCATTGCGTGGCCTCATCGTGACGTCAGCGCTATCTCCCCATTGAAGCGGCCTCCGCGCGTGGCAGGAAAAGCCGCCCTGCGCAGGGCGGGTTTTGATCTCTGCGTTCGTTCCGGAGTCTATGGCAGGCAGTGTGCATATCGTGCCGATAAGCCTCCACGGTGATCCGTGGTTGCCTGCCTGCTCGTAATCGCTAACAAGCTTCAAGGGCCGAGGTGCAAGAGTACGTATCGACGACGGAAGGGGGTTAAGTACCGCGTTGTACTGGAGCGGCTGTGAAGCCACGTCTCGCGTTGTTCAAAACGCGGAGGGTAGCAGTTGGTCAGCGCGGGATCACATCGGAGAACTTAGGTGGATATTAGGGCAATGCGAATTGTGACATTTTCTAATCGAATAAGATAAGAAGATTGGAGAAAAAAACAAGCTTCCAATATCGAATACGCGTATGTATGTTATACATTTTTCACGTGCGCCACTACTAAGACCACCAGCTTGTTCCTGGGCACGTTAATAAAATTGATCGACTGCTTGACTGATTCATTATTAGTTCATGAGTATATATATATACTATATATATATATATATATATATATATATATATATATATATATATATATATATATATATAGATAGATAGATAGATATCGCTGTGTGATTCCGAGAACCAACAACATTTTAAGTTTGAAAAATTATCCTACACTTTCGTCACATCGCTGCAGACGTTGTCGTACCAACGCCCTCTTTTTGTACAAAATCATTATTGAAATTATTTCATACACGGATCTACTAGGTTCTTTTTCACTACTGGTTCCGTTGAAGACTACCAGGGCACGTAGACCCTTCCGCTTTCCTGCTTTGTTTTCCGGCCAGTCACCTGCCTCTCCACAGAAGGCAAAGTTGTATAACTGTCATTTTCTCAATCTTGATACATTTCAAAACGTGTTGCATCCGCCGGGGTTGCTCAGTAGCTATGGTGTTGGGCTGCTGAGCACGAGGTCGCGGGATCGAACCCCGGCCACGGCGGCCGCATTTCGATGGAGGCGATATGCGAAAACACCGTGTGCTTAGATATAGGTGCACGTTAAAGAACCCCAGGTGGTCAAAATTTCCGGAGTCCTCCACTATGGCGTGCTTCATAATCAGAAAGTGGTTCTGGCACGTAAAACGCCATAATTTTTGAAACGTGTTGCCTTCTTTCTGTTTCTAACTTCGCACTTAATTTCGATCCTTCTTTCTAGCTTCTCTCCTCTCCTGTCTCCTCATTTGTCTCTCCTTCTGTATGTCTACACCATGCCGCAATAGTGCGTTATTATTGTATTGTTGCTTATTATGTAGCTCTATCGGCAGTTGCATTTTTGTTTTTTTGTTTTTCATCTAATTTTTTTATCTTATGACTTTTGTTGTAGAGTTTTTAGATTTCTACGTGTTTTGTCCTTGTTTCTCTGCGCACCAGCATTCAGACCTCAATGTTGTTCCTGGGCACGGCAAATAAATAAATAAATAAATAAATAAATAAATAAATAAATTAATTTTAATAATAATAATAATAATAATAATAATAATAATAATAATAATAATAATAATAATAATAATAATAATAATGTTTATTGCCAGAAAATATACAAAACAACACAAGCAGGCCGGTCTAAGCCTCAGTTGGCTTGTAGGACCGTGCCAATGAATGTGATAGACAAAGCAAAAAAATATACATAAATTGATGAGAAATGAAGAAAAAAATATATAAATAAAAATAAATGAAACGAAAGGCAAGAAATTGAAAAGAACAAGATAACATTTGGTTATCTACATATAACAAAAGTTGAAGAGGTAAATATTGCGATGCAATAAAAATGTACGAGAGGTTAATTTTACTGTAGCTGCTTTAAAAAGTGTTTGAGCGTGCTTTTTGATGTCGCGTTAAAAATTTCTTCTGGTAATTTGTTAAATAATAATAATAATAATAATAATAATAATAATAATAATAATAATAATAATAATAATAATATTATTATTATTATTATTATTATTATTATTATTATTATTATTATTATTATTATTATTATTATTATTATTATTATTATTATTATTATCGTTTTGTTCCTTACGTTCGTCCATTAGCTCCGTCACTGTAACACTAAGCGCAATACAGTCATGAATCATGCAGTAATTTTTATCGAGTTAACGTTCGAATGCTAGCGGGGGGATGCACTACCTGACAGATCTATAAGACGTCACAGCTTCTTCTGCCGGTTACTAAGGAGTAATTCGTTCTCTCCGCCAGACCATGCGCAGTGGAGTGTTGGTTCACATCGTCCACCTTTCTTTCTTTCTTTCTTTATTCAATACTGCAAACCTTGTACAGGTCCAAGCAGGGTGGGTCAAATGACAACAAAACAATAAACAATAATAACAAAGTTAAGAAAAAATACACCAAAGTGTGGCGAAAGGCAATAAGGAATCATTCCAGTCGGTTATCGTGCGAGGGAAAAATGAAAACTTGAATAAATCTGTTCGCGCAAAATATGGTGTCAGGGAATTAGGATGATGGTGGCGTGTATGCCTTGACGTTGAAAGCGACAGGTATGGAGAAGGGTTAATAGCTAGATCTTGATTCCAAAGCAAGAAAAGAAATTGCAAACGTAAATTTTTTCTTCGTTGTTCAAGACATTGTATACCGTTAATGTGCATTAATTCAGAGGGTGAGTCATACGGGGAAAATTTAGAGTAAATAAACCTTACAGCTTTTCTCTGTACCTTTTCTAGGCGGGTGATATTGTGTTTATTAAATGGGTCCCAGACAACACATGCATATTCAAGTTTAGGTCTAATTAGTGAATTGTAAGCAAGTAATTTTACGCTAGGGGGAGAACTTCTTAGCTTATGTCTTAAAAAGTACAGTTTACGGAATGCGGAAGAACAGATGTTATCTATATGTAAATTCCATGATAAAGTATTAGTTAGTGTGACACCCAAATACTTATATTTAGTCTCTTCTAGCAAAGGTGATGAACCAAGCCTGTAGTTAAAAGAAAGCGGAGCTTTTTTGCGAGAGAAGCGAAGAAAGACGGTCTTATCTGTGTTAAGTTTCATGTCCCACGTTTCACACCATTCAAAAATCTTAGCAAGAGAGGAGTTAAGATGGATTTGGTCGTTAATTGAAGTTATTTCTTGAAAAAGCACACAATCATCCGCAAACAACCTGATTTGGACATTCGGATCAAGTTCAGCAGCAATGTCATTAATATATAATAAGAACAATAATGGCCCCAGCACACTTCCTTGGGGCACGCCAGAGCCGACCGATGTCAAGTGACCTTGACATCGTCAATGGCAGCATAGCTCCAGGCAATACTATTGGCTGCTATCATAATTCAAGCTCGGGAGAAACTCTCTGTGTGGGTTATTCTAAAATACTCAGTCTGCTCTTCAATGCCTGCGGCACTTTTGCCCGCGTGATTCAAACGCAATGATTTATCAGATTTCACTGAGAATAATTACAGTTCTATCGTTATGGCATCAAACGAAGCTGCAATTTGTTCCTGGATATATGTCGGTATCGCAGGAAACATTAAACCCGACCAACTGACTAGAGACGCACAACGATTTGATGTCAATTCTTTGAACAGTCTCCTTTGCAAAGTTGATTCATCCGCAGTTTCCGATCTCTGGTGGTGCTGGCCGTAATTCTTATTGATCGACTGAGGTTGGAAATGGCATAGCTTTTTGTATTGTATACGTCGTTCAGCAATGCCTTGTTGCACCTGCGACCATTCATGGGAGAACGTAGAACACGTTCTCATAAGCTGTCCTATAGGTCTGAACAGCAAATATGAGCTTTGAGGACGGTAACGAGTCGCCTTGATGATCGCCTTTTCGGAATGGAAAAGTTACTTTGGCGAATGAGCAACGTGTCATTAGAGCGATTAGCTTTAAAAGCCTTGATAACCATCTATACATAAACTGCTATTGTATTCATTTAATACGTAGTATGTCACTGTGTGTTTATTTATTCATTTTCTATTATTCAATTAACTTGATTGATTGACTTGTGTTTAATTTCAGAAAGTGAAGGATCTGTAGTTTTGTGGCTGCTTATATTCACTGCTGTTGTTTTCATAATGACAGTTTAAGCACGTTTACGAAATATGCTTTATTGCCGGAACAATCTTCATATCACCCAAAATTATCATCCTTTGACCGCAAAACAATTTACTTATTGCGGAGAAGCCGCTGACACACTAGTTGCCAAGATCTTTAAATTCAAACAAATCACTTACACTCAACAAGGATTCAGGAGGGCAGCAAAAAAAAAGAAAAAAAAGAGTTCACCGGGAACCGCGAAGTCCTCTTTTTCAGGAAAACGCTTGGAAGCTGAAACAAGGAACGCACCGACCGTGGCGTTCTCTGAAGATTAATTAACATCGTTATCCTGCCAGATCGTAGGAACTTCGCGTTTTCCTTTATTTTCTGTTTTCTTCTGGAGCTGGGAGAGAGAGAGAGAAACTAAGAGGGAAAGGTAGAGAGATTAACCAAGGACGTGCCCGGTTGGCTACCCTACACTTGGGGAGGGGAAATAGGGAAGAACAGATAAGGAGAGAAAAGAAAAATAATAGACAGTCATTCACAGCCAGTTGCAGAGGAATCTTCACTGTCACAAGTGCACAACGAATAGCAGCAAGTTCCGCGGCAGTCGATGTAGTCTGGTGAGACAGTCGAATCATTACGGTGGAGGTTTTTGCAGGAAAGGTCACCGATCCTGCAGACCCATTCACCGTGGTTGAAGCATCAGTATATAGATGCTGATACTCGTTGTATGTCTCATACAGCAAGAGCAGTGAAAGCTGCTTGAGCGCTGGAGTCGAGAGTTGTGCTTTTGTTCGCATTCCTGGTACCATTAGTCGAACTTTTGCTTGAGCCAAGCACCATGAGGGAAACGGAACTCTCGCTGGAGCTGTATAACCTGATGGAAGGTATATGGAAGGACAGGATTGATGGAAGGACATGATTGTCTGACAAAAGGAGGCACGTGGTCGATCCTCTGTCAATGAGGCTAGATGATGGGCAGGGGCTCGAACAAGGTGTCTTACGTGTGTGTGCTCTGAGCATTTCCATGACTATATAGGTCTTGGCTGAAAAGTGTTGTGCAATCGCAATTGTTTCAGCTGTTGACGAGCTTCGTGGCAATCCAAGATACTCTAAGTGCCTGGGTCTGGACACTCTCGAGTGTAGGGATATCAGTTCTGCAGGTGTTGGTCAGCACAGGCAAGCTGTATCGCAAATAGCCGAGAAATAGCGTCCTGTATAGTTGCATCATCGTAAATTCTGATGAACTGCCCAAGAAATGGAGCGTGTTCAGTGACTCCAAGGCTGCTCTTCATTGTTTGGTTTCTGCCTTACACCGCGGACCTCACGAACAACTAGTTCTAGGAATCAGACTGCTGCTTCACCACCTCTTCGAACAAGGACACGACATCACGTTACAGTGGATTCCAAGCCACTATGACATAATGGGCAATGAACATGCCGATGCAGCAGCATGATCTGCCCTTGAGGAGGGCTTGCAAGGCTCCATACCATTGTCAAGAACAGACGCAGCAATGAAAATTCGTGTGCTTGCAAATGAAGCCATAAGATCTTTGTGGAACACACCAAGCTTGAAGCTCACACCTCTGCACTAGGGTGCCTCGATGTCGGCGGGCGAGGAGGACATCGAGGCACCCTAGTCTGCACCGACTGGACCCGTCCCTTCGACTTCGACTCCCATCTGGACTCTCTCGAGTAGAGACAACTGTATTTTGCCGACTGTGGCTTGGTGTCACTTTCACAAGATCTTTTGCCTTCCGATTCGGTATGGACGAGAGCGAGGTTTGCAGTAACTGCGGGGGCGAGGAGACTATAGAACACGTACTTTGCCACTGTCCTCGATACAGCGCGCACCGACTGTCGCTAGCCGCCGTGTTCGCACGTCTTGACGACAGGCTACTTGCAGAACAGAATCTTGGATTTTTTTTCTCTCTCTCACCTATTGCATCCCTTTGCACCTTCTCTGTACAGGGTAGCCAACCGGAGATAATCTTTGGTTAACCTCCCTGTCCTTCCTTTGCCTTTCTCTCTCTCTATCTCTCTCTTGGAATGCCGACATGAACTGCCGTCGCACCGAAAGCCGGGCAAGGCTTTGTTGACCTTTTTACGTGACAGGGGCCTATTAGAAAGACTATAATGATCCCGTCCTTTTTTTTTTCACGCCTTTCTTTTTGTTCCCACTCTTCCTTCCGCCTTTACTTCCCCTTTCCCTTCCCCTAATGCAGGGTACCAAACCGGACGCTTTAACTCTGGTTAACCTCCCTGCCTTTCTCTCATTTGCATGTCTCTCTCCACTGTCACAAGCGTTCACACAATCCAGTGTCCTTCAAGAAACGCAGAAGGGCTTTTGTGGCCTTTTGTATGCAAGAATGTAGGTCAATTGAACTAGGATGGATTGGAACTTCATTTGCATTATGTCTTGCGAAGAGTCCATTACAAGGAGGAAATAACTGCCACACGGGCGAGGAAGAATTGATGACTACGGGAAAAGAATAAAGGAATAGGAGAAAGAAGAGGGGTGAAGTAGAATAAAATGGCGGAATAGCCATCTGCTCATGTTTGTCTTTTAAATGTCTCAAATATTATTTTCGGCCGGAGGAAGTAACTTGAGCACATAAAGCTGAAAGCGTAAGGCAAAGAACTCGTTTCTCATTTCTCTTCTGCCCTGACCGCTAAAGCTGACGTCAGTACGTAGCGTCACAGATTCGTTAGGTATTTTCGCAGAATCGTTTCTTTAGAAACTGCAGCCACGTCGAAGTCTAGTATATCTGAGAATGCAATAAAAAGGTTAAGGCAGGAGCAATTAAAGTAGCATCAGCCTCTCATAGCGGCAATTTGTGACGTAGCGTGGTCGTGCTTCTTGAAACTCCGTGTGGCGTGACCACAGGTGCTTCGCTTTTGCGCAGTTTCCGCCGTACCAGACTTGAACTGTCCTTTACGAGGTAACCAATTTGCATTTAGAAAGTACAACGTACGAATTTGTTGCTTTAAATTGTCGTTTTCCTCTAGTGACCCTTTGCATGTCCTGAGCTCTGCACATCGTTCCGTCTTTGTCACTGAAACTGTCACTGTGCGCGCCTACCCAGCTCTGTGAATGCAGAATGCGGCGAAGTTTGGCGATACGAAGAACTTTATATGGTTCTACTGGCGCTATACTGCGGAGCAAAACGTGTCGCTTGATGGTCTTCGGAGAAGATTTCTACGTGGTTTTTCATAGTGTTTCCAGAAAGCCGGCAGATTGTTCCACGCAGAAACTGCACCTTCTGCTTGCTTTTCTTCATGACAGTGGACTTTCAGACGTGTGGTGAGAGTGGTGGTAAACTAAATATCTCGGAAGAGGCACTACAGCTGGAGCAATTGCCTGCCCTGTCTGGCTGGCTAAACGTGCGCCTGTTCCATCGCCATCGCCATCACGATCATCATCATCATCATCACCACAACTACCATGTACACTCGTGAGCAAAATTATGCGGAGCACAGGCTCACAAGAAAGGGAAAAAGGGATAAAAAGTGAATCTACTCGTAAATCAGACGCGCGAACTTAAATCGACGAGTGCACTGAAAATTCGCAATGCTCAGCTTGCACTGCCTTCCTCAACTTCAGTTACATTGATAGGCGGAGAAGAAAATTGACTTTATCGGGGAATCGCTGTTCCGTATATGTTTTCTATCGTCATAGGAGCATATTCTTGCGCTGCACGCTACTTCCATGGTCCACTGACGCCGCTGGCTGGACAAGATGGCGACAAAGGAAGACGGGGGGAAGGGCGGTGCCATCGCCGACAAAGGCTCGCAACGGCGGCGGCAGCAGCGGCAGCCTGCGCAGCCGCGCTGTGAGCGCTGTCGGCGGAGACGCCGCATGGCGATCGATGGCTCCGGCCAGGCCGGCGCTGGTGCGTCTAGACGCCGCTCCAGACGGAACAGCGCCGTTGTCCGCCAAGCAAGGGGGGAGCGCCCAAACGGGTTCGCCATCACCGCCGGCGGGTCGTTGTTCGGCCATGCGAAGCAGCCGTTGGTGCTTCGCGCGCTTCCTGCGGCTGCGCGCGTTTTAAAACTCGCAAGTTAGATTCCCGTGCGTGGCCAAAACCCACTCGCACCGGCGGGATGGCCCGTACGCGAGAAAAAGAAGCAAAGAGCACTTCCTTCTTGCATGAGGCCGGATGCTCGGTCGCACCCTCGAGTACGCACTTCGTATTGACTAGCCAATCGCAGGGCGTGTTTTTCTATTCACTAAGTGCACCACCAGCCATCCAGCATGCGCCTTCTATGGGCAACCAGCACTGAAACTTCGCTTAACAGCAGCGACGTAACACACAGCCACATGAATGAAGGAAACAGTAGCACACGCTGCGAGTTCGGGTCGGCAAAATCACTGCTCGTTTCGAAGCGCACACGCTAGCTTCTGAACTGACTGTACAGAGGTGTGCTAAATTGGCGGACAACTTTCTGTAGCAATGAAGGGAAAGCTACGGAGGCGGAGCTTCACATGTATTACTGCGACAAATAGTCCGGCATAGCTTGACAACGCTTTTTAGTTTCTTGGAACAGATATTGAGGAGAGGGGTGGAGGGGGGGGGGGGGGGGTCAGAGTAGCTTCCTCGCGCCCCGGTTTCTCATTTGTACAAACGGGAAGGAGAAACGAAGAACAGTTAGAATTCATCACTCAGTGCTGTACTTTGTCTTATTTTGCTGTTGCATATAAGTTGATTTTTCTTTTCCGAATAACGATGTCGCGGATGAGAATGTGAGACTATTTGAAGGGGCGCTGTTACTCATTTGCGCTTTGAACAGATAGTTGCAACAGGAAGTCGTCCGCAAAAATAAAACGTTGGAGAGAACACGCGCTCTTTAGAACGTACACAGCTATGACCAGATCTTGGCGGGACACAACGGGCTCAGGCAAAACGATGGGACACTCACGCGTCATCGCTGAAAATGTGATGTCATTTGCCCTCCCTATCTTACGTGTGTCAGGATACTTTAGCGGCGCGCACTAACATGGCCGCAGCGCTTAATCGCCGGCGCTGGTTGTAGAGGACAGGCTAAGTGCACCACCTGTAAAACTCAAAAGATATTTTTTATAGATGCAGAAGCCAGTGATTTCAAAGACGTGTCAGTGGAGACGAATGTGTTTCAATATCGGCGTCTTCTAGACCTAGCTGTGCTTGAAGCGCGGAGACACAGGAACGCAGTGTGGTGTTGTAGACTGAGAGTGTACTCATTTCTTAATTTATCACTGAGTAATGTTGCGACGCCTGTTTCTCGAACATCGACCGGCGTTACTATTGGGTAGCGTGGCGTTGTCGGCAGGCTGCAGGCGTCCGGTAGACCATGGCGCCCTGGCAGAGACGAGGCGATTTCTAGTGCGAAACTTGCACTGTTTATTCAATGAGTGGTGAAGGATATAGAAGAAGAAAATGAATGAAAAATACATTGCGTGGCCGCTTAAATAGGCCCGCTAAAATCGTAGGCGGGATCTTGGTCACGTCGACGTCACGTCGGGGACGTCGGGGACGGGCAGCTTATCCTTTCTCCTAGGCGACGTTGCACGTGCTTGCCTCCTCTTGCGGCAACCTGCGGGTCCTGTTTGGTTCGCGGAAAGGGTCACCCCTAGAGTCGGACAGTTCGCGGAAAGCCGCTCCCCTAGAGTCGCACAGTTTGTGGAAAGGGTTCTCCCCTGGAGTCGCACAGTTTGTGAAAAGGTTTCTCCCCTAGAGTCGCACACACACAAAGGGGCCTGTAATCACTGCGGGGCGCCTGCCAGACCAGCAACCACTCGAGACAACCATAGGAAATTAGGGATCCATCCTCCGTTTCGATTAGGCATGGTCTTTGAGCATACTTTTTGCCCGGGGTGTTACACGCCAATCGTAACAGTATACAGCGGCACGCGGATCACTTCAGTGGACCATGCTGCAACAGAAAGCGCCAGCTATCGCAGTGCTTATTTTTACGGACGATAGCCTGCACACAGTACCTATTAGCATTCCAGACCCTGGCTTTCCCTTACTGCATCAATGCGATTTTTGACAAATCTCACCCCAACTTCACACAAAGATTAGAGAAGAGCGTTCCCCAAACTGCGACTCGAGCCACGCTCCGAGCTCACACGAGCACACACATAAAAAAAAAACCTCATTAGAGAGGCACAAACCAACACAGTCCTCCAAACCTGCCGGCATTCACCTCCTTACCAGCTCCTATATGGAAAGACCCCATACTGCATTCACTGTGATGTACAGCCCAATACACCTCCCGTTCTCTGGCAGCGCCACCCACCACGACCCACTACTCTGAACTTGTAAAGCATCCATTCCCGAGTGGCTGACTATCGCTAGCATCTACCTCGATCGAGTGTCCCTGGCAGAATTTATGGAGCAGGCTCTAAATAATTCTGACAGCCAGGCCCTGGACTGAAGTCCCCCAACAAGCACTACACGCAGCCTTTTAGTGCAAAGTACTCTTTGCTTCTATACCAGGTACTGGTAGGTAGGCTCCTGTGTCGCCTCATTTTGGACCTACTCAATAAATAAATTAAGATTACGTGTGCGCTGGTGGGATCGAATCAGGGTCCTCTAGCTCAACAGCCCGATGCTCAAGCCATTAACTCAAAGAATTCTTTTTTTTTCTTTTCATGGGATCTGTTGCAGTGCACAAATGATTCTTGCCGGAAACATAAGCCGACAAACGAGCGAATGAATCCCTTGCACTTGCACGGCGACGCAGACGCATACAAATAACCCCATGAAATTCCGACTTATGCTTGAGACATGCTGCTCAGGCCACGTCCTAGCTTCACAAGAAACACTAAAACAGTGGTAAGCATAAACACCACAGCAGTATACAGGGTTTCCCAACTGTCAGGCACTACGATTTAAAAATACGCAAATGCCACGCAGCTGGACAGAACCACGATAACGTTGTTTCCCGTCGCCTGGAAGACACTCATATCATATTTTGTATTCCGCCTAATTACATAATCAGTCTGAATTAAGTAATCAATTCCTCCAATATTACAATTAGATGACAAGAGTCAATGAGAAAATTGTAGAGCAACGGAAAAGCTCCCGATACAGCTTTGTGTTGCTCAGTATATGCTCCATAAAAGCTTATTTCCGAGCGTGAAAGAAGCCCTCGAATACACGCCAAGAGTATCGAAAGCCAGTCGTGCGACAATTTTGCGCGTATTCGCGGGTTTATTTCACGCTCGCAGAAACACTTTAATGTAGCAAATATTCAGCAACAGAACGCTGTATCGGGAGTTTTTCATGTTGCTCTACAATTTTCTCATTGATATAATTTTATCTAACTATAACATTTGAAAGGTTTCACACGTACTTGGTTCACTGGGTATGTACGCTCTTCAGTGAACTTCTCTGACACCAATTTAGGTCACTGGATATGTTCCGCCCTTCCTTTGCACAAAAAAAAGAAAAAAAAAAGAAAGAGTGAGAAAAAGACATAAAGGTCCCTCAAATTTTTTTTTTTTTTTTAGTGCTAGGCGGAATCGGAGCAGCGTCATATGTATTTAGAGAATCTTGAGAAGGTTAATTCAGACACACACCTGGAGGAGAATTCACGGCAGCACCACTATAGGTAGAGTGCCCAGCGCGAGAGAGCAGTCCGGGTGCAGTACAGGCCTGCTACATCACGCGTTTTGGCGGTGGCAATACGTCGTGCCGTTACATTGCTTCAGTGCTAATCGCGTTAATGTCGACAGTCATCCTGAGATGGTTCGGGCTGGAATTTCATTTCTGTACAAGAGCACGCTCATTTTTCGAGAAACCGAGCGAAATAATTAGAGTTGAACCGGGATAACGCAACGAATACATTGCAATCTCTCTCTCTCTCTCTCTCTCTCTCTCGTCTCGTCAGCGCTTCAAGCGGCGCGCTGCTCCCCTGACATCACCGGGATCGGTCGCCCGTGATCGGTAGATGATAATAAGAACATCTTGAAGGGGCAGCGCAAAAAGACGATGACAGAAGGCAGGAACACACACGACAGCGCTGAACTCACAACTAACTTTATTCGGAGGCATACATACACTTAAGTATACAACCCATAGCCACGTGCTCTCCCATCTATGGCGTCATTATCAGTGCGCAGGCAAAAAACACGCAAAACCATTTAATCGAATGCTACGCTATGAAGCGGCTTAAAAATTCAAATTCACTATCACGCAAATTTATCGATGGCATGCTTACACAACGCGACCCTTTTTTCCTGATATAGAAGGCCTCAATAATCTCCCTCGTAGTCTGATTTTTGTGCGTGGAAAGTATTGTGGTGTCTTTATATATTGGAGTGCACCCATGCTCAGAGCAATGCCGGGCGACATGCGAGTAGGCATTACCCGTTAGTGAGCGCCTATGTTCAGACAATCTAATATTGAGGCAACGACCTGTTTGACCGATGTATACCGATGTATGTTTGACCGATGTTCGAAATCGTGTTTTCACAAGACGTCTAAGAGTTTCTTAACACAACTGGAGCGTTTGAGAGCGGCAGGTTTTTGAGAGGATGCTATCCGCATGACAGTACAGAAGCTTGTTAAACGTGTGAAATTAGGAGCACCCACAAGAATGAATAATCCAGAACCTGCTGACAAGAAGAAAAAACTGGTTGTAATTCCATATGTGCATAAGCTATCACATAATCTCAGGAATGTTGCAGGCAGATTTGATATAAAGGTTGTTTTTTCTGCCCCTAACAAGTTGATCAAAATTTGTGGTAAGATCGATAGGAAATTGGCTCAGGCTACCTCCACTCATGCTGGGAAAGGCTGTACTGTTAAGCATACTTCCCCGTTTGTGCACTGTAGAATGGGAGTTGTTTACGAACTTCCATTTTCCTGCGGCCACGTATACATCGGTCAAACAGGTCGTTGCCTCAATATTAGATTGTCTGAACATAGGCGCTCACTAACGCGTAATGCCTACTCGCATGTCGTGCGGCATTGCTCTGAGCATGGGTGCACTCCAATTTATAAAGACACCACAATACTTTCCACGCACAAAAATCAGACTATACGAGGGAGATTATTGAGGCCTTCTACATCAGGAAAAAAGGGTCGCGTTGTGTAAGCATGCCATCGATAAATTTGCATGATAGTGAATTTGAATTTTTAAGCCGCTTCATAGCGTAGCATTCGATTAAATGGTTTTGCGTGTTTTTTGCCTGCGCACTGATAATGACGCCATAGATGGGAGAGCACGTGGCTATGGGTTGTATACTTATGTGTATGTATGCCTTCGAATAAAGTTAGTTGTGAGTTCAGCGCTGTCCTGTGTGTTCCTGCCTTCTGTCATCGTCTTTTTGCGCTGCCCCTACAAGATGTTCAACCAGTACCAACTCGCCCAAATGTCGATCCTTCTACATGATAATAAGAAAATAGGAGCGAGTTCCGGCAATTCTTACATTACACTGACCTTGAAATACTCTATGTCGAGCTTATGCAAGTGTAGTGTAATCGGCTTTCCTGCGCAATGGATACAATGAGCCATCAAGGCAGACAAAGGGAGTCTGAGTATGTAGATGAAGGACAGACGGACGTTCAAAAAGAAAAAAATGGCTATCTTGTCGCTCAGCCAGAGCTAAATTTGTAAACTTGTGAGACTTCAAGCAGCAGCTTTCGTGACCGGAAGGCCTGTTGCCAAGTTTCTAGACATACTACGTGTATATGGAAGGGTCAAGGTGGTTCCGCAGCACGGTAGAGCAGCACGGCGGCTACGTGAGAGATAAAAGGCGGCAGAGTAGGGAGGGGGGCAAGGACAAGCCATGCGACCGCAGAGGGCGGGAGACGTGCGTTTCATTTAGCGGTCGCTGGCTTCGAGTCGCCCTCTGCATGCCACCGCACCAGACGAGGCCCAGACGACCATGAGCGCATCCTCACGGGCCTGTGCCCGCACGCGCGCTCTGCAGTATGATACCGCGCGACGGCGCACTATGGCCTGGCCCCGGCCTGGCCGGTTGGCCGCTCGGTCTTTGTGCTTTGTTGCGTTCCGCCGTTGTTCGCGCGAACGTCGCCTGAAGCGCTCTCTTCGACGCGAAACGTACGAAAAAGAAGGCCTCTCTCTCGGAGCGTCGTGATGACGCCTCGCTAATGGAAGCGCGACGTCACCACCGCGTGTTTGGAAAACACATTAACGACCAAAAAAAAAAAAGGAAAGAATTTTGGCGATGCGTGAAGAAGGTTCGCAGTGGCTGAGGAGTGAAGGTGTAGCGACCGGCAGACGCGCCAGGGGGGACCTGCGTATAGCGGCGTGAAGTTTCCCCGCAGCGTAGTTAAATATATGCCTCAAACGGGACACTAAGGCACCTATCGAAGCTTCCCAGATTAGTTTGTGGGTAAATGCAGAATCTCCATTAAATGTGTAAGCTTCTAAATAAGCTTTTGCCCCGCGTTAGGAGGAAGCAAAGAAAATATAAACTATCGCCAACTGCGTAGGATTAGCCACTAGGGCACAGGATATCGTGGTATTTGTATATCGCCACATTGATACGTGTGCTTGAGTTGAGCCACTTTTCTTGGCCGCGAATGCCGCAGTGTTTCAGATCTCTAACCTGTCAACGCCTTTGCAAGAAATATTCGAACAGCGTCCAAAAATAACCTGGTCTGAGAGCTCTCTACTGCCACGCGCACTCATGCACGCACACGCACCACGTTCGCTAAGATGTTGAACATCATAATTGGTCGGCATCTTCTCATACGAACAGTTCTAACGTAACCACTTTGTTGCGAATATGGCTGCCCTGGGACAGAATGCACAAGCCATTCAGTTCGTAAGATATATTCCCCTATTCACAATAACAGTCCCTAAGCTATAGAACGGTTCGTAAGAGCAGACTCCGACCCTTCATGATATCGCACATATTATTAGTGGAGTCAGCCGGCCGATAGCAAGCAGCCCTTACGAAGAAAAGCTTTGTGAATTCGGTCCCTGTTTACTATAGCGGCAGGTTGCCTTCAATTGACTCCTATATGTCCCACATTACGATCGGCTGGCACCCGGTGCTCTTACGAACACTTCCAGCTTAAGAACGTTTCCGCGAATGTGGACCCCGAATATCCTCTTCTCTGTGGCAGGTTAGATTGGCGCATTTACCGGTGTGTTCAATGTATACATGTGTTTTCTGTTCACTGCTACTTCCCGCATTTCAAAACGCACTTTACAGAAGGCATCGTTACACTGAAACATCTTTCCTCGCTTCATCGACCACCAGACCTGTTAGTCTTCCGCAAAGTGCAACAGACCGCATAGGGGGGCGCGAAAGGCGTTTGACAGCCAATAAATGTGTAACGGCTCGTTGCACTTCCACTGCATGCAGTTTTAGAACGCAATTTCATGGTAGAGCTATAGAGGTGTTTACTATTTTGTCAAGTAGCGATAGATCACTTAAGTGCTGGTGTTCTCGAAAAAACTGTTAGACCTCTAATTTATTGCAATATATAGGCATACCACTATTACAGGCACGAAGGCAAAAACAAACTAACTCTAGATCTACCGCCGTATTGATCACCCTTAACGAGCAGGCCTACCCGACGCCACCAACAAAAAGCGCTAACGCCATATTTTGCTCGCACTGACCTGTTTACATTTTCTTATTTTCCAAGGACCATATATGTTTGGAATTGCCTTACTGAAGCAGGTGATCTGGCTGTGAATTAACATTTTTAACCTTCGTCGGTGTTAAAAATGTTAATTCACAGCCAGATCACCTGCTGGTGTGGAAGAAGAAGAAGACGCAAAGTGCGGATGTGTGTCGCGTCGGCTCCGCAGATTTCGAATGATTCTTGGCGTACATTCGAAGAATTCACCGACGCCTTATTATCGAGAAGGAAGTGCAAGTTCCACGGACCACCCTGATATCATTCTCAAGTAGGTGGACCGTTTATTTTCGGCACATCGACCACTTTATATAGCGCCACGCCGACACCACCGCTAAGCCTGACCCAACGAAGCTGGTGGCTGGAGCCCCGGTGGCCGGAGCCCCGCCTCTTTTCGGGTTAGAGCTGCAAGATGGCAGCGGTGAGCGTCGAAGGGGATGATATAACGAGAGAAGAGTATGGGGACGAAGCAGGTTGGCGTATTGTGAAGAGAGGAGGATGTGCCAATGAGCGGACAAAATCTCACGGAACCAAGGATCAGGCAGCGCGCTTCTCCAGCGAGAACGCATTCAATAATAGGTGGAACAAGGGACAAAAAGCAAGACAAATCATGGCGGCAAGCAGGATGCCCAGTTTGCCGAAGGCGGAGTAAAGATAATAGTGCTCCCACGTGACAGCTTTAAGGTCACCGACTATGGGATCAATCGCCTAGAATGCTGCGTCGCCAACGCCGCGGGAATCCCCAGGAAGGAATCGGAAGATGACACGGTGTGTGCCAACTACAAACAGAACATTCTAGTTATCAGCACGCCATCGGAGGAGCGCGCCGAAAAATACAGGACTATCACTCGACTGAGGATGGGAGACAAGGAGTTCGAAGCCAACGCGTACGAGTCGGCTCCGGAGGATACATCTAAGGGAGTGATAAGAGGAGTAACGCACGAGGTGTCTCCTAGAGAAATAGTGGAGATGCTTGTAACACCAAGGAATCCGACGGTCCTCATGGCCAAAAGGATGGGAGACACCACGAACGTCATCATCCTTTTCGACGGGCATCGCGTCCCAAACTACGTGTGATACGGAAGGGCACTGGTCAAGTGCTCGCTATACCGGAAGCAAATAGACATATGCTACCAGTGCGGACGCCTCGGACACAGAGCCGATGTCTGCCCGAACCCGAACAGCAGGATATGCAGAGGCTGCGGGATGGAGAACCCGCCACAGGACCACGAGTGCGAAGCGAAGTGCCAGCTCTGCGGCAAAGACCACCCTACGGCGGATCGCCGATGTAATGCCAGATACAAGTTACCGTACTTGGTAAAGAGGCGCCGCTGGGAGCGAGTCAGACGAGAGGAAGAACAAGCGATGTACCACGAAAGGGAAGCTGAAAGACTGTATAGGCCAGGACGGGAAGACTGGAGACAGCGGTCGGAACATCGGACTAGAAGATTTCCCCAAGCTCCAGGCAAGGGAAAGGGGCCTCTCGATGTCCAACAACAGAACCAGATCGAGATTGCGGTCCAGATCGAGATCCAGACCCAAGACCAGTAATACCGCATCTCCCAGAGCACAGGGGGGAGGAGGATCCCAGAGCCCAAAAGGAAAGAGCAACGTCAACGGCGCCGCGGGACCCTTGCAGGTGAGCTGGGCGGACGCGGCTTCCGGGGCGCGTGCGGAGGCAGAGGCTGCTTTTCAAAATAGAGTTAAGACGCTAGAGAAAGAATCGGCGCAGATCAGGCAGAGCAATGTTGCGTTTATGGATGAAATTAAAAAAACTCAGGGAAGAGAACGACCGTTTGAGGAGCGGGAAAGTGCCACGCAACGAGGAAACCTCGAGAATTATAAGGGAGGAAAAAGACACAGCAATGGAAGAAGACGTAGCAGTCACCGCCATTAAACGTAAAACCGAGAACGCTCCGATTGAAACCGGAGTAAAGAAACCCAAGCCAGCCACGACGCTCCAAGGAAGACAGGAGGAATTTGAACAGAAAATCGAAACCAGCATCAAACAGAACGAAACAAAATTTGAAACTAAACTAGAACAACTGGAAGTGAGGCTTGAGACAAAGATAGAGGCAAAGATAGAGGCGCTAGGAAAGGCGATACTACAGCAAGTGCAACAAATGATGGCTGACTTCGAAGCGAAACTAGCAATATGGGGACCGCAAACAAGTAGGGGGGGACCGGCTAAGACGGCCATTAAGCCGTACACTAGGCCCCCGGTACCCGCCGAGGGATTGGAGAACCTGTAACGCCGCCATGAACAGACGAATTACATACACGATTTGGCAATGGAATTGTAGAGGATACGATCGAAAACTATACATTTTGCAACAACACCTTAAAGACAAAGAAAACCCGGATATTATAATGATGCAGGAAACAAATGGGCTGGCAAAATTGTCGGGTTACAAGTCCTTTGGTACTGCCGAAGGGGAGACGAAGGCGCTAACGACGTTGGTAAAGCGAAATCACTCGGTCGTTCAACATGACACGGAAGTTAAGTCAATCGATCACATTCTTTTAGAACTCATACCCATGCGGAAAACGAAGGACTGTCTCTTTGTATTAAATATTTATAGCAGTCCAAAGTGCAGACACCATAAATTTCGATCGCTCTTTAAAAAAACCCTATAGCCATAGCGGACAACCGAGCGGTAGTGATCGGAGGCGATTTTAACGCCCAACACGCGGCATGGGGTTACAAAATCGAAACTCAAAAAGGCAGGAACCTATGGCTAGACGCGCAACAGGAAGGCCTGACCCTCGTGACCGACCCATCGGTTCCCACGAGAATAGGTACCAGCGTTTGCGCGGATACTACGCCAGATTTAACATTCACCAAGAACATACGGGACACGCAGTGGACAAATACGCAACACGACTTTGGGAGCGATCACAATATACTAGAAATAACGGTAAGGGCAGGACCGCGCAAGACAAAGGGTAGGCCACTTAAGATTGTCGACTGGGACAAATTCAGGAAAACAAGGGAGGAGGCCGACGACACGACACAAGGTATTGAGGAATGGACCGAAAAACTAAAGGGAGATGTGGCGGCAGCTACGAAAACGGTCCCGCCGGAGGCGCATTTAGAGAACGTAGACAGTAAGCTTCTACACATGTGGGAAGCTAAGGCAGGGTTGCAACGGAGATGGAAAAAACAAAAACACAACCGGACGCTTCGTAGAAAGATAGCCAAATTGAACAGGGACATAGAACAGTACGCCCAGCAGCTATGCAAACAACAGTGGGAGGAAAAATGCAACAACATGGACAGTCAGATAGGAATGGCAAAAACGTGGAACATCCTTCGATATTTGTTAGACCCGGACGGGACAAAATCGGCACATAGGCAAAATATAAATCGGCTAATACAAACGTACCGAGGGACAGAGCAGGACTTCCTCAAGGAAATCGAGAAAAGATTCATCTCGCAAGCGCTGCCCGTCATACACCCTGACTACACAGGGCAGGTAAATGACGAATTAGACAGCAAAATCGGCGAGTCAGAGGTCAGGGCAACCCTACAGAAACTCAATACCAAGTCGGCACCCGGACTAGACGGTGTAACGAATAAAACGCTAAGGAACTTGGACGATGAGTCTACAGCTAAGTTAACCGAATATATTAACGAATGCTGGGAGGCAGGGCAGATTCCGCAGCAATGGAAGACGGCACAAATCGTGTTAATACCTAAACCGGGCAAGCGACTGCAAATTGAGAACTTGAGACCCATATCTCTCACTTCTTGCGTGGGAAAACTCATGGAGCACGTGGTCCTAGCGAGGATAACCACCTACCTCGAAGATTGCGACGCGCTCCCGCCCACGATGATAGGATTCAGGAGAAACCTCTCAGCGCAGGACGCTCTGTTACAACTAAAACATCAGATCATAGACGATTCGGGCAGATCGACAAAGGCAATTCTCGGGTTGGACCTAAAAAAGGCCTTCGATAACGTAACACATGCAACTATACTAGATAGAGTAGGCGAACTAGGGCTGGGAAAACGCACGTACGATTATGTACGCAATTTTCTAACGGGAAGAAAGGCAAAGATCACGATAGCGGACCTAGTTTCGGGGGAGATCGAGATAGGCAGCGCAGGTACGCCACAGGGCTCGGTCTTATCACCGATGCTATTCAATCTGGCGCTAATCGGGCTGCCAGCCAAGCTACAAGAAATCGAGGGTCTAAATCATACCTTATACGCTGACGATATCACCCTATGGGTGAGAAACGGAAGTGACGGGCTGATAGAACAAACGCTTCAAACAGCGGTCGAAACAATCGAAAAATATCTAGAGGGAACAGGGTTAACATGTTCGGCAGAGAAATCGGAGCTGTTGCTGTACAGACCGACTCGCAGAGGTCGCAAACCAGGCAACTACAGGGAAGAGCTCGCCCATAGAGAGGAGATACAGTTAAAGACGGCCGATGGGAAACCCATACCCAAGGTCGATAGGATCAGGGTATTGGGGCTCCTCATTGAAGCCAAGGGCAACAACGGAGAAACCCTCAGAAGACTGGAGGGAACTGTAGCGCAAATCACGAGGCTAATCAGAAGGATAACAAATAAACATAGCGGGATGAAAGAGGAAAACACGATCAGGTTAATACAGGCCTTCGTAATAAGTAGAATAGTATACGTGGCGCTGTACTTAGAATGGAAGGTCGCGGAAAAGATCAAACTAGAATGCCTCATTCGGAAAATATACAAACTAGCCATAGGACTACCGATCAGCACCAGCACGGACAAGTTGCTGCAATTAGGCCTACAGAACACGATGGACGAGCTTATTGAAGCGCAATGTACGGCACAATATGAACGCCTCTCTAAGACTAGAGCAGGCAGACACATTCTAGAGAAATTACACATTGTTTACCACACACAGCACGGTGTCAAGGTGGACATCCCGAGAAAAACGAAGGAAAGATTGGTAATACCTCCCATACCAAAGAACATGCACCCAGAACACAATAAGGACAGAAGAGAGAACAGAGCGAAGCAAATACAGAAGAAATTCGGCAGCGACAAGGGCGCAGTGTTCGTAGACGCGGCTCGATACAGTCGCAGACGGGGATTTACGGCAGCCGTAATCGATAGGGAGAAACGGTGCAAGACGTGCGCGACGATACGCACCACAAGTAACGAGATAGCTGAAGAAGTAGCCATAGCGCTCGCAGTTGCTCAGACTAACGCAACCGTGATAGTCAGCGACTCTCAGACGGCAATAAGAAACTTTGCCAACGGCCGAATCTCCCCGGAGGCACTACGCATTCTTCTTGCAGGAGGCCAAAATTACAAAAGAAAGATATACATCACCTGGACACCCGCTCACACCCTCGCGGAGGACGGTAACAACGCGGCGGCACACGACGCGGCTCGAGGGCTTACGGACCGAGCCGCAGTCGCAAGTGACGCCCCGACACCCTCCGGACGTGACGGTGCGGTAAATGAGTGGGAGTGGGAGGACAGAATGACAACATATAATGACATTACGAAACATTATAGGTTACAGAGGCGCATATTCCCGCGACCTCACCCAAAATTGACAAAAAAGCAGTCTGTCGCATGGCGGCAGTTACAAACTAGGACGTATCCGAATCCTGCGCTCTCGCACATCATATATCCGGATGTATATCCTACGGACAAATGCAAAACATGTGAATGCAGAGCCACTCTGGAGCACATATTATGGGAATGCCGAGGGATAAACAACAATAAAGAAAACGCGGCCTCTAGCAGCAGCCTTCGCACGCGCTGGGAAGCCGCGCTGCTCAGCCCCGCCCTCGAAGATCAACTATGGGCCGTCCAGCGGGCCGAGGATGCCGCCAGGACCCACGAACTCCTGGCCGTCACCTAGGCGGGGCCTTTGACCCTCCCCACCAACTCGCAGGGCACACAATAAAGTTCTTTCCTCCTCCTCCTCCTCCATCGGTGTTGTTCTTTTGTTGCTGTTTTTCTTTGTTTTTTCTCCTTTATTTGCATTTCTATTGCCAACCCTCCTTGGACCTTGAGACCGCAGTATTGAATCACGAACTGGCCCAAAATTTCACTCTTCTGAAGTTGTTCTGTGTGTATGTGTATTGACCGCAACTATTTTGGTGTTTTTTACACGTTATCACTCAAGAAAAAGCCACTATTAGGATATCGCCAGCACCAGTTCCGCCCCCATTTGCGTCTTTCGGTGTTCAGCAGCAATTTCAGATAAGCGCTTGCACACAGTGATAAGACTCACTAATATAACTCTACCCAACAACGTTCTTGTCCTACTCTCAACAAGACTCCAGCGAAATAATTGGCCAAGCTCCCAAAAATGAGAGATTATATATCTGTACGCTGTTCTATCAGTGGCTATAACTAAGCCACCAAATAATATATCCGAAGTGTCCCTATCGAGGAAAGCCGCAAGCCTCATGTCCATAAATCCCATATGAACATATGGGGGTCGCATACAAAAGCCCGTATGCTCCGATACATCATACAAGCGCAAGCTCAGTATGTTACATGGGGACATAAGCTTTTCTCATGTGAGATCTCTATACGTTCATAGAATCATATGGAACTCGCCCCATATGATACATAGGAACCCGCAGGGTTTTATATGGGACCTCCATATGCTCATGTGGGATTATTGGATATGGGACATATCGTCTTTATCGACAGGGGCTGCTTCGAAGAAGGCGTTTATACCATTTCACATGTCCATGTGTAAAATAAAGGTCTGACAAGAGTGAAAGAAAAGTAACCGTGCATGCTATTCCGATTTTTGGCATCTGCCATATGAAAAAGGCTACAACGACGGTGACGACGACGACGACGACTGACGTAGTGGAAACAGCGTTTTCTTTTACTGCTTGAAGATGTGACTTCTGATTACGAATCGTAGGATTTTCAGCCCAAGTCTCTGACGAGATTTTAATGTATAAGCAATTGGGTGCGTATTCACATACACACACACAAAAGCGCCTCTGTTTTTTTTTTTTTTTCAGAACAAAATACACAAAATTTCAGCCAATCCTGATGCTGGGCATAATATTAGCGACCGCGGCCAATCTTTGGCAAGGAGCACTTGGGAACGACGAGCTTTGTGAATTCGGCCACTGTAGTGCCGAAATCCTAGACAATTGTGGAAGGGAGGCTAACGCTGGGGCGCTAAACCGTAACTGAAGCTGCTGCACGTGACCTAGATGGCGGATAGAAGGAGACACTGAATTCACAAAGCTTTCCGTTAGCGATATCTGTTTTTCATTGGCCGCCAACCTTCTCTGATATTATAGAGCCACTGTACGAACCACTGCAGAATTCACGCAATGCTTTGTGAATACAGGTTCATCACTTGCCCTCCTTTGACTTCACATTGCTTCTCTGCCCAACGTATGCCTGCACACGTTAGCCAGCATCACGGAGCCAGCGAAGTCAATTGAAGCACGTTGGTAGGAACGCAGCATAAACAGCATTAAATTCTAAAGTTCTCCGTGATTAGAAGTACGTCCTCAGAATGACTAGTAAACTGTAACAAGAGAGAGAGAGAGAGAGAGAGAGAGAGAGAGAGAGATCCATTACGCTTACATTGAGACCACTGAGAACCAGTTCTTGCGTTTCCAATATCGCTGCCAGCAACACCTGCAGCGCGCGCATCTAAGCGCAAGAGATTCAATAGACATTCTCTGCACCGATACTGACTATGCTTTTTGCTTTCATCCTCATCCCTGTCTCGACTACGGCGTCCGTTGCGTACTTGATATCTAGGCTCAAATGTGGACCTGCAAGTGAGGTTAGTATTTTAACTCCGAAGTGAAGTATGCATACGTGGTGTAATGACAAAAGTTCCTCCCGCCCCCTTCTCCCGCCCTCCCAAGTTTTGCATTAGAGACCGTCCATACTCTGGAAGGCAAGATTATGGTCAGAACGGATTGCGTGAAGGCAGATTACGTTCACGAGCGGCGCCATAGGGGTGTCCGAAATTTGTTGTCCTCCGCAGCACGGATTCGGAGGGAGCCCCTGTTGGCGTGACCACTGACGCGGCGGGCGGCTGTCGCGGCTTGGACAGCGGGGATAAGAGATTACAGAATGGGGAGGGGAGGGGGGGGGGGCGTATTAGCCGGGGCATGCACGCGTGGGATACCAGCATTTCTTGCGGATGTCATGGCGGTGCTGTCGTCAAAGACACGCTGCAGCTGCGTACAAAAGGATACTACCTGGCTTTTACTTTGTTGTGTGCGTTTCCAGCGCCAAGTCTCAAAGGAAACTTGGATTTGATCTCGCGCCGGACTCCCACCATCCACGGTCACGCGAAAGGGCATAATCCCTACAAAGAAGCGCGACGGGTCTGCTATGCATTGCGGAAGGATTATGCTGTCTGAGGGTAACAATAGGGCGGTGAAAAAAATAACATACGCAAATTAATAAGAAGCAAGGGGAACGACTAGCAGTGTGGTTCCTAATCCTGCTTTGAAGCCACTATCCGTTCCAGCCAGAGCCGGCGTTGAGCAGAGCGCGACACACATATCAGGGTCCGCCAATCAACGATTAGACACGCCGGCAAAAAGAAGATAGCCTTCCACCGTCTGTTCCGTGTTTTGTTGATAGAGTGGAAGCCCGACGCCGGTGCCGTTCGAAAACCTGGAGTTACGGCTGGCGTGCACGCTACTTTCCTGGGGTGCTTGCCCAAGGCACATTCGTTTCTGTATTACATCGGCTTAGCCAAGTTTGCGAAGTAATGGTGATTTGTGGCGGAATTACAGAAGTCGTCAAAGGTGCACCTGTATTAGGAACGTGTCCTTCGTTTTATTATAATTGCTGAAAGGAATGCCTCTTTGTTCAGTTCTTTTCATGACCGGTAGATCGTCGCAAGTACCCAGATCGCCTGCAGCCGTGTTTTTTGAAGGATAATTTTCGTTGGACAGTTTAGGCACAACATGGATTCACCTAACCTGCGTGCTTGTCTTTTTGACAGAGTTTGTCTAACTACAATGTCTTAAAAAAGCTACGCCCATGAGACAGAAAGCAACTGACTCCCAAGCGCACGTTCAAATTATACAACTTTGATGTCAGCTATATCGAAGCACATGCTCATAAGATTTCTGGATTTAGCGCAGGGATAACCACAAGTACACAAAGGACACTTTGGCAATATACCCGCGCTTAGATAAGCCGCATTTACGTGCTTCTCCAACGTCTTCTCCACCCAGACCCTCACTCCCGTGGCTAAATAGATATCAATTCGGTCAACATCATGTAAAGGCTGGCTTCACCAAGCAATCTCCGCGAAATTCCCGCGATGTCACAGGATTGATCAAGACAGTGCTGCCACGTTCGGAAGTACACGCAAGGATAACTGCGACAGACAGGTATATAGAGTTAGGCAGGGATAACCACTCATCATAAAGTTGTCTGGGCTCTTCCCACATGAAATAATTAATCACCGGAGGAGCGGATGTCTTCTCAGCTGCGACACAACGAGGCGCGATCATCGCCGGCGCCTACAAGTGCTGCTCATATAAGGGGTCTCCAATCACAGTGACCACTGCGAAAGCTGGCTTTCCTGGGCTTCTGTCCGAGCCATGATGCAGCCATGCGTTTTGGAAGGTCGCACTGGCTTCTCGATCGAGGATCGGCTGTCGCATCATCTTTACTGCAACTCCCAAATGACGCAAACAGTTTTTTAAAATCGCATCTACGCGAGAAACTTGGTTTCGCTTGAACGCTTGATACACATACTAGTGAATATGACCTCATGTTATCATCATTTAACCATTGAACAACTTCTAGTTTAGAAGGCAGCCGGCGACGGGAACAGATGTCAACATTTCCCGGCCTCCCCGTTCCCCTTGCGAACCCAACAGGGAGTTTTCAACAAAGATGTGCTATATATATATATATATATATATATATATATATATATATATATATATATATATATATATATCCAATATGATTCGAAGAAATGAAACGAGGGAACTGTTTTGTTCCATTTGGTTGCCTGAACTGGCGGAATGATATGTCATTGGCCCATCCAGTGCGACGAGATATGTCATCACTCGATGACGACCTGCCCGTGTCACGCCTTCGCCATGTCATGAAATGTCATTCTGTTATATTTAGCGGAAGGTCGCTTGTCGACACTTGCCGAAGCGGATTGAGAGCAAAATTCGGCGTTGAATCTTATCTGCTCACTTCTGCTTAAATTATCAAACCTTTACATTATTCGACTGTTCATACTGCATTTATTCAAACTTAGGCCAATACTTCTCTCGAAGTATTCTATCGAAGGCCAATACTTTTATTGCGGCAGATTTCGCCTCTTGTTATTGGTGGGTTTTCTGGGACAGCGACTATATCTATACGACCCAGAGGATTGTGGGTATTATAGGCTGCATCAAAATGAATTTAAAAATAAACCCTTAGATGCGCGCAAGACCTTCAAATTTTTTGTACTAACCGGAGGTACGAATGAACCGAGTTTCGTGATCGGTGATAGACTTAGCCAGAAGGTTACTTCATCTCAGCTATTTACTCTAACGCAACAGTTATCTTTGCATCAATGTGCCCGGCGATATGTATCGTAATAAATAAATAAATAAATAAATAAATAAATAAATAAATAAATAAATGACGCAGCAACTCCTCTGGGAGTTGTCTAAGTATGCGTAAGCATTGTGCCACTTGCTCATCTCCACGCATCCCAGTGTCATTATCAATGTTATAGAACGTGATCCGACCAGTATAAACGACAGCGCTGCGGCGACACCAACCGCTGCGGACGGCGGCCCATGTGCGCTGACGACGTTCCGATCTACATAAGCCGTTATTGCTCTTTATCGTCTTAGCCATTCGCGTCGAACCATTGTCAACCGTGATCAACCATACTCCGGCGGCGGTAGCGTATGGCGCGCCCGCTCGGGGCCTATCTTGACAGCGATCTGCCATGGCGACAGAGTGCGCCGAGTGCTGATATCTTGGTGTGCCCTTTGTTTCAGCCGCTTGCGCTGAAGCCAGAAGCGTGGGCCCTATCTCCAAAGCAAACTGCGAAGGGGACAGAGTACGCCGAGTGCTGATAGCTTCGTGTGTGCTGTATTCGCGCCGCTTACTTCACTTGGAACCGAGAGGCAGCACGAAGGTCAATTCGTTCGCTGTTGCGGGCCCTATCTTGAAAGCTATCGTCTTACGTGATGGACGAACGGGCCTCCTCGTTGGGTAGGCATAGAAATGCTAACGCATTTTAAAAAAACTAAATAAATAAATAAATTCAGAGCCATTCCACTCTATGAAGGTGGTGACCAGCGGAGCTGCACATTAGGTGATAAATATGTTGATTGGAAATAGACGACACATACCACAATGAATTTCCTTTTTTCACGATTTTTTTTTTGTATTAAATTGCATACTCCATGCATTTTTTTATTTTTAACCTTATTTTGTTTGCGTTTTTTGATTTATTGTTTGGTCACCAAGGTGACCATCGTTTTATGATTGCCGTGATATACGGCCAGTGGCTCTGTGGCGACACAGGAAAGGTTCTTGGCCAATGTGAGGTCTATACACGTCCGATGACGCGTCTTGGGTACTCTGATATTAATGTGACATTGAATGCGGAACATTTCCAAGAGAAACGCCATGAACCCTTTGCGTGTGGCCGAAGCAGTTTTATGTTGAAGTCACCCACAATCACGATGGGAGTGGGTGGAGTTGGTAGGGGTGATCCAACCAAAGGTGCATATGACTGGCGTTTACGGCATGAACTCCGTCCGTATTACGTGCCGTCTGCCGTCGCCGCGCACATTCCCGCTTCTGTTCACCACAGTGTTGTTCGTAGGCTCGCTGTTATTCCTCAGTCCTCACCGTAGGTGGCTTACCCATTCTACAGGTGGAAGGGAACTGAGACAAGGTTACGTGGTTTGCCTATAGAACCTGTGACGTCAAACTGCAATTCATGCTAAACCGTGTGTCTTCTGGTTTTACTTTTTTATTGCAATATTTTTTATCACAATACGTTTCGACGCTTCCCGCGATTGACACTACCCCTGAATATGATTGTGAATTTGCAGACGAATATATACACCAGCTCCTTCAACATTGCCCACATCACGACACACCAAGACGCCGACTTAAATCAACCCTAAATACATTAGACCACATACCTTTAAGTGTAAAGAAACTTTTGGGTACTTGGCCAACAACGGCCTTGCAGAAGAGCGCTTTAAGAGCACTAAAACCTTTTCTCGAAGACAGCGGTATTGTCGGCCGTTATTAACGCGTTTAATGTACCTTTCATTTCAATATCGCTGTATATATGTATGTGTTTGTGTATTACATTATGTTCACTGTTCTGTTGTGATTATATGTGATAACGCATTTAGGCGATGTATGTACCACCCGCGGACTATAGAGACTACATTATGAGGCGACAGTATCCTTTGCATTTTTGAGACTTACTTCTACAGAACTGCGAAGTCATTTAACTTGTATATTGCGTGTACCATGTATTTCTTACGTCATAGTGTTACTGTGAAAACGTTGCTTGACAAGTTCTGGTGCTTGTATGAAAAGGTTATTTGGTATGTAATCTTGAACCCTGTATGTTGTAGGCTAGACCCATTCAAAAGCTAATAAGCCGGCGCCTTGAATTGTGTATCAACATCCCCTTATATTATATCAATAAAGAAAAAAGAGAGTCCAATGCAAGAGACAGCCTTATTGTATAAAGCAGCCCATCTGTATTGCCATCTTCGTTAGAAAACGAGTGACGAGATACAATCATTATCGGAGTGCACATGAAATACAGCAACTGTAAGTGGTATCACTCATAAAAATTGCGAAACCAAGAGACTAAATAAAGGTGACAAATAATCTGTGTATACGAAAGGCAAAGTATATTAAAGAGTTCGCTATGTATTGTCTAGAGAATTCAACTCACGGCCCCTCAACATGACGTTCAACATACAAGCGATCAGATGAGAACAATATATCATTGACATCAAAACCCTAAGGGGGAAGGAGGGGGGGGTCTATTATGACACTTTAACACTAGCATCCTTCGTGTCATATATTCTGCCACTGTCGCAAAAGTTACACCAGAGTTCTCTCAACAGTTCGAGCAAAGGAACTCCTTACTACAAAGAAGCGTGACACTTACTTGGCATTTCTCGTAACACTGCCAGCCCTGTAAAACTTTGATCCACGAATCATAAGGTGTCGTGACGTTGCGTCACTAAACGTAGGAATATATGCTTAAGTAGCGTGCGTCGTGCGCTATTGTTTAAAGCATTGTTATGCCCTAGGCAATACTTAGGCCAATCATTATGAAACACAAGTGAGGTGCCGCCGAAGGTGCGAGGACAAAGAACTGCTATCACACAGCGGCTCCTTCGCACGCCCATCAACGCCGACGCACCTATGAAGGCTTTCTATGGCAATCCGTTTTCTTTCCCGTCTGTATCGCTTTCTTCCAAGGTTCCACACATCTACCAAAACTTTACTGACCTGTAGCGCCGCATTATGCGGGCGCCCCTCTATGGCTTCCATGAAGTCAAGCATAACTAGAGAACAGCTGCGAGTGTCGAACGAGCAAATACCGCCGGTAAAGGCGTGCGCAGCGGCGGAGACGGGAAGGGTGAGAGCGACGCCGTGGTCGTGAACGATCTCCAGGGGCGTGCAGTCAACGACCACTGCCATGCTTTGCCGAAAGCGTGTATTTAGAGCCGCACACGACGGAGCACCGCGTCCCCTTGCGTCCACCCGGATCACCTGTTGCTACGCGATTAAGCAGCGGCAGCGGCTCGTCGCCAGTCTCAGTTGAGGGGAAAGCTGCGGCTGTGGTCCGGGAGATCCTCGCAGCTGGCGGCGGGGCGGTGCAAACTGCAGAGACGATGCAGTAGATGCAATGCCTTGCGCGCCCAGGTGCAGTGCTGTAGCTGCGACCTGCGCTGCACTCACTTTCTTTTCTTTTTTCCCGCGCTCACCAGTGCCGCGCGTCCGTGCTTACGCCCCGCCCCGCACTTTACGACTTTCCATGGGAGAGCGCGGATGCGGTGTCCGCCTCGCGTCATCTGCAACTAGTCTTCCTCAGCGCCGGCGGAATACAGGATGTTCCTTTCAACTTCAGCTAGGCGCTTTTTCATACAAGAAGAGTAGGAAGATACGTACATTTCATCTTCGAAGTTACATTGTGTATTTGCTCTATTGTTTTGTACCTGGGTCGCTGTAGAGATGTTGAGGTAGAGTACCTGGGTTCTATACGTTTACTACGGTACACACTAAATATTTATTTATTATTGCGATAGCAATTATAGGGACACGCCAGGCGCATTTCTGTTGTCGTCGTTGTTGGCGTCGGCGTCGCCGTGATGTTCCGTATAAAGTCCAAGGGCAATAACATCGTCGCCGCGCGCTGTTACGATTGGCCAGCTGGAGTAGTGACCTTCTAGACTCTCCTGCACTAGTGTGACGAATCACTTCGTGAAGCTTACAATGCGTCCCCTCCGACAGACCTGCAGCAACAACAAAGCGAGACACGTTTCGCGGATCGAGTGTTGTTTGATGGTTCACTGTCACCGTCACCGCCGATGGGAGCAAGAAACTCCTGGAAAAAGGGCATTCTACGCCGTTTCCTCACGAACTCCGGTAACCACCACGGTCATTTGGCAGACGCTCCAGCTAATTGCTGGATCACCCCAGGAACCAAGACGCGCCAGATTGAGTCAAGCGTAAGAATCCCTATCTACGAAGCTCCCCTCCTTTGTTTGTGTTCAGGGAACAAAGGTGCCGAGGGGCTTATGCGCACCCCCGCGGTCTCAATGCGGAGCCCTCGGCAACTATCGGCGCTCCGGTTAGAGGAAGGTGTGACCGCAGATTTCCCTGACCTAGGGATCTAGGCAGGACAAAAGGGATTTAAGCGGAGTGCTCAGTGTGCTCTGATGTGTGCTTGCTAGAAAGATCGAGCTGCCGAGCTGTAGCTGATGCTACGAGAATGATGTACTGCTCTCCGTGCTCCGGGCAGTACTATACCCTTTGTTCTATACAAGTAAGTTTGCAATGCCAATGTAAATGAACCCCCTGTTCCGTTCCTCATCCTCTCTACTTCGAAACCTTCACTAAAGAAGCAACCCTCGGCATGCAAACTCGGACGACGGCGTGGGCCCGCTTAGCCTCCGTATGACACCCCGGTAGCTAGGCCAGCTACCCGTTACCAGACGCACCAGCGGCGTAGACTAAAGGGCGACCCTCTGTTTGACGCCAGACTCCGAAGCCACGACACCCAGCTCCTATAGGGCCGTATGCTGCATGTGCGAGTGAAAGTGTGCTACGGTGAACCGACGATGACGGCTATCTTGAAAGCGATCTGCGATGGGGCAGAGTCTAGGCGTGAAGGCCAGTGGCGCGCCAACTATTTTTCGACTCGGGGGGCAAGCCCAAACCCCTCTGACCCTATCTTTAGTGTATATATATATATATATATATATATATATATATATATAGATAGATAGATAGATAGATAGATAGAGAGAGAGAGAGAGAGAGAGAGAGAGAGAGAGAGAGAGAGAGTAGGAGATCAGCAGGCGAGTTGTTACTTGAAGAAATGACAAATGATGGCACAATGGAAGCGTTGTGCTAGACCACGGCTCGAGGCAGCCGCGAAGAGCTTCGGCCGAGACGAACAGCTCTGGGCCGTCCAGCAGGTCCTCGGGGCACTCGATAGATAGGGACCCAGCGAGCCGGCAACGGCGAGCGGAGACCCGCGCCGAGTAACGGCGACTTCGTAGATGACGTAGGCCTTCGTCGGGGCGCGCGAGCGCCCAACTGCAGGTACAAATAAAGTTGGCTCCAATCTAATCCAGTCCAATCCAATTATTTTATTTATGCTAATGGTTTTGAAAGTGGAACTCACTTCGTCAAGACAGTTTCACTTTGAAACTGCCCTGACATAATAGTATAAGTAAACCACCTCCATTGTGTATATATATATATATATATATATATATATATATATATATATATATATATATATATATATATATATATATATATTGGGATTCCGCTGGTTCGATGTCGACGGTTACTCTCTACCATCACGGTTGGGAAGGCGCCGAAGTTCGAATGGAATGCGAGAACACACATGTTATGATGTCATTGACCTGTAATAAGGGCAAATAACATGCGTATTTTATAAGTAATGAGATGCTTTAACATTTTATATTTATTTTTGAGTGCGCAACAGCGTTGACTGAAATTAAGTGCGTGAAGATGACGGCCGTTGGCTGTTTCTTGCAGTTTTGGAGAAACCGGTTCCAGCAACGTCATTACGCCAGTGCAGTTACATGTATAACAATAAATGTACAACACATATTATACAGCATGTGTACAGGGTCGCTGGTTGTTTAACTACTTATTACCTCTTAAAGTGACAGTGATTAGGCGCAGCAAAGATATCTAGTCCACAAAACTTTATGAATTTATAGGTTTCCATGCAAGAAAAAAATTCTACTATATCAAATTAAACAGATAAAACCATATAATAATATATTATTCTAGTATGATATTTCGCTGCAGTTTCCGTCTGTGTACTATCATAACGTCGAAATTTATGTAGCGATTCCCACTCAAGGTGGGAATCAGAAGCAGGACCCTGCATAAGCCGAGCCAATTTTACTGATTCCAACATGGGTTAGTCTACTTACAAGTCTTAGTCTATACTATATAGTACAACAAGCGAATACTCATAATTATACCGTGTGTACCAGCTAACGTTAGCGAAGCTGTTCAAAAAAAAGAACGCGGTGCAAAATACATTTACAAGACCTATATGGTGCTCGGTCATCAGTAGGGTCTTAAAATCATATCTTCCGCCATGTTCTAAATTGTTTTTCGTCTAACAGCTTTACCAACATTAGCTGGGACATCATATATCACTAAAACACGGTATACGTACCTGCCTCGGAGTCAGGTGTTACGGCGAGGGGCGCTGGTGCACAAGCAACCTTGTCGCACGTGCTTTGAGTTGCAGATAACCGCGGTCTTTTCACCACAAATTCATCCATTGTGGAAAAGTTATCCGACCTGCAAAAAAAAAAGCACAGTTGACTTGTGCCAGCTTGAACAATTGCATCTCAATTTCCAGCGAAGGCGCTTTTCGCGAGAAGTTGCATCAATAATTTTTGGTGTCTGTAAATAAACAACACGCCTTAACTGTACGCTTATGACTCGCACGTACAAAAACCTTGATCGGATATAACACTTTCGAACACTTGTTGAACAAACTTTTCACAAAAGCAATAGTTGCTACACATAGAGGTAAGTTTCACTAAATTTTTATCTCGACGGAAGTTGCAGTTCTCAAACACAGCGGGTTATACGGGGTGATCATTCTTAAGGTTTACGGAATTTTTAAAAATCGCCGATGGCAGATAGCAGAATTTTTTTCCTTGAGCTGCATTATTCGGAGTGGCGGACATTACTATAGCACACGGGTCCTGTGTGCAATAAAAATGCCGCGAAAACACGAAAAAGGCTGCGGGGTCGCCAATGGTGCGGGCGCGTGCCGTTTGTCTATATATATTCAATCGCAATAGAGAATTCGTCCTCATTCCCGAGAGCCCCACGTCATAACACGTGGTAGTGAAACCGATAATAACGCTGCTACAAGCATTGCCATTTAGCCTCATGCCAGTGCAAACGCCTAGGTCAACTTAGTAAGCATTGGCGATGAGGACTGACGGAGTCGCCATCTGCCCAAGGCGCCTCGCTTGCGTAGTATGAGGGATAACGCGGCGCGTTCCTCACAGGTTTGGCTGTCCGCGCTCAATAAAAACACCACGCGGGTACCCTCCTGGGCATTTCTGTAAGTACTCTCGAAACGACTCAAGTTTTTACTGTCAAAATAATAATCTTGGGCGAACAGAAAGCGCGGGACGGTTGCACAGTGAACGTTCACTGTACAATATGTGCAGTGAACGCCCACTGCACGTGGTCTCCGCGATGGAGTCCCCCAAACCGGCTTCTTGCGTGAAAGTTGTGCATTCGCTGAGAGCAAACTAGGTAAAATATGTTCTTATAGTGGATTGTCTGTATAACCAAATGGATGATAAAAAATGAAGCCCGATGCAGTGAACGCACGGGTTCGCAGCGACCGACTGCGCGTCTACATGCATGTCCGCGCACAATGTTGGGCTTCGTGCGTGAGCTTTAGGCCGCAGAATATGAGCATTAGACAGAACACAAGCAAACATTGTTGCGTGGACCATCAGAGCTATTCAAAAATAACTTCGTTTTAACTTGGGACTTCGACGCCAGCGGCCACTTTTGTTATACCGTCGGGACGATTCAGTATACTTTTCCTTTCCTGCTAAATTCTTGGACGTTTCAGTATCATTATTTCTCAAGTTGCATCGCACTGTATGTTTATCCGTCTTCTCGACGAACAATTTCCCGCTTTTCTTTTTCTTGATCAAGCACTTTCATTGTTTGGTGTTAACACAAACATGAGCATACGCCATGCCTTTCCTTAATGTGCTTCTTACCATTCCCTTCCCATACCAATGAACTTGCCAGTATCTAGCGTCAACAAGTTCATAGATCAATGCTTCATGACATTATCGGGGCGCGAGAGAGCGCCTCACTGCGCGCTTTCTGCTACTCATTAAACATCGCAGCCCCGACGCTGTAGCAGGAATCTTCCTCGCGGAAGTGCTTGATGCATACCCGAGTTGTAGCCGATGGATGCCTGCCGGCTCTAAGTTTCGCGATCCAAGCTTCACGCAGTGTCTTGTCCTGCTGGTACGTGTGAAAGCTGACACCGGGCTTCGCTGTGTACTTCCGGCACTGCGGCACCGAGTAGTAGCCTACCATGTTGGACGCCTTGAAAGGCAGCCACTACCTATTTTAGTGCTTTCGAGTCTTGCCAAGCGGACACCCGAAGCGGGGAAACTTCCCCACTTAATCAGAAACGCAGCGAGGGTGGGACCTTAAACTTTCGTTTTCAGCTTGCTTCGGCGCTTCCGAAGCAGCCGACGCGGCCGCTGTGTACGCGTGATCCCTCATACCACGTCACGCCGACGGCAGTGCCAGCTTTTTCAGTGGTGGAGCTCGAGCCCAATAGCGCTCATTAAGAAACACAGCCACGATCCGGCGTTGTCCATTCAAGCGTTGCCTGCTGACCAGCTGTGTGGAAATGAGAGCACTGTGGAGATGGAGCGCATAGGAGAGAAAGCTCTCCTATAGCAGGTGGGAGTCTGCGCCGTCCTCGTCCTTACTGACTCAGTGCGGCGCCACGAAGTCAACGTTGGATGATGCAAGCGGCGTTAGCTCAGACTTGCTTTAGCGAGAACTCCTTGGCGGTAGCCTCCTCCACAGTATGCAGTGCAAGGCAAGAAAGCATCCCTCAGGCGTTTCTCATCTCATCTCATCGCAAAGCGCGCCAGACCGCGCGGACAATCCTCGCTGAAGAAGCAGGGGATTCGCAATAAAATTCAGCACTTATGTGGCCGCTATGCTGAAAGAAAATTTGGCCACAGCTGCTGTGGCATCTGCCAGTGAACAGCCGACAGTGCCCACTTTCTAAAGTGGGAGGGCAAATGGCACTTTGATCCTCTCCTCCTTCTCACAATGTGGGGAGGGGGGGCAAGTGCCCGCTTGCTCACCCCCCCCCCCCCCACCCCCCAGTAGACACAACTATGGTCTAATCGGACCGAGGGCCGATAGCTTCATGTGCGCTGTGTTCTCGCCGCTTAGTTCGCGTTGAAGCGAAATACAGCACGAAGGTCTCTATTCACTCGCTAGCTGCTGCCGCGCTTCCTGATTCCAGCGTTTCGACCGCGTATTTCCGCGGTCATCGAGTGAGAGGTGTTCGTGCTTGCTTCTGCGCGCTTGACACCGTGCTTGTTAATCTAGTTAGTAAGCGAATGTTTACAAATTTATACGGCTGATAAAAATACTATCTTTCTTCGTATAGCTGTCTAATAATTTGATATCACAGTCGATGCTACGCCTTTAAGGCGAAACTGCAACTTTTTACAGCGGAGCTGCTATGCGCTAGGTTCTGGCGGTTTGTGTGCGTAGGCAAGAAAGATGGCGGTCACTCCAGAGCTAAAAGAGCTAAAGCATAGAGCAAAAGCGTATCGCTGGATATGCGAGAGGAGCATTTCTTTCGCGTTTCAACTCTGCATTTCTATATGGTCCATGTGACAGTGGAAGTTAATTAAAATGGGGCTAGATTGTATATTTAATCCATTTGCGTAAATCCCCAATGTGAGAAGTATCAACTGGCACTCTGTACAATGTTTCTTTTTTGTTCTTCTTTTAGTCAAGCAGCAGCGTACTACGTGAAAGTTGCAATTGTTTCATGGTACTTCTTGAACGTTGCAAAGTCTAACAATGATAAGCTCTGCAAATATATGAACAACTATGTTCGTCCAGAGTGAAGATGGCAAGGCAATTGCTCACCATAGGTCGGTGAGTGATTGCCTTGCCAACATCAAGATAACTAGTCGGTTTTCATACCGCACTCCTGCGACAACTTTCTGTCATTTAAACTTTGTACTTACGAGTAACTGCTATTATGGCTTACTTTTTATTTGCACGTACTTTATCATGATTGTAATTCCTCTTTGTTCGTCTTACTAGTCATTGCATTGTATTTGCTCATGCGTATTTTCCAGCTGAGGAGAACAAAGAACTGCGTTCGATATACATAACAGGTGCTTGTGGTACTGTTACATCCATATTTTATGATTCTCGCACACATCGCAGTGGTGGTTGGGCAAAGAGTTCTTACCAGTTTGTAAAGGTGTTCTACTGACTTTTTATTCTGATGTATAGTGCTTGAATTTCTTAGACAAAGGGCTTTACTTTGTACTTAACTTCATGACAGCCGTGCGCGACTCAGGTAAACCGATTTTGTGTGTCGCCTGGTGGAATTAAATCTTGTTTTTTTTTTTTCAAGTCGCACTTAAAGTAAGGTGCACAGCCCTCCACAGAAATTCGGCAACACGCCCATTCGTGCCTGCATTCACAGAAGCTTACCTACACGTTCTCACATTGCGCGAATCTTAACAAGGAATCCCTGTTTAAAGATTGCGCCATTAAACTCTTTTCAATACAAATACCACCTGAATTATTGTCAGCGCCGTAATCCAGGTGGCAATTAAAAATATGAACTTTAATTCACCTCTAGTGTTATGAACCCGCAGGTCGTTTTGTTTGTTCCCATTCATAGGCGAATTGCAGCCACAACTGCCGCTTCTTCGCACGACAAAAACGCGAGAAGGTTTCATGTTTACATCAAAGTTAAATTAAATTATGGGGTTTTACGTGCCAAAACCACTTTCTGATTATGAGGCACACCGTAGTGGAGGACTCCGGAAATTTAGACCACCTGGGGATCTTTAACGTGCACCTAAATCTAAGTACACGAGTGTTTTCGCATTTCGCCCCCATAGAAATGCGGCTGCCGTGGCCAGGATTCGATCCCGCGACCTCGTGCTCAGCAGCCCAACACCATAGCCACTGAGCAACCACGGCGGGTTACATCAAAGTCCAGTGTGCCTCTAAGTAGCAGCCTTTGCTAGCTCTCGTCGAGCTTCTCTCGAGTAAATAGAAAAAGAAAGAGAACGGGAGAGAAATAACATGTTTATTTTATGAATCAAGCTAAGGAAAGGCATCCCTATTTTATTTCCCTGAGCTCGGGCCGCCTCTTGGGCACACGATCTGGAACAGCCGAAGCTGGTCCTCGAGGTTAGAGCCGGCAATAGTTTGCTTGACTCTTAAAGAAAAATGCCCCGGGTACAGCGAGGCGTGAACTAAAGTTAGCTCAGAACGTGGCTCAGTAATATCTAAAAAGAAATCCTTCGGTTCATTGTAACAATAAGTGGCGTACTACAAATCCATGTCTGAGTGACAGCTCTCACTTGAATTCTTTGCGTAGATCTTGAGGCCAGTGTTGTGCTGGTTGCATGCGGCGCAAGTAATTTTGGAGCCGGAAACACGCGGTGAGATTTCGACATCACCTGCACCGTCTATAAGACACCTGCAGAACATCTAGAGAACTCATTAGGCCGAAAATGGAATACGCATGCACCGTCTGGAATCCAGATAATAAACAGAATATTAAGGCACTGGAAATAAGTCCGCGGAAAGTAGTTAAGTATATTTTTTCCAAGTACCGTATAGCTGACTCACCAACAACTACCAGGTACGATCATGGTATAGACATTAGAACTACGGCGGAAGATTCGAAAGATTAAATTTCTTTTTCTACTCAAAAATAACAAACTCTCGATCCATCCTGCTCCATATGCCCGACCATTAGCCACAACACAAACTAGACATCACCATTCTGAATCCTCAACTCCCTATCAAACAAGAACGAATTAATGCCTTCAAATTTTCCTTTTTGCCTCGTACTATGGAAGAATGGAACGCACTACCATTATCATTCTTAAACAGCACTGACTGAAATGATCTGATTAATTTTTGTAATTTTACCATTCCTGCTTTGGCGCACATGCGCCTGCTGTATTTTGTAAATAAATAAATAAATAAATAAATAAATAAATAAATAACTAAACGTTTAGGCTATGTTTTTGGCTACATTTCACTCTTGAAAATTTTGGGTCTGCCTATTTTTGGGCTTCATTTTGAGATCGTTTGGCTATCTTTCTGGAAGCCATCTGGCAACCCTGGTCCGCTGGGGCGGCCACAGCTTTCGTTGGCAGCGCGAACGCGGAGGAGGCCGCATTCGGCGCAATTTGACGGCGGGGCCACTTCCCTAATGATCGGGACCTAGACGCGCCGCGCGGATGGCTGACCTTGACTCGGTGAGCGGCCCGAAATAAATGGAAGGATGAAACCAAGCGGCGCTGAAGCCAATCTCTTCGAAGCCCTGCCTTCGGCGGTGTGACCTTGAGGTATGAGACAGAGAGAAGGAAAGTGGCGAAGAGCGGCACCGCTCCGCCAGCATCCTGTACGGACGACCGTAGGCAACTTTCGCTGGCCTAGGATCGGTCGAGAGAGAGAGAGTGAGAGATAGAGAGAGATGGAAAAAACAGAATACTAATAAGAAAGAAGTAAGCGCATAGTGAAATTGGAACGTACTCCGCTATAGCTACTGGTTTTGGCACTGTTACAACAAATAAACATACATGTTTTCTCGATGAGGCACTTGGGAGCGGCCAATGTAGCACAGCAGCTAGCGAGCCGTCAATGATTTGCGCTCTGTGTAGTTGTCGCTCTAGCGCATCATAAACGTGGTCACGCTGGTTGACGCGCCACTGGTCCGGTTGTCCCACTAATCCCAGGGTGTGGCGAAGAAAATGTTGTGCGCCAAACTCATCCTCATCTGCAAGTTCACTCAACCCCCGTGTTACGCCACCTGCAAGACCACACTCTCTTTCTGCGACGGTAGGGCGCCGGAGTGGAAGCTGTAGCCATAGCGCCAGCCTGTCATAAACGTGGTTATGCTGTAGCGCACTTGTCACTGCACCGGGTCTCTCACACTAAGAGTGTCGTCCGCTGAGTCTCCCGCCCAATATCGAGTTCCGAAGCAGGTCTGGTAGTTCCCCCCTTCTCCCTCTCTCGATCGTCATCATCGTCATCATATCATCATCATGAGACTTCAATCCACTGCAGGACGAAAGCCCTTCCCAAGGATCTCCAATTACGTATATATCGCTTTCCTGCGTTGGCCGAACCCGTCCAGCGCCTGTAAATTTCCTAGCCTTATCTCCTCATCCGCTATTTCTTGCTGCTCCGGACTGTGCCTCACTTCCCTTGGCACAAATATCACTTTTTAATTCAGCAGTGGTTATCGGTACTACATAGTGCATGACCTGTTCAACTCAATTTCTTTCTCCTAATCTTAGCCATAATATAATCTGCCTGCGTCTGCTCTCTAAAAACTGCTGTCTTTCTCTTTTTTAAAATCTGATAACGCCTGCTATTTTCCGCTCAATGACTCGTTACGCTATCCACAGCTTCCTCTGAATTTTCTTTATCCTCCCAGGTTTTTTTCCACGTTATTTAGTATTCGCAAAATATGGCTGCTATACGATTTGGCCCTTTCTTTTGTTCTGTATGGAGCATAGCGGCTGATTTCGCTCTCTAGTAGTATTTGCATACTATCCTGCGGGTACGACACCAGTACCGAGCAGCAGCCGAAACGTATGCGAGTCGCCGAGCGAAAGAAAGCCCTCAGGGCCGCGTAATCTTGTATAAATGCAACCCGCGCGCGGGGCGGCGGCGGCGTGGTCTTCGCTGCTGCCCCGGCAACTGGCGCGCGGCGATTCCCGGAATCACCGCGCCACGCCGCGCCCGTTCGGTCGGTGCCGCCGCAGATCGTCATCAAGGTTCGTCGGAGGCCGCCCCTCCTCCTCCTTCCCCAGTGGCCCTGCCCGCGCGCCCTGCGAGTGTTATACGCACAAGCACGCACGTAGTGTATGCATGCACGCGCACGTACCACCCTGTTACGAGGCCTGCCGACGCCTTCTTGGAACAGACCGCGCGAGAACTGCAAGATGTGGAAGCGCAAGAGGAACCAAAAGATCCGAGGGGCTCGACCTTTTCTTGTTAGTTGCAACCGCATGAAGCAAACAGACAATGAAACCAGGGAAAGCGAGGGGCAAAGCAAATGTCGCGTTTTAGTTTAAATGTATAAATAATAAGGGGGGAAACACAGAAATGAAAGTGGGGGTAAAGACAACTGGCCGTTGGTGGGAGCTGAACCCAAATCTTCCGTCAGCGTAACTTCAAGTGGTACACGAGCGACGCACGCGTAATGCGAAAGACACCTGCAGTTACGAGGATAAAGAGTTTTAGCGTGTCAGTGCAGTTTGCGGATCATCCTGTTCCCGGAGGCGTAAGCGTGAAAGACACCGTTGGTGGCGCCAGCAGGTGGCACAGAACTCAACCAGACGCACAAGGAGCTACCACAGCAGCCAAGCGTATTTCTCTGCTCGTGTAAATTTTCGGCATCGGCGTAATCCTGAACACCTTGCCTTTTTAAAATGCTTTACTCGACAAGAACGCTCATGGAACGAGAGAAACGTGCCTATGATGCATTGCGGTTAGGCGAAGCGGCATAAGATGTCGCAACCAGCGTACGGTAACTTCATATTACGCAACCGCCATATTCGTGTACCGGAATACCGGACACGCTAAAACTCCCTGATGTCAAACCTCCACCGCCGTGGCCGTGAGCGACGCTCGTTAATGATACTGCACATACACACACACACACACACACACACACACACACACACACACACACACACACACACACACACACACACACATATATATATATATATATATATATATATATATATATATATATATATATATATATATATATAGAGAGAGAGAGAGAGAGAGAGAGAGAAAGGTCAACCTGAGCTGGTGAGCTCTAGTCTGCTATTCTTAACTGGGGAATGGAAGCGAAAGCGTAACGATGCGAATTATAAGAAAGAGCAGACGAATTGCCATCTAGGTTTTCCTTGTTTTCGTGAACAATGATAATATACAGTCGCAGTTATTTTTATGAGCATCGTTGACGACTATAATAAAGAGCGCGGGCGCTTTACTAAAACCTGTAGACGGTTATAACCTCTCCTACAGTATGCATCCATGCTCCTGTAACACGCCGAGGGTAGATAGCGTGCAGAAGCGTCATCATCCACCCACTGAGCTTCCGTCTGTTAGGAGCACCGCAAGAGCACTAAAGTCCATCTCCAAAACCGTTATGTTGTCTTTCTCGCGTACCATGGATACCTAAATTAAGCCGCCAATGCTCGTGGTTGGAATGACTGTAAAACCTTAACCCCGTGTTACCTCTTTCACGCCATGCAGTTCTGCAATGCACGAGTATATTGCACGGACATAAACGCAATACCTCCACGCTATCATAGGCTCTTTTTTAACATGTCCACCGCCGTGTTTCGTGAGTGAGGCGGGCCAGAACAGATATCTTACTGTTTATGGAAAGTGTCGGTTTTGGGGACCATAAGAAGCTGGACGTGCGATAAGTGGCCTCTGGCGATTGGGAAGACCGATTTGTATTCCATACTCATTTTAACGCGATAGCGTTGAGGGCCCCGTATCGTGGAAAATCCGGCATCGGCGTCCGGCGTCCTGCGAGCGTAAATTGCCGTATATATTAAGGTATATGTATACGCCACGCCTTGCTATATGACATGCGGTATATGCGGGTTATATTTCCACACCATTCTATCACTAAAGTTGCTCATACCTTGTCTTACATCCTTGACAAAGTTATTCCTCGGAATTTTGAGAATGACAGCCCACAAGAAAATGTCATGAAACAAAACACCGATAGCGCATGTCCTTTATGGTAAATCTTCTCAGAATGAAGTATTAAAAGTGCGAAACAATAACAGAAACCTGAAAATTATGTAATTTTTTGGCGCGGCTGGTGCGCTATCTATCAAGAGGCCACGTTTCTACCAGAAAGCTCGCCTTCGTTCGTGCATATATGTTCGCCGCCAGCGTTTCGCGGTAAACATTACGGTTACATAAGCTGCAGTTGCCGGGAAGCGTGAAAAGCGGTCAGGGATCTTTGAATGCTCTCTTAAAGGTGAGGTTTAAGCGTCCTACAATTTTTTACTTGCATTGACAGTGATGGTCGGTGGTTTCCTTGCATTTGTTTGTCAAGTGCGATAGCACTCACGACTCCACGGTGCGCCCATTGAGGTACAGAGAAATCTGTCCCAGTCCAGACCAATGCTTATTTTCGGGGAATTCATTCTGAGCACACTGGTGGAGGCTGAACTGATGAACCTGGTTATCGGACCTACTTCATGATATCCTCTAGCGCGTCCGCGAATAGCCTCACGTGTGGTGTGTGCTAGCATGACGTCTAAGACAAGGTCAAGCCTTGCGGTAGGCAATGCATGTGCTGCGGCCATGCTGGAAAATAAGTCCATGCATTTTCTGAGCGTTCGATTGTAGATTAGTAAGAAAGAGAGAGAGAGATCGAAAAAAAAAAGCCAGGTGAGAGCACTGTTGTGGCTTAACAGGAAGTCTGGCAAGTGAACACCGCAAGAAGATAGGACAGCAGATAGAAAGGGAAAGAGAAAATGGCAGAGAAAAGAACAGAGGGCGATAAAGAAATTATATTTTTAACTGGGTGCTTACGGCAAAACATGATGCGCATATATACTTGAGGAGACATCATGCGGAAATACTTCGTTCATACGATGTCAGGAGATTGATGATGACAAACCCGAGAAGGAGAGCCAGGTAGCGAGCTTAAGAAATGAAAACACAGTGCGCTCCACGGTGTTTCCGAGCACATTCGCGTGTTCAGAGGGGTCAGTCAGATGCGTTGCTATGTTGCGTTGCGCTTCACGTTTACTTCTCCCAGCCGTTGATTTCCAGAGCCTGTCACGTTACCGCGGCCGCTGTGAGTGAGAAAGCGACGTGGCGCTCACCGAAAGCCCATTTTCCCAGCAAATAATTTCGCAATCCTTTCCCGATGCCATCTTTTGCAATCTTTCCCACTCGCAAGCGCCCACTCCCTATGAAAAAGACTCCCTGTGGGTGCCGTGGTAGGAGAGTGCAATACCGCTCAGCCGTATTTTCACGTTCTCGTGGTCATTGTCAAGAGGATAAACGGAAACATCATGACATTATTAACAAATACCTTTGGCTACAGTAAGGTTTAGAACTCACCGTTAACCCCCATGGAATCTCTCGGGGTTAGTATAGTGTTTGTGCTGAATAGCCGAAGTGAACTCTCGTAAAAGCTGCGCAATACTTTTGTTCATTCCGTTTACTAGGAACCAACGCAGACGCCACTATCTCAGGGATGGTCGCAATCGTAACCCTCTTAACCAACAATATTCAAGTGTCAGTTATTACTAAAATGCCCATCGGGGTTATTTAAACGCCTCATTGCACGTGGTGCCGGTCGCTTTCGAGCATGATGCCATTACTTTGACATATGAGTCGTTACATATTGCAGGCGCCGCATTTGCTATGCATCTCTTCTAATTTATTTGGGAACGAATCACATGAAATATCTGGGTGAAAACAGTCACAACAAAACAAGATTTGGAAAGCGAATGGAACGGCACAGATTAGCGCGGAACTCACGAACAACTTTTGTTAGAGAGGTGCATCTTCGTACTCAAGCGTTTCACACCAGGCCAACACTCCAATGCCAACAAAAAGCAGCAAACTTAAAGTAATGAAAGTATCACCGCGCACTGTGCTAACGACTAAATTCGTGACATTTGGCTAAACCCCTTGTTTGCAGGGAATGCTCGAGCAACAGTACGGATGAAATCTCAAGCACTCGCACTACTAGAATAATTATTCTATTGCTGAAAGTTGAGTGCGTTGATTATTGGCATTATGAAACGCGGTTACAGCGCTATTAAGGACGAAACGCAAACACAAAATGCTCCGGACGGGCGCTGGACATCCACTTCCTTGCTTGCTCCTGATAAATATATATGCCATTGCGCTAATACACTGCGGTAGATTGTCGGTAGAAATAAAGAGTTGAAATAAAACTAATGAATGTGGAAATACTACAAATAATGATGAAGAAATTCAGTGAGTCCTATTTTGGGGGGAAATATGATTTGCAATGGTATAGCACATTTGGATGTATTAAAATGAACTCGACTTCACAATAAATATTTTTACACCTTTATATATAAAAGGTGTTTGGTAGTCCCACGACTAACACCCTCACGTTTAAGGAGTAAGATCGAATCGCCGGTGGGTACCTATGAAGGTATCTTGCTTGCCGACATTTTCTGGCGAATTAAACATGCTGATAGCTGCCACAGACTACACAAAAAAGCTATCGCTATCAAATTCCCTTGTTAGATATTTCTGTGACTCCAAGGTTGCCATAATTATTACACGGTTTTCAACCACATCCTTTCGAGTCGCACGTCTAGTTCTCCCTGTTGTAGTGTGCTGTAAAAAATATGTCTAACATCCCAATGGCATGGATGCTGCGCATGGAACAAGCCAACACCCTTCAGAGTGTAACCATTTTCAGAGCATTCGATTGGCAATGTTGTGAAGCATGCAAGCATTAATTCAGTAAATTAGCGAGGTACTCCTCTTTAGTCTCAGAGGTATTCGTAGATGGTCATGCGTACGTTCCTGTTGCTGTAGCCCAATGAAGAGCATTTAGTCCTGTGCATTTAGTCTTCCTTGACGCTGTAACCACGTCTCGTTAAAAAAAAAAAAAAGAAAAGGAGGGGGCGGGGGTTTGTGGGCCCCCCTTTTTCCCCTTTCCCGCTCATCGACTGCCATTTCCAGGAAAAGTGCCTCGGCGAAACGGCGCCGGGTCGCCTAGCCGCCATGATGGTTGCGATCGATTCGTCGTTGCCCGGTCGCCTCCGATTGGTGCGCAGCTGGTGCGCGGAGAGAACATCGGCGACGCAATACCAGAGGGCGCTGAGGAACGGAGCGAACGAGAGAGTGAAGGGCGCGACACAGCGAGTGAAGGAAAATGGGGAAGCAGCAGCCTGCACGAATGGCAGGGGGCCCGGCGGGCTGACCTTTCCGAGACGGCGAGTCATTGGAGCCACAAGTGGCGACGGTCGCTGGCTAGACGTATTGTTCATTGGGAGCCGCCTAGGTTATTATATTGAATGGACTTTCCGCGTGCAATTCGAGCTCTTCGCACGTACAACGCAAGCTTTAGCTTGTCCGAAACGTATTGAAACATCAAAGTTTTACCGGGTTTAACCGGAGACGTAGACGTGTACTGTCGTGTTGGTGGCACCGCCTGATGGCGCAGAGTTAAACCAGAGAAGACACAGAGCCAATATGGCAGTAACCAACCATATTTACTAAGCTGCTGGTGCAAAGTTTCGGCAGCGATGTATTTGCTAACATGCCGCTTTTCTTTTCTTTTTTTCTTTGACCAGAAGCCAATCTCACACGAAAGCTTTTCTAAAGAGTTTAGTCGGGCAAGATGTCACAAGATATCGATAGCAGCGTAGTTGATGCCACCTGCATGCGTCTCCAGTAAATCAGTATTCCGTGAAGGGAAATACGTTTACGAATAAGCTAAATTTACTCTAAATTGATCTAAATTTCTCTAAGTTCAAAAGTCGCTGCGAAATAAACGTTGCCTATAAAAATTCTAGTGGGCAGTTGCGCTCGCAAGTGGACGATGAGAAATTATTCCGCTCACTAGACTGCGAACTTGTGCACGAAGGATCGTTCTTCACTCTATGCCGAGTTTCCGTTTCTGAGCCCCGCTCTCTCTACCAAAACCTTGAAGAGGCTGTCGACGACTTCTAAAGGAAATCAGTATATCTGTCGGCTCACGCGGAGGCTCTGGTCTTGCTTCCTGTTATTCCTCGCGTCAGCACGTACTTGCATTTGCACTTCCTTCAATATGGCACCCCTTCTTGGTTTGGTTTTGCTGAACAGGCGCTGTCATATTACAAACGAAGTCCGGGTAACAGGGATACTGTACCAGCTGAAATGGCACGTATGGCGTTTTGTTCACCAAAGCAGGCTTTCGTACAATAAGAGCCTGCGTAAATTGATTAATTCTCTTCAGGCGGATAAGCTTACATTAGCCTGTAACCGAAGTGTTACCAGACGGTAAGTCTTCCTGATAGATAGATAGATAGATAGATAGATAGATAGATAGATAGATAGATAGATAGATAGATAGATAGATAGATAGATAGATAGATAGATAGATAGATAGATAGATAGATAGATAGATAGATAGATAGATAGATAGATAGATAGATAGATAGATAGATAGATATGATTGTAACAGGATATTGCCCCGCTACGTGGCGCGACAATGGCCTCAAGCTCATCACCACGGAGCTTGGCAATGTGTAAGAGACCACACGTGAAGGAATTCGTACACCAGGATCCACAGCGTCCTTTTCACATCTTGGAGATCTTACTTTGCAATTCTGACTACCGCCAATGTCTAATCCATGGAACTGGCTTGGACCGTCTTAGTTAACGTGAGACATTTTCCTTGTTTTAGTTTTCTTCTGTTCAACTACGCGAAAGTTGCGCTTCACAAATCCACGACGGCCTGCATGCGTTGCTATATACCTTTCGCTGGTCTGGCACATATATTTTATCGCTCCTATCTTGGCTTTACTTAGACTGCAGAGGCCTCCAGGGAGATTAGCAGCACTAAAGTTTCTCGGCGCACAGAACGCGTGGCAATATACCCTACGATCTGTTCATAATAGCGGGATGATCCTGGAGAGGAAGTTTAAGCTGACTTTACCAATTAAAGAGCGAAATCAAACATATATGTGTGCTCCTGAGCTACGTGCCTCGTGTCAGAGCGTCGTTTGCTCAGTTAAGAACAATCTCGATCGCGCCAACACTCAAAGGCTCCGGAACTGGCAAGGGGTACTAGAGGAGGAAGCATTGGGAACACATGTTTCCTCATGTTTCACTCATGCAGAGTAACTTCCTATAACTAAAGCACACATCTTGCAATTACGATCATTGCGCAAGGCGCTTCCACTAAGCAGGAATTTGATGAACTAAGACTTGTTTCGAGGTACACTTAAACTTTCATTTAACGAAGTCGGTAGGCCCTGACAATTATTTAGTTAAATCGACAGCTATATCGTTAAACCGAAAACACTTGAATAACAGTATTAAAGCGGAAAAAAAAATACGTGCACTTTTTACGTGCTTGGGCTTTGTTGAATTATTCAAACTCGTATGCACACTTTATGTTGTAAACACCACCGTAAGTCTAGACACCGACAGCGATAATAAGGTGTAGCGTTGGCAGAACGCGAGACAACCACTGCTTCCTCGTGCTCTCGTGTGCGCGTGTTCTCGCGGCCTGGCTTAGCCGCGCAGTGCTCTACCGCACGTTACGTCTGAGATACGGCGCGCGCTCCGCGCATACAACCATGCGCAGCCACGGCTAGACTAGAAGAGACGCACGCTCACCTGCACCCACCTCCGTAACGCGCCTTTGCTCATGTTACCGTGCGCTCACCCCTCCCCCCCTTAGCGCGCTTGGTCACGTGAAGTTCAGCATTAGGCGCTCGAGAAGACTGCGCGCATCAAGCCGCCATCCTTTTCAACTAACCCTTGCACCCTTTCCCTCGCACCCTCAGCACACGGCGCGCGGGGCGCGATAAGGTATTATCGCCCTTGTTTACTACTGCTACTACTACTACTGTATACTACTTGGACATTATGCGGAACATCATGGCGAGATCGACGCCAATGGAGACGGCGACAGTTCCCAAAGTCTGTGCCTATAATTCCTGTACCCGCCGTGGTTGCTCAGTGGCCACGGTGTTGGGCTGCTGATACGAGGTCACGGGATCGAATCCCGGCCACGGCGGCCACATATCGATGGGGGCGAAATGCGAAAAACACAAGTGTATTTAGGTGCACGTTAAAGAACCCCAGGTAGTCGAAATTTCCGGAGTCCTCCACTACGGCGTGCCTCATAATCAGAAAGTGGTTTTGGCACGTAGACCGCATGATTTTTTTATAATTGCTGTCGCAATAAAAGAAAATTGCCTATTGCATGAAAAGCCATATTGTGCCACTGAATGTGGTCCGAGATCACGTGTACCTATGCTACTCAATCTCGGAGGCAACATGCGTTGTCTTCTAATTTACATATGCGGACAAGATCACAACCGATAGTGCCATCTGGACTGGTGGAAGGGCTGTTGAAAGACAAGCTTTAGGTGCGCACGGAAAAGCGACAGACAAAGGCAGTAAGGTGAGGCACAGTATGGGAGTCCTTTGAGGTGCAAGAGGTTCGGAGCAGAATCGGTATCGAAGTTAAGAGAACAGCATGCACTCGAGCACAACGGTCATATAGGCCGCCTTCAAGAACACTATACTTGAGTTCGGGGTAAACTATAAAGATGCGTGAAGGCACCGGCTTGGAAAGAGTGCTTGTATGTAAAGAAATAAAATGAGAAAGTTGGGACGACGATTTTATAACTGGACTCAGACCTTAGCCCACTGTTTTATTTGAGAAGTTGGCGTATATATGACAAGAGAAGGAAATTCCGGTTAGCGAGTGAGGTCATTTGTGCACTTGATCACGCTATCAGTTGGTGTACCATTAGTGAATGGGACTCGCACAGTAGATTAGAGTTTATTGTAATGTGCGCTTGTTGGCACTCTAATAGCGCCAAGCGTGAACGCGAAGAGAAGACAAATGCACTCACACAGCGTTCCGATATTTTTTCCCCTTTTTTTAGCGCTGGGTGTGAGTATTTGTGTGTTTTTGTGCATGCCCGAGTTTCTGCTTGCGCTAATAGAACACCTTAAGATAGCTCAGTAAGCCATGCCGGAGAAAAATTGCAACGCAGTTACCAAATAGGCGGTACAGTGAGTGAGTAAGAACTTTATTGAAAATAAATAAAATAGGACGCCATTCCAGGGCCCCAGGGCCCTGGGCCCCACTGGCACTAGCGGATTCCAGGGCCTCACTGGCACTAGCGGCTCGCTGGGCTTGCTCCAGAACTACATAGAATGAAGAACTACTTGGTGAGCGGTAAAGCTTTTGAAAAAAACCTTCGGTAACGAAGCTCCCTGTTCGGTAGCAGGCATGTTGCCCCGCCCAGTGGCAAGGAGAGTCAACTGCCTGCTTGGCATTATGGCCTCAGAGATTTCTCCTCGCCAAATCTCCGAAGCCATGTTTCCGCTTATGCTGGCAGTGTAGGTGCCGCCAAACGCCTTTTGCGTTTGCGTTTATTTGCGTTCTTTTCTGTTTAGGTAGACTGTGCCCCAATTCGCTTGACGAGTGGCTCCGTGGGTTTACTGTGTAAAGTATAGCATACCATATGTTAACTAAGTACTCATGGCATTTAAGCACAAATAACGAGAAATTTAGAGATCAAGATAGGACAAGTGCATGTTCAAGCACGTTTACTCGAAGCATGGTCGATGTAGGCTATATATGTATATGCAAGTGATAGGCGAAGCGCGCAGAAAGAAGACAGAAAAAACCTGAACCATTCATACGGTAGCCGATTAGCCAGCGAGGCTGTCGATCGCATACCGAGCACCTATGGCCAAACTCCGCGTCTCCACTGACAGAAGGCTCCACTGACAGAAAACTCCACTGACAGAAGGCATATGGGCTCCGGGTGCCATACGACCTAGCTACGCCACTGTTCATGACCTACATGACATACATGTCATGATATTCATATCATGACCTATCGTTTATGTTCGTCATACACTCTTGTCATACTATACCAATTTTGCTACATACCAAGTTAACGAAACGACCATGAGAGCAAGAGGTAGCCAGCTGTTTAATGACCTACACGACACGCATGTCATGACATTCATGTCATGACCGATCGTTTGTATTCGTCATGCACTCTTGTCATACTACACCAATTTTGCTACATACCAAGTTAACGAAACGACCATGAGAGCAAGGGGTAGGCAGCTGTTTCATGACCTACATGAAACGCATGTCATGATATTCATATCGTAACCTATCGTTTATGTTCGTCATACACTCTTGTCATACTATACCAATTTTGCTACATACCAAGTTAACGAAACGACTATGAGAGCACCAAAACGTAGGCGGCTAGATAGATATTGTCAAAGTGGCAAATGTTCGGCAAGAAATGCTTAGCATTTAATAATAATAATAATGTCACCGGTTTCCCTGGTTCTCATACTTTAATTCAATGCACTGACAACTGCCGTCGAGAAGTGCTCTTTGACGCATTGTGACGCTCACGGAGGCATAAATTCAGACATCGCTACTATGACTTAGCGTGAACGAGATGGGGTACGGAGGGGCCTGATTTTTTGTTTGTCCCCTTTTTACATGTTTGTCTCCAAGCATGTTTTGCATGCTTCTTGTTTGTCCACGTTGCGTCCACTATAATCTCCCTTTAATTTATAATTTATACAGTTCAATTTAAAGAACACAAGAAAGAGAAATGCTACGAATAGCTTCCCCTATGCTTCCCTTGACTTCATTATCTGTTGGGTTCTCCTGATTAATAAAAATCTGGCTCGTCGTTTCCCCCGTCTTCTAGTTCATTTCACAGCGAAGGTCTCGAAACCGCAGGCTTGTTGTCCTCAGGTAGAATACGAGGGTTTATTGGTCAGCTGCCTGCTCATAATCACTTACTACCTGGTACTATCTGGCAAAGAGATTTCCCGCTCGCGCCGTCGTCGCATGAGTGGCGCTGGTTAACACTCCCGCAGTTACACACAAATAAATACCCAAGGTTGTGGACGTTGGAACAGCCGCCGCAGCAGCACAACAGATAGCGCATCACACGCGTAATGCGAAGGTTGTGGGTTCGGCTCCCGCCAACGGCAAGTTGATTTTGCGCCCACTTTCATTTTCCTTCGCTTTGACATAAAATTCTACACGTATAATCCTACACTTCTTTTTAATCATCATCATCGTCGTCATCATCATCATTATCATAATCATCATCATCCTATTTTATGTCCACTGCAGGATCAAGGCCTCTCTCTGCGATCTACGATTTTAAACACAAACTACAAATAAGTTCCCCAATGCTTTCCTTGGATACGTGATCTGTTAACTTCTTATGCTACGGCTTGGTGTGGCCTTCACATGGAGCTAGCTAATGAGCACCTCGTTCGTTGTGAGAGCAGCCCAGATTGCGACCGCTGCCATGCACCAGACACAACCGCACACATCTTTTTCGTCAGCCAGCCTACGCGCAGGAACATCAGACATTAGCCTCCTCTCCGGCAGCCATCAACGCCAGACCATTCCTGGAGAACTTATTTTGCTCTTTGTCTCCACTCGAGATAGGATACACTAACGATACGGGCCAATACCGCCCTCAGTGACCATTTATAGTCATGTGCATCCTCCCGCGTGCACGCCAACTGTTCATTCTCTCCCGATTTCCTTTTTCTATTCCCTTTTTCCTTACCCCCAGTGTAGGGTAACAAATCAGACACTCGTGTGGTTGAAGTCTCTGCCTTTTTTCTCCTTGCTTTCTCTTTCTCTATCTGCACAACACAGCACTGGACTCAAGACGATAAATATGCTTCTGCGTTAACAGCCAGTGTTCACCGTATCACTATTCCTGTGATCATCTTCGTCATCCCTATTTCGTTCCTGTTTCTTTTTTCCCATTGTAGATTAGTAGATTAGCACTTGCTCAGGCCGCCCTCTCTGCCTTTTCATAAACAAAATATTCTTCCTCTTAGTCCCCCCTCCCCCCTCCCCCTCCCCAAAACAAAGTATGTTCATAATACTTTTCACAGGAGAGGCCGGCAATATGGCGCTATGATATCGGTTCCCTTCACAAATAGCCCCAGCCCATTCTGAAACATAGGCCACAAATCTGGTGATATTACGACAACGAAAAGATAAATTTGAGTGCCCAAAAGAAACAAATAACAGATTTAATAATGTAATGCTGAGAACAGCAGTCAGCCGTGTAAAATAAAATATATTAAAAAATATAAGCTGAGGGAAAGAACAAAGTGGAAGTGGTGAAGGGTGTTTCGCAGCCAATTTCGAATTCTAGTGATTGAATTTGGCATTCACCTTCTTTTTTTATTTTAGAAGCTTATGAATAAGGAGTAAATCGTGGAGATATCATCGAGAATGATTAAAATAGTGAACCTTAACAAGGTAATATTTTCCCATAGTGCTAGTTGCTGTTTCATGCGATCTTCTTTCCCTTTCTTTAACTTGTTTTTAATTCTCGTTTCGGAGCCTGGGCTGTGTTCATAGAGGCATGTTCTTCCTTCTGCTTGTTTCTTGTCAGTGCCACTTTACCTTACTTTTAAAGCTCCGGTGTCTGTCTGCTTACACCTTATTTACTTGTTGTTCAATCTTTGTTAAGCTTCGAAATTCACTTCGTTAGCTCATGCTTCGACCAAGTTTGCCGGTCTTTCTTCACTTCGAGGCGTCTTCATTAGGCTTCAGCATAATGAGCATAATGAGCACACTGGCAAATCAGCACACTGATTTGCCATTTATAACTTCCTCCGTGACGCAAAATGTCTATCGTGTCAAAATTACGTATCTTTTCATGTTCTGTACGCAACGATGTAGCGGCACTAAAGAAAGAAAAGTTAGCACTGACGAGAAAAGAAGGGACGATGTTTGTGGTTGCGCTGCTCTTTTTGGTTTTGTGCTTAGAATTATCTTTCTGTGACCTGGCCTTTTTCTGTTTCTTTCTTTCTTTCTTGCTGGGTGCTGGGTGGTGGTATCATATTCATTTTTTTTACTTTAAATATAAAAACATGTGAAGGTACGTTCTTTAGACCCGGCCTGTGTAGCCGATTCCCCTCAAGTCTACGTGCTATCTGTTGAGGCCTCAAGAACAACAACAAAAGCAACAATTTCCAGTTCCTTCTTACATCGTTCAGTGTCTATTTCCTGCGCTAGTGCATCTTGAACATATTCCAACTCTCCCAGATTTCTATTCTTTGTTATTTTCGTCATTACTTCTGACACCCATTTTCTTGTAATTCTTGTTGTGTTTGCATTATTACTTTCTTTTTCTTTTGCAAGCCACACAGGCAGCAATGCGCACCTCTGCTTTATTTTTCTAAGTTCTATTTTTATTTATAACTTGAGTTAACATTTGTTTGCAAATAATTTCAAAACCGCCTGGATTGATGGCTAATGCTTGCTGGTGGGTACGTGCCATTGCATTAGTTGAAGAATACGGTGTTCAAGGGACCAGCTGAGTTTACGGTTATATCTGGCAACTCGCCGTCAAACACATCTTGGAATGAAGCGTGTACACGGGATAATAGGCGAAGGAAATCAGCGTACAAAAGTCTCCAACATTCACCAAAAACACACCAAAAAATTGGATAAACTATAAACTCTATGCAGCTGTGTTTAAAAGAACTCTGGCAATAGCTAAAGATGAACAAAAACACGGACTGCATTCATATTTGTCAAAACTAGAAGGAAGATCGCACTGTTTTGGGTTTTTACGGAGGAAAAATCTGTTCGACAGTCCGTGTGGTCACATTCTGCTGTTAGGATAGGATAGGCAAACTTTTTTTAAATGCCAGCGACCGACGGTTTGACGCGTCGTGACGTTGGCCAAGCGTCGGCCCGGGGTTATGCCCTGCTCTGCACTACCCCAGTTCGGCCCGTTTGTGGTGGGTAGTGAGGCTTGTGCTTTTCGAGCGCACCGCGGGCCTGCTGGGCGGCCCATAGTTGAGTGTCCTTGTCTATAGACTGCATTGCCCTTTGAAGTTCGGACGGGTATGTCCTGGAGCTAGTTTTGGTCGGGAACCTGGCACTGTCCCACATGATGTGCCATTGGTCCGCCGGACCCACTGCACAAACACCGCACATACCACTTGGATAGAGTTATGGGTGAAGCACGTGTAGTACTGCCTGGGGGAGGAGGGATCCGGTCTGTATCTGCCTTAGGATGACGGCTTCCTCCCGACTGAGTGCCGGGTGGGGAGGCGGTATTGTCCGTCGAGCTCAGCGGTAACACTTGGTAACTTCGCCATAACTAGTCACTCGGTCCTTGGTTTCGAACCACCACACGGAACAGTCACTCTCGGGGGTGCGGAGGGTAAGCGCTCGCGCCGCCAGATGGACCGTCTCGTTGTGGTTCGGTGATGATGCACACTCGCCGGCGTCCGCTGGGAACCACTTGATACGGATGGTGCTACCGCGGTCTTGGAGCTGGACCTTGCCTTTGTAAATGGAGCTCCAGAATGACATTGCAGTCTTGTGTCTTGTTGTCGATGATTTCTTGTTTGAGTTGTAGCATGGCATATTGTGTGCTGAGTCTGTGCCGGAAGGCGATCATCGTGTCCGGATAGAGGCCTTCCGTCTCCAGGTATTCTTGCCACTGGTTGGCTACCACGTGTTCCAGCACCTTGCCCACGCAGGACGTGAGCGAGATGGGACGCAGGTTGCCGATGTCCGGTGGTTTGCCCGGCTTCGGTATGAGGATCGTTCTTGCCGTTTTCCGCTGTCGGGGGAGCTTGCCCGAATGCCAGCATTCGTTGAAGTAACGGGTTAGAGCCTCGATCGATGCATCGTCGAGGTTGCGTAGCATCTTGTGCATGCGCTCAACAATCGGCTCCTTCAATCGAGCACTTCAGCACTTCAATCTGCTTGTGGACGAGCACTTCAATCGGCTCCTGCACCAGACCGTATTACTTTTGCTGATTAAACTATTGTTTAACTCTTTCCCCTATGAACTTGTGAATATAGATAACTGTTCAACACAATATACATGGATTTTGAACTCTTACAAAATTGCAAAAATGGTGCTTTTACTTAAAATATCAAACCGTCGGACATGTCTTGGACAACATTTGGTCAATTTCCATTACATCGAATGTGCTCAATATAATTGAAAACCTAATTAATGTCCGGCTCAATGAATTTACTTTTTTCTAAGGGTATTCTGTGCTCGAGGCAAATAGGATTTAGGCCTCAATCTTCCATATGGTCAGCACACTTTGATTTAGAAAGCAGGATTTGACTCATAGTACTATCAGGGGATGTCTCAGCATTCGTAACTTCAGATATTGCAAAAGCTTATGACAGTGTCGAACATGGAATTTTTATTTCTAGATTAGCAAGCTGTGCAGTACAAGACTATATAGTGGCCTGGATACAAGAATTCCTTTCTGGTAGAAAATTCTACTGTTTCAAGAATGGGGTGCCATCAGGTGCATATAAACAGACGAGAGGCGTACCACAGGGACCAGTTTTTTCTCATCTTTTGTTGAATATTTTGTTATCTTCTGTTCCAGTTCATGAAGATGTGCAACTCTACCTCTATGCTGATGACATGACAATGTACCCTCATCGCGGTATATCAGTACGTTATGCCAAAATTTACAATCATATTTGTCTGATAAAATCATAAAAGTCCGTCCTGGCTGGACGGACTTTTTCTGAAGAAATGCTCCTTACTTGTGTTTCCATTGTCAAATCCCCCTTTGATTTCTCTGCCTTACCGAAATGAGCTGATACCGCAACTTGTAGCTTTGAAGTACTTAGGGATAACATATGATGCTAAGCTGAACTGGAAGCAGCAAATCGAAGCTAATGCTAGTAAAGGAGAACGTGCAATGGGATTGTTGTGCCGGTTCAGTAATAAGAACACAGGTGTGCGTAGGGCTGCGTTACTGATGATTTATTAACTTTACGTCCGCCCAATTTTCGAATACGGCTGTGTTGTTTTTTCAGGATGTGCAGTACCCAAGCTAAGACATTTAATTTTACTGGAAAGGCAAGCGCTGCATCTTTGTCTTGGGCTGTTAAGTTTTGCGGCTAACAATGTGCTTTGTCTGAAGGCTGGGATTATTATGCTTGAGTCCAGATTTAAGGAACTTACTGTCCTCACTTTCCTGAAGCTTTACGGCGCATCTCTCCCGTTTGCAATCCGTTTTCATCAGTTATCCTCATTCGTTATTCAGAACATGTTGGCGGCGTTATCAACAGCCACAAGTTGTTTTTGCTCAGGCGCAGCTATCAAAATTTCAAGTTCGTCTACCGTGCCTGGTTTCTCGAAAAACAACTTCGTTGATGATGACACTAATTTTTGATATTTTTCCGAAACACTGAATACTTTTTACAGCGCGCATACTTGGTCTCCTTCACGATCACCTTAGTCAATTTCCGTCTCACTTGGTTATTTCTACGGACGCAACACAAAGTTTAGAGAAGGCCGGAGTTGGCGTATTTTCAAATCAGCTTAACTGGTCTTTTGCTCTCCGGCTCGCTGATTACACTCCAGTATTTCTTGCAGAATTTCTGGCAATTGTTCTGGCCACCAGAAAATTGTGCCCTCAGAAATCTAACGTACTAATTTTTATAGATGCGCTTTCGGTCTGTACGCATTTAACTTCTTGTAATCGGTCACACTTGCTTAGCATATTTTCGATTCTTGCCGCAGACAATTTGTCTGAAGTCTGCTTCGTCTCGGTCCCCGGACATAGTGGAATCTTTTTAAATGAATCAGCTGACTCGTTTGCATCGTTGTCACTAAATGCTCCTGTACTAAATGTTCTTCCTGATTGATCTTTTTTAACAAGAGCTAGATTTAAACGCATTTTATTTCTAAATTGTAATGAGTTATCCCTACTTCACGAAGTTGATTTTCTACATCTAAAATTTTCGTGGATCCAGAGCAAATGCCTTTCACGACAATGCGAGGTGACGTTATCAAGCTTCCGTTGTAGAGTTCTCCACCTCAATGTTTACCTTAATAGATCTGGTTTGTCCACAACTAACCTCTGCTGTTTTTGTAATGAACTAGAAACTATTGGCCATTAATTTATTTCTTGCCGCTGCTTCTCCTCCTTCCGCAGAATGTCCCTCACGTTTTAGACTGGTAGTGTGTGTTTAGCACTTAAAACATCAAACATTTTGTCCTTTGGCGCCTGTCAATTTGGCGCAAGCCATTGGTCAATGATTGGCTCAGCACAAGTTCATTGAAGCGTCTGAAAGGTTACGTTGCTGGAGTGCTGACCGTGGGGCACCTTATTTTATTTATTCAGGCGAAAGCCCAAAATGGCTCATGGGTCGAAAAATTGACCGTCCGGCGTTATGGCACTAAAATTCAATAGCACCAATATTGATGGGAGTAGAACCCACGACCATTGGTGGGAATGGAACCCACAAACTTTTGGTGTTAATTAAGGCAGAGCTAATTATGGCACAGTTAATTAAGATATAGTTAATTAAGGTACTCGAACCCATGACCTATGGTGGGAGTCGAAACCACCACATATGACGTCAATTAAAGTGAAGTTTTTTTAAGGCACAGTTTACTAAGATACAGTTAATTAAGGCACTCGTACCCACCACCCTTAGTGGGAGTCGAACCCTACACCTTTGGTGGGAGTATCACTCATGACCATTGATGCTAAGGCAAAATTAGTTATTGTGCAGTTAATTACGATGTCCTTAATTAAGGCACTCGAATCCATGACATCTAATTGGAGTGAAAGCTACGTCCTTTGGTGTTAATTAGGGCGGAGGTAATCAAGACGGAGTTAACGAACGCATTGTTAATTAAGACGCTCGAACACACTACCTTTGGTGGGAGAAAGCAACTAATCGGAAGTAACAACACATTCGAATGAGGACGTCAAGTAATTTAATGAATATGTGAGCGCGCAGGCTTTCGCCTTCATCCTCTTTAACATATGCTAATGTGACTGTCAATTTTTAAATATTTTTTTTCTCTATGTTTATGTATAAACTCTCTCAAAATCTGTGTTGCCTAATACTCTGTTTTGAATGTTTACCTTTACCCCTTTGGCATTTTTCTGTGTGTACTTTGCAAACAATCCAGTGTGGCCCATCCCCATCGTGGGTACGAGCCATGTTTTGAGCCAACGACAACGACAACAACAACAGCAACAGCATACGGGCAGGTAGGAGCAGTCGCCATGCCCGTCAGAAATCGAACTGCCCAACTTCGCACCTGTCGGGACATCCCGACTTTGATCGAAGCCCTCGAAAATCACGCCGACGATTACGACGTGCAGCAAGTATTCTTCGCACCTAGCTGTGAACGTCTCGAACTCATCTGCTGGGTCCTTATCTCGATCGACCAGACTGGTGCCGCAGAGACCTACCTCTGCATGAGCACCGATCACGAACAGCTCCGAGGCCGGATCAACAACGTGCTGCTTCCGCTGAACTACCTCAACGATTATCAGTGTGCGGCTTTCGTGGACGGAACTGCCACGTACCTCGAACAAGTGCTGGTGTGGAACCTCCTGCTCAAGACGGCTGCATGGGTGCACCAACAGGGACACATAACAAATTTCTTACCTGGCGAAGGAAGTGACCGCGACGATTATTTGCGCCGTCAGTAAAGACGGTGTTAACGTAGCGCAGCCGCATTTGGTATAAATTTTGTCAATTACAGGACATTCATTAAAGATTCCACAGCTCCCAACTGCACATGGCCGCGGGTCCATGAGTTCGATAGGCAATGGCTATGGTGGTCAGTTTTGCTTTTGCTCGCCATATCGCGGGAGAGAAACTGAAGATTACAAGATGACCTGATGACGACACAATAACGACCACTTCGATGACGCAAGGACGGATGCACGGACATTGCAAACACAGCATGATCACGCGCTCGTGTCTTGCTAGACGTTCTCACAATACTGGTCCTAAAGGCGAGTGTCTCGCCAGGGAAAGTGGTATTCCAAGTTGTAAGGCTTTACACACTTCGTAAAAACGGCTTTGTTAATTCGGTGTCGTCGCTTCGGCCACTCTGTAAAATAAAATTGTGAAGAAAGTATCGGCAGTAGTTGTCAATGTAAGCGAATAGGAGAACACTTTTAGAAAGCTATTCGCCCAAATAAAGGAATGATGTGCTTGAAAGCGTTTATTTGTTGCATTGGAGACGTTTAGGCAGCGTTCGTTGTTTCATTGCGTAATTCCGCTGAGAACAAAAACGTTGACCTGCACTTCTGTAGCATGTGCTCTCCCCGGCGGTGCGAGCGCCGGCGTGGAAGGCGACTAGTATTGTCTCCTCTACCGCAGCCGTCAAAAGGGGAGAGGACAACAGAGAGGAGGAGGGCTACACTTTCCGAGGGCTCCGCTACAGCTTCGAAACCGTGAGAAACCCCAAAGCTATCGCGCAACATCAACGTGTGTCTCAAATAACTATAATAGCGTTCGACTATACGAACGCCCCCCGCACTCGATAGCGCGAAAGTACGCGCCGTTTGCATCGATACCGATGTTTCGGCGGTGAAAGTCCAACCGCCACCGTCAACACACAGGCCTGCGCGGCGCACCCGGCACAGTCACAGCCTAAGCTGGAGGAGCGGCACCATATATATATATATATATATATATATATATATATATATATATATAGGAGCTCCATTTTCAGCAGCACGCACTACAGAGTATTTTCAGCGCAGTCTCTTTGCGTCGTTTACGCCAGAACGATCTGAAATGTCTGCCCGGCGTCGACGGCGAGCTACGGCTTGTGATGCTCTCTGCACTATGGTGTGCTGAGCCTGACGTTGACTGGTTGTAGCCGCGTGCTTTCTACGATTCTGCGATTCGCTTCTTCAGCAGCAGCTTGTAGCTTGCGAGGACGAGCCATAAAGTGTACCCAAGTGTAAACACAGGTATCGAGGCTACGCGGCGCACACATCACATCCCTTGACCCGTGGCATGATACGATGATGTTGTTGATGATAGTGATGATGATGATTCATTGGCATCGCCTTTGATACGGGGTGGCGACAAATAGTCACCAAGCCTGCTTGACTTAACCAGGTCCAGCTACATGCAACATGCAAGTGCTACATGCAACTGCCACATGTCGGCACATGGTGTAATACAACGCAACTCCAATGCAAAGTTTGCGTGTATCGACCCTACGCGGCGCGCATCTCACATCGCGCGACAAGTAGCACGATACGATGCTAATGATGGTGATGATGATTATTGTGATTCACTGACATCCCTTTTGAAACAGTCACCTAGCCTGCTCGATTTAATTAGTTATGCCATACATGAATTTCATGTATGTCTGGCGCCGGCCTGTTGCTTTTTTCTGCCTCAAGACAATGCAACCACTTTTTGGCCATCCGCCGTAGTGGGCAGGAGCCTGGCGATAGCTGCGCGGCGGACACCGGATACCGGTGGCGGCGGCGACGGGCAACATCGCCAACAGAAAAAGCTATAGGAATGAGCCCATAACAGCTTACTCTGTAAAACGGGCGAAAAAGCCAAATCAAGCTACCCGTTTCGAAATCAATGCCTGCTTTTGAAGCGAGCTACTTACCTGCAGGGATTAGTGCACTATAGTCGTATAACGACCGGATAGAAGTGTAGAAAGGAAGAATTATGCGCATCCCACGTGCAGTGAGTATTAGTTCAAACTATGCTTTCTTTGGTATTTTCGATTAACGTCCTAAGTTTAGCGACCCCTTTATTAGCAAGTATAGAACATACGAGGAAGGGGGACGTATTCTCAACGGGAAATACCTTCCTCAAACTAAGCTTGTGGTGCCCTAACACCGCTGACACGTCCAACAGAAACCGGGGTGTGTCGCACGCACTACTCGCCGAACCGAACTCTCCCTGCACGAAGTGTTTCTCAAAGTATTTGTTTGCATCACTGCAGTCTCACCAACGCGTGCATACGCACGACTAGCATAAAAAGAAAGGTGACAGGGCAAAAAAAGTTAGCAGTCATGAGAGTAATTGAGGTTGCGCCGTGTACAGCGCTCGCGTAACCAGTTAGAAAACACGGCGCGTCTCGAAAACACATCAAAGCCTGAATGAGCCTGTTTGCATGAAACTTGGGCATCTTGGGAAACTTCCGAAGTTGTGAAACTATGAATTATAATATATGTTTTAGTTTATTAAGACTTCTGCAAGCTTGAATTTCAGTCAGAAGTAGACGGAGTACTTGAAACACTGGGTACTGCTATGATGACACGTAGTAAAGTACGAGATAATATAGCCGATAGTCCGTGCTTGGCTTGGTTATAGAATCGCAATAGGAAAGTTCTAAGATAAATTCCTCGAAAGCAATATTGGGCTGCTATTTCGCGCAGCATTTCAAACCTCTTAAGCGGTGGTCAATTTTTCCCTTTCGGAGCAGCGGTTAGGCAGAATGATCCGGATATCACAAGGTGAAGCCGGCTCTGCATAGCAGTAGCACCGAGCGAATTCCATCCTGTCCTAGACGAGTACCCAGTTTTCGTACTAACCTGGTGTGCATTGACTTACTTTTTGCCTTCTTCACTTCGCTCGCACACTTCCAGCCTCTTCCAGCCTATTCAACCTATTGCCCACGAATTATCGGCAAATTTTAGTGAAAGTATTCGCTCCGTAGACTAATCGCGGATCTTTGTTCTGGAATTATCTCGTTAATACTGTAAATTGTGACCATACTTTCACGTTTCAGAACAGTTCAATGTGGAATAAAAAGGAAAAGAAAGAAAACGTGGTGTAAAGATTCACATATCCAAAACAGGGAAGCAACGCAACATTGACGTCACTGCAGTAATATTGCAGAGTGCGCAAAAGCAAACGAGTCGCTTAGAATATAATGTGCAGTTCCCGAAATAATTGTGAGTGGTCAGTTTACGAGTGAAGGCAAATACAGAAAGCGTTTGCCTGTTCAGCATCAGCAAATTATTCATGGTAACCAGCCGAACAGCGTCGCTAAATTCATCATCGGAGATGCGAACATGGAAGCGTACAAGCCCTAGCTTGTAAGTACTGGGAAGGCACTGCCTATTGTGTCCTTCCAGAAAACACGACAAAGAAGCAGTCTATCGTCGCATGTTCCACATCTTCACTAACGTGAGAAAGATTCAAACAGAATAAAAATAATCAGCAGATGTCACTTAATCACAACAGAGGCATTCTCATAGTTGAGACATTTACCCTGTGACCTAGAAGCTGTTTTAAAACAAATGTGCGTCTTAGGCAGGTAAGGTAACCCGCTAACAGTCGTTAATAAATGTATTATTGAAGGAGTGAGAGTTCGTTTAGTGGGCGAAACTAAAGACGCGCTAGTAAAACACGCTGCACTTGAGTCGAGGGTTCATGGGCGCACCCCCGGGGCAGCGGAAGGCGCCCGGAAAGTGTCGGCTATGTCTCAGCGGCTCGTTGCAGGTGAGCTCAGCTATGCCGCTCTGGTATCCCGAGCAGAGCGGAAAGCAGGAAGCCATGAAGAACAGCTGCTGCTCCGAAAAATACTCGAGCCCGTGCAGGCGCCATTGATAGTCACGCCGTCGTAGCGGAGACTGGAACGCCTGCCACAGGAAGGATTGGGAGATGGCGCGCTTGAAAGCAGCGCGCTTGACAGGATCCCCTTGAAGATCGCGCAGTGGCCCTGCGCTTTCGTAGCAGCGAGTGCGCTGTTCCAGGCGGGAGCGGAAGCTGCTCTGCAAAGGCAAATGCTCCTCAAAGAACTGGAACGTGGCCTCCGCGATCAGGGAACCAAGACCACCGTACTTGACGCTGTCCACCACCTGCGGTGAAGCCTTATTAGTTTAGGGCCGCAGAAGAAAAGTGCGCGTGACCGCGCTCGAAAAACTGGACAATCGCCCCTTCACAGAAGGGAAAGTTCTAGGACAACGGTCCAGACGGGTTTCGGCACTCAAGGCCTTAAGGGCTTTGCTCAAGTTCTTAAGGGCTTTGCTCAAGTTCTTAAGGACATGTGAATTGTGCGAACGCCTTTGACTATTGTTGCGCGTAACATCGCGTTACTGTGTGCATTTTTCTTGTTTTTTTTCTCCCTTCCTTCTCCTTTTATTCCCTTTACCCCTTTCCTCAGCACAGGGTAGCCAGCCGGTATTTACACTGGCTAACCTCCCTGTCTTTCCTTCCGTTTTGTCTCTCTCGATCTCTCTCTCTTAGGGCCGCAGAAGGTGTTCGTTGCTGTGATGCGCTACCGAATCCTTGCTATACTCACACTCGCATCGTACAGTGGCAGCAAGGTCAAATAGGGCGCAAGTCCCAGTTCTCCCTTGTTGCCAGCCTTGTGGATCGAGTAGCCGCTGGCTGCGGCGATTCTCGACAGGTACCAGGAGCTGGTGAGCCCGCGTACCTCGGAGCTCATGTGGCGCAATGCGCGCTGTAGCTCCAGCCAATTGTGCGCGAACGAGCGGCGCACCATGGACGGCACCTGGGCGAGCAGTCTGTCTAGTCGGTCCTTGTTGTCAAGGAACTCGAAATTCGGGAGAAGTGTGCGCTCCAACTGCCGCAAGCCCATCGAGGTGTCGCGTACATCCAACTCCGGGATGGCCTGGATGCTGCGCAGGAGCGCCGAGTACACCACGTTCACCATTTCGTGCAACTCCACGCGTATGTCCTGGCTGAAGTACCTGGCCGCGTACCGCTCGTACACCACCAGACCCATGGTTGCCTCGGTGAGCCGCAGGCAGTGAAGCGATGACTCGTCTCGCGCTGCCTTCGCACTTCCGTAGCTCAGGACAGCGAGGCCGTAGGACATGAAGCGAGCCAAAGCCTGGACAACAGTCCAGCCGTAGTAGAAGTGGAGCCGTTGCTCGCCGACAGCAAGCAAAAGATCGTCAAGGGCGCGAAGATACTGCAGGTCCCACACCGTTATCTCTTGTGAGCATGGCAGGGAGGGAGACGATAGATTATCCACTTTATTGAGCGGAGCGAACATCATTTGGCCAAACAAGTGGGCCCAGCGCTTCGGCGATATTGACGGCGATATGCGCTTCAATTTGCCAACATCGTCGAATACCGTCTTTACAACAGCTTTGCGACCGGTAAGGTAATGGAAGGCAACGTTTTCGATCTGGAGGAAGTACTCCCAGCGCGTGGATTCGCTGCCAGAGGTAGCTGAGGCTAACAAAGAGCCGCCCATTGTTGCATTTTTGTCGTAGCCTTCAAAAATCTGGATAAAGGTGTCATAGTAGAGCTGGTACTTGCCGTCGGCTTCAAGTTCGCGGCGACGTCGTTTCAGGTGTTCCAGGACGTCTCCCTTCCAGATTTCAATGAGACACTTTTCCCCGTCATGCTCGGCCGCGAAGAAGACAAGGGTGAAAATGTTCAATGTAACGGCCATCTTGAGCATTGACGCCATGATGTTTGGCCTTTTGGAAACTTGTGGCCAGAGGATTCCGGCGTCAATTATGACTGCGCGAAACTGGTCGAACTGGTTTGTCCCTTCGGCGACCACGGCGACACACGACTGGTAGAAGACGGCGGCCTTTTCGAAGGCACTCTGCCCCGACTCCGGCGCCACGGCTGTGCGAAGCGAGCGTCCCACGAGGCTCGTGAAGGTGTCCACGTGGTCCCGGAACACCGAGCGCGACGAGTTGGCGTAGCCTTCGCAGACGAAGCGGTAGAAGTTGTGGCACGGGTTGACCGATCCCGACGTGCTTTGCGCCATCATGCGAGCGTACGAGGTGCACGCCGTGGTCTCGCACAGACCGACGAGCTGGGCAGCTCGCCGCACGCGCCGTGCGATTGGGACAGCGACGGCGGACACGACGCAGACTGCGACTGCGACTGCCAGCAGCGCGGCCACCAAGGTTGATCTCTTGCCCAGTTTGAGACGTTCATGGGGTGGGGGAGCACTTAACGTGATGCGGTGCTGAGGCTGGTATAGCCGGCCGATCTTCTACGGAAGAAAGGAAAAAGGCGCGTTGCATCTTTTTAGCAATGTTACACAGGTACTACGCGTATTCGCAGATTCAATAATTGAGAGATAACCACTTTTACACTGTTTTCGTGCAAGCTGTTACTGCGTCACTGGGTGAACATTTCATGCAGATCGTAAATGAAGAGTTCCAGAGACACTTTATTTTGAGGAAGTACTGATATGTTGTCCCATATTGTGAATCCAGGCACGTAACTCAAATACTTGAAATGCGTATGCTGAGGCTATACAGCATTACAAACCTAGATATGCCCACAGAGAAGAAATATTTTGCACAGTTCTCATCCGGAGCTACAATGGCACCAATCCAACTTGCGAGTACAAACAAATTCGCGTGAATCGCTAGAGTATGCGTAAGGATTGACTCAACGCCACTGGGGCTTCGAAAAATGCAGTCATGGCAAGCTCAGTGACATGTGAGGTAGCATCAGGGGGCAGACCCATAATAAAATCCAATGAGGAAGGAGGGGGCTCACTGCACGCGCAAATCCGTCCGTGCGCAACTTTTTCTCCGCAACACATATATCAAGTCACGTGTCAGAAGTTCTGGTAAAGCATGTCTCGAAAGGGGGGACAGGGACCCCTCTCTTAATCGGCCAGTTGGCAACATCTGACGATTTCAGGAACTCACTTGCTACATACGAAACAATGTTAATTACAGTATACACTCACGATCGGGAAGCGAAGCGTAGCGGAGCCTTGTTCCTGCTTTGTAGTCGTTGGCTCCGTTTCAAAAGAACCGTGCGCAGGCTCCATAGAAAAAAAAAACCTTGTTGGGACGGTGAGCAGCGACTTCTTTCTTGCCCTTCTTTTGCTTCTTCTTCATTGATCACGCGATCGGTTGCGCACTCCTTAGTCCGATTTAAGACATATTACGTGGAGTGACACAGCATACATTGGTGCTATACACGTAGTTTTGCCCAGAAATGCACGAGGGAGGCTTTTTAGGAAAATAATAAATGGACTGCTAGTGTATTTGCGACCATATTTGGGGGACGAATACATCAAAATTGATGCTTGTCTTATGATTTCCGCCAAATAGATGTGACTTGATTGGCGATTAGTTTCCGGTCCACTTAACGAAGTGAGTTGGGCTAGTTGGTGTTGACGCAATTGCTGTGACATAGTTACTAGCGCGATCAAAGCTGACGGGAAAATGTCGGTACAGGACATGGTGTCCTGTACGCACTGTCCTGTCCCAACTTTTTCCCTATTAGCTCTGTTCGCGCTGCTAACTATGTCGCAGCAATTCGGGTGCACAATTGCGACATGCGCCCTAGAGTGAATAATGAAGAAGGCAGTTTAATGAACGGGGTTAAAAAGCTAAATTAGCGTTTTTACTTGTAGTACGAATGTTTCATATCTTCTTAAATATCTTTATTTATGTAGGCACATTTTTGCGCTATTTATATGTTTTTTGTTTCAGCACTGCTTCTCACTGCAGTTTTCCGGCAGCTCTGAAGGTATGTTGTTTTCTTTGTGAACTGTCGCGGTCTATTCGTTCTATATATTGCCATTGTTAATGTAACCTATGTACGCTTGCTCCTATTTATGCATGTGCATGCGGCACCATAAAACTCTGTAGTTGCTGTTTATGGCTTCGTTATGCTGTCGATATCGACCGGCAACTTTTTTGTTGATCTCCATTCTAATGTGTGTGCGAATGATGCAGAGTAAATAATAATAATAATAATAATAATAATAATAATAATAATAATAATAATAATAATAATAATAATAATAATAATAATAATAATAATAATAATAATAATAATAATTATTATTATTATTATTATTATTATTATTATTATTATTATTATTATTATTATTATTATTATTCCACCTTTCCAAGTAATTCATATAGCTAGTTGGAATTTCACTGTCAGCCGCAAGCATACTTTTCTGAAATTCTTGCTTGCCTAGGGAAAAAAAGAAAGAAACGGGTGGTGGTGTGCAATCATACCATGATATCTTAGACTCCCCCATAAAAAAAAAAAAAAAAAAAGAACAGCGAACCAAGAAGCCCGATTGCACGAAACCGCAGTACGGCATTCGAAAACTCAATGATTTCTAACAGCAATGACACCATTTCATCACATCGCATTCTAATCTATTGGTAAGACTTAAACGTTTGCGTAAGCTAAAGTTTGCCAATCACTGAAGGAATCGCGGGACAGAGAGAACGGAGTTCCAAGAACAACAAAGTCGCTCTTTTTGTTTTTTTCTGGGATACGGTAACATCAGCAACAGGTATGAATGGCTGCAAGTACAGTTATTAGACGTCTCGATGCTCTTACTGTAGCCGGAGACGGCGCGTTCGCACGTGTAGAGTTAGGGAAACATACTATGTCCTGTAACAGTGGTACTTTTCCGCATACGTGTGCTTCACCGCATAATTGTATAGTATAGCGGGGAAGCTGACTCATGAACACCGGCTTATATACACGTATGTTAGACTTTGGCCTCACGCGCACTCAATGCATGTCTCACCCTGAAGTGAATAGAGTTGGGCTACACTGTCCACACACATGGCTTGCATTTATATGCGACTTCGGTTAGCTAGCTAGCACATAGTGGCAATTACGATGCGGCTTTGCTAGATTACGCTTTTTCTTTCTTTTTTTTTCGGTTGGGTTGCAGCAGATGTATCGGAAGGTTTACGGCCATGTTCGTACAATCGGGATGATTGGTCCGGAGTTCAGGAGTCTATACCAGATAAATCGAGAGAGTCTTTAGGTATGAAATTGGCACGCTCCTACATTTGTGCCCACGTACTTGCGTAAGTTGCGTTCGCTGATATGTGATGCTTCACTACCTGTCTTTCTTTCTCAACATTTCTTGGAACCAAAACTTTCGTGATAATTATTATTAATCGTGCAAACATGTATAAACGCCTCACAGAGAGAAAAAGAAGCGCGCTAGCAACTGCCTCCTAAAGAGATATCACGCCCGCCCGCTTGAAGAGAAAAGAGGGAGAAAATACAATAGAGAGAAGAGCAAGGAAATAAAGGAAAAGAAGGAAAAGAAGGCGAGGGAAGCACACCACAAATCACATCACACGCAGAGTACGAGCACTATAGATGAGCCTAATCCAGCAGTTGAGAACAATCCTGTATTACAGCCTTGTGTTAGGCTAAAAAAACATAGCGCACAAACAAGATGCAAGCGCACCATGTGTGCAAAAATTACGCACGCTGAGAGTCTTAAATTGCGTCAACAAAGTCATCTAGGACGAAGAACTTATTATCGCGCATCGTATTTTGTGTAAGCAAGTCACCTTACTATGCGTTGTTTGGTTCGGCCTGAAACTCAGCGTCTCAAGTCCGGGCAACGCTCCAGCTCCCTTTCTCCTATCGAGCTGATTGCCCTCCTCTAAGAGAAAACGTCATCCCTATGGCGCCTGTCACGTCCTGAGCTGTGCACTGGCAACAAGCACGCCACGAAGTGGAGGAAGCCATTGACGTCGCAACTTGACAAGAGGACAGAAGAGTGCGCGAACACTAAGGCACTGGAACCTCGATGCGCGCAGACGCAGCCGACTAGGACAAACATGCCAGAAACCACGGGGGGTAGCCGACCTGTCCTGTGGAGGCCCCCGCTTTCTTGGACGATGTACCTGTTAAGGCCATCCTGGCCCTCGTGTTAGGCATAACTGCTGGGGGCTCTGATCGAGTCACCATGTGCCATGAAATGATGTAAATGTATTTTCTTCTATTGTTCTTGATCTCGTTCCTTATTGAAATGGCGCAACCCACACTGGGGGATCGGCCATGAGTCGGGCGGTGAAGAGACTTATCAATATTTTTTTTTTAGGATGATGAGCTGAAATGCTCGTTTTATCATCACCAATCCGTCTTCGTCGTCATCTTCTAAGAGTTCCGGTGAAACCCAATTCAACCGGTCCAGTTTCTATAAACCTCCTGGGGACTAAATTTTTTTGCTTTTTTTTCTGTGTAGGACAGTAAGCCACTTCTTGCCCATGCGAAACCACGACCGCATTTTAGAAGATTCGGAACGTTATACGCTTTTCTTTTTCTTAAATTCTACTCGTGCGTCTGCAATATTGTGTGACCTTTTCGGCAACTGTGTATTGTTGATAACTTTGAGAATGAATATGGGGCTAACGAATCAACGTACTAGGCGAAGTTTGCCTCGAAAGTAACGACATATATTGTCCATAACTTCATAACTTCCCAATATCGCACCCCCCCCCCCCCCCCTAAATGCACACACAGAGCTCATGTAAGAAAGCTACCGCACACGTCTCGAACACAACGCAGTACGTGGCCTCGGAACAATCAGTTCAAATAAATAGGTGCAAATAAGCACGTACGAATAAGCGCGTGCATTTTCTTTTTTCCTGCGATTGTCCAGTATAACCAGTATTCCAAATGTGTTTTCTAACCGCATGCCGTCGCCGGTGGCCGCAGTGTTCTGTTGAATGGTGCTATCGAAAGGCTTAACGTCAAATCAACAATAAAGCGCCAGGAGGAAACAAAGGCTCAAGAACGATCTGCACCACAGGCAACAAATGTAGAAATAGCGTTATAAATACTATTAAAGAGAAGAAAAAAGAAAGGGACGCCGTACTGTGGTGCTCAAGTTCGTGGCTGACAGACATTGTCCCGGAATATACAGATAGACAAAAAAAAAAAAAAAAGAAACACCACAGACGTGGCGCGAGTGGTGTCAGTAGAAAGCACTGCACTTGAGTCGCGGGTTCATGGGAGCCCCGCCGGGGCATCGGAAGGCGCCCGGGAAGTACCGGTTGTGCCTGAGCGGCTCGTTGCACTCCATCTCGGCCGCTACGCTCTGGTGTCCGGCGCAGAGCGGGAAGCAGGAGGCCACGAAGAAGAGCTGCTCCTCGGAGAAGGAGCCGAGGCCGTGCAAGCGCCAGCGAGGGTCGCGGCGCCGCAGGGGAGACCGGAACGCCTGCCACAGGAACGACAGGGCGACGGCGCGCTCGAAGGCGGCGTGCTTGGTGGGGTCTGCCTTGAGTCCGCGCAGCGCACCGCTGTTCTCGTAGCAGCGGGTGCGCTGCTCGAGCAGAGCGCGGAAGCGGCTCTGCTCGGGCAGGTGCTCCTGGAAGAATTGGAAAGTGGCCTCCGCGATCATGAAGCCCAGGCCGCCGTACTTGACGCTGTCCGCCACCTGCAAAAAAAAAAAAAAAAAAGGTAGAGATAAAAAAGGCCGCTCCGAGAACTAAGGCGAAGCGAAAACTGTTGCATTTCTGTTTGAAATTCCAATTTTAAAGACTTATATGTGTGGTATTGTACGTACTTCTCTCTCTTGCAATGTTTTGTGTATCTGTGCTGTACCAATAACGTTTGTTAACGTTCTAAGCTGCAGTTATCTGTGGTGACATGTCGTGCCATGGGGACTTATCGGAGTGTCGCTTTATAGGGCATTTCAATTTTATCTTTGTGACGCCGAGTCCACCTGATGCACTGCCATGTCACTCATGTGAAAGGATTAGCTGGTACCATGTGTTGGTGCCAGCATCTCGTCATTTGTTCTAGCCAAAAAAATAAATAGAGATCGAATGTAAAGGACGCCAACAATAACGTTTCCGAGCGCACTCTATAGGATGACAACTCACGTCTTTGGAGTGCTGTTCATTCGCAAAAAAATTCGGCAGAGACACTTAAGACTGCTTACGTGCGGGAGTGCGAAAGTATTATAGCCCCTTTGGTGAATTGTTCTTTTTCTGCGCGTTCTTTGTCCGCGCAAGCTCTCGCCTGCGTTTTACCTGCGCCTCGGTAAATAATAATAAATAATATAATCTTTAGCCAAATGAAAACGCGCCGAGCGTCTCAAAGTGTTCGCTTGCCCGCGAGGAGTTGATAACTCGAAGGGCCACTCAGCGGCGTTCAAGTGGACATTATTGCTTTTTTTTATTTTATACACTCATTTTATACATGCATGACGTGGCGCCACCTCCTGCCCATTGGCTGCGCACTCACGTGCCCAACGGCGCTCGCACTAGGCCACACGTTTAGTCAGACAGATGGCTGCGACGTGACGTGAGCAGTGACGCACGCGCTAGGCACACATTTAGTCAACTAGAACCGTGGAGCCGCCTTGGCGTTGGCAAAGCGTGCTCTGCTCGCACCCCGGAGGCCCGGTTTCGATTCCCACCCTTACCGAAATTTACCTAATATTATTTTCAAAGCCATTAACTTACTTTGTTCAGAGGAACCTCCCCGAGAAATTTGACGTCAGTCCGAGTATTTTTTGACATGTTTTTACTCTTTGCCGTCGACCATTTTTGGCACCATCGTTTGGTGACGCCGCCGACTACAACGTCGGATTTTCGCGTAATGGGGCGTACAATGCTTTCGCTTTAATATAGTTCTTACCACTACAACTTTGCTTAAGGGAAAGTGCCAGCCAATAACGCCATGAGGAAATATCAACGAAAGCAGCCTGTCAAGCAAAGGCAAACAAATTCTACAAACTAAAAACTGTTATTTCGGCTTCAGATGTGCATTATTCCGGAAGGAAACGCACGATAAGAACACGCGAGAAAACATAACCACATGGTTAATGCTTCCCCAAGTTCATATTTAAAATCTCCGCAATGTCGCTGAAGCTTTACCGGCCACCGTAGCTATAAACGGAAAGCGTTTATTGCACCGCTGCATCATAACTGACAGCGTCGTTGGGGGCGAAATGCGAAACCACTCGTGTACTTAGATTTAGGTGCACGTTAAAGAACCCCAGGTGGTCGAAATTTCCGGAGTCCTCCACTACGGCGTGCCTCATAATCAGAAAGTGATTTTGGCACGTAAAACCCCATAATTTTTTTTTTAACTGACAGCGTCCTCGAACCGAACAGACTAAGTACAGAAAAGTTCATTGTCTATTAAAGTTTTGACCTCAACATTCTCCCACTCTTTTTCATTCGCTCATTCTCAGCTCGGCAGACATCAGCACAATGTTCACCTTTCATTCAACCTCCACCTGTGGTAGTCACATGTCTAGCTCTAGTCACAGGTTGTAGTAAAGATCACCGTAACATACTCCTATAGCATGCAGCAGGCATGTTCTGCTAAATTTCCTTTCGTTTTTTTTTTCCTCCATAATACCATAATACCACTCTTGCTTTCACATTCTGCAAGTACAGCTGATTCTTTCATAGCGACTTACCTGAAGGTCGTACAATGGCAAAAGGGACACATAAGGTGCTAGGCCCAGCTCCCTTCTGTCGCTCGCTCGGTGAATCGAGTACCCGCTGGCCGTCGCGGTGGCTGACAGATAGAACGATCGGGTAGCCTGTCGCACCGCAGGACTCATGCGCCGCAGCGCCTGCTGGACTTGTTGCCAGTTCTGTGCGAACGAGTCTTTCGCCATGGCGGGGACATCGGCGAACAGTCTGTCCAGCTTCACTTGGTTCTCGATTATCTCGAACTTGGGAAGAAGCGTGCTCTCAAGCAGTCGCAAGTCTATCGACGTCTCGCGCACGTCCAGATCCGGGTTCGCCTGCAGCATGCGCAGAAGCGCGGCGTACACCACGTTCACCATCTCGTGCAGCTCCAGTCGCGTGTCTCTGTTGAAATCGGTGGCCGCGTAGCGCTGGTACACCACCAGTCCCATGGTGCTCTCGGTGAGCCTCAGGCAGTGGAGCGGTGACTCATCTCGCGCTGCTTTGACGCTCCCATGGCTCATGACAGAGAGGCCGTAGGACATGAAGCGTGCCAGAACTTGAACGACGGTCCATCCGTAGTAGAAATGAAGCTGGTGCCAGCCCACCGCAAGCAGAGCGTCGTCTAGAGAGCGAAGATACTGCAAGTCCCAAACTGTGATCTCCTGCGAGCATGGCAGGATCAGCGATGACGCATTGTGCATCTGTGCGGAGGGCATCCCCATCATTTGCCTAAACACGTCTGCCCAGCGCCACGCCGAAATGGACGGCGATACGCGATGCAGCTTCGCGATGTTGTCGAAGACTGCCTTCACAGACTGCTTGCGGCCAGTAAGGTAGTGGAAGACGACGTTCTCGGTCTGGAGGAATTGCTCGAAGTTCAGCGATGCGTTTCTGGAAGGAACAGGGGCGTCGCCACTCTTGCTGTTTGTAGAAATTGCGCTCTCATCGTCGACACCGAAGATACGGGAGAAAGATTCGTAGTACATCTCGTACTTGCCGACGGCCTCGAGCTCGCGGCGACGTCGCTTCATGTATTCCAGGATGTCTCCCTTCCAGATTTCGATGCGGCACTTTCCGACGTCGCTATCGGCAGCGAAGAACACTATGGTGAAAAGGTTCAAGGTGATGGCCATCTTGAGCATCGAGGCCATAAGCTCGGGTGTCTGCGCGACTCGGGGCCACATGATACCGGCGTCTTCCATGATACCTCTGAACTGGTCGAACTGGTTTGTCCCTTCGGCGACCACGGCGACGCACGACTGGTAGAAGACGGCGGCCTTTTCGAAGGCGCTCTGCGCCGACCCCGGTGCCACGGCTGTGCGCAGCGAGCGTGACACGAGGCTCGTGAAGGTGTCCACGTGGTCCCGGAACACCGAGCGCGACGAGTTGGCGTAGCCTTCGCAGACGAAGCGGTAGAAGTTGTGGCACGGGTTGACCGATCCCGACGTGCTTTGCGCCACCATGCGAGCGTACGAGGTGCACGCCGTGGTGTCGCACAGACCGACGAGCTGGGCAGCTCGCCGCATGCGCCGTGCGATTGGGACAGCGACGGCGGACACGACGCAGACTGCGACTGCGACTGCCAGCAGCGCGGCCACCACGGTGGCCTTTGTTCCCAGTTTGGGGCGCTCAGGAGGCGGGGGCGGACTCGAGAGGATATGCCGCTGAGACTGGTACAGCGTACCGAACTTCTGCGGGTGATAGAAATATTATTGCCACGTGACTTTGCTAACAATGAGATCCATAGAGAACTTAGCTTAAAACAGACATGCACACAAGGAAGGCAGGACGCAGGCTATGCACTGACAATCGAAAAGCTCGTGTGCCCACGTTTCGCTATACGGTATCAGTGAACATGAATTCGTATACTCTAAGATACCAGTGAGCAAGTTCGGAGATGTACGAACGTTCCTTATTTGCGTCTACTACGGCGTTGGCCACGCGAATCGCGGACGCCGTAGTAGACGCCTTTGGCGGACGCCGTAGGGACGGGTTGCCGGCGCTCGCGTGTCTTGAAAGCAATCCGCGACGTAGCCAAAGTGCGCGCCCGCGCGTCTCATCGTCAAAGCTATCTGCGATGTTTGCAGAGTGCACGTAGTGCCCGTAGCTTCGTACGCGCTGTGCTTTCGACGTTTTGTTCGCGTTGAAGCGAGAGGTGTATGAAGGTCAATTCGCTTGCTGCTGCCGCGATTCCTCACTCCAGAAAAGTTCCCGCGCTTATCCAGCGAGATGTGTTCGCGTTTACTTGAGCGCGCGTGACACCGTGCTGGTTAATTTAGTTAAAACACGTTGGCGGGCTAGTTGGTTTGAATACATGATTGAATATGTAAGCGCGACTGAACAAGGACGTAGGAAGAAGCAGTCACACAAAGATAGCGCTGTCTCTGTGTGTCTGTTTCTTTCTACGTCCTCGTTAAGTCACGCTTACACAGTCTATCATTGTTAATTTATTTAGTAAGCGAATGTCTACAAACTTATATGGCCAATGAAACTACTATCGTCATATCGTACACCTATCTACTAATTTCCTATTGCAATCGGTGCTTCGCCTTTTGGGCGGAACTGCAAATTTTTTTGTAGAACTATTTATGGAAATGCATGATAATCTAATGCGCAGTACTCTTCATCTGACGTGGTAGGAAGGATGAAAAGAAAGCAAAAATTATGGAAGCTCTGTAACTTGATCGTTATAAGTAGTAAAAGGTGTACGTCACACACGTCACGGTGTACGCTCCATTTAGAGTAATGGCAACAGTTTCCGCCTGCACTAAAGCATTGTTACATCTATGTGCTTTCGACCAGTAGATAACCGATAGTATCTGATCACGAAGTCTACGCCCGACATTAAACAGTAGGTGTCTTGACCACGTTTTTACCAAAACCAGTTCATCGGAAATTTTGCGACATGATGCTTTGTCATTCATGAGAAAGCATAAGTGTCTCCATTGAATTTGTCCTGTCATTTGCTATCAAAGCAATAGCTTTGAAACCCGAGTTTTATGGAAACACGACGCTCTTCATGCTTGCTGAGAGTTCCATTATTGCTTATATCAATATGTGGTGCATCGAGACCTAAATAATGCGTACATCTTCATTCCAAAACAAGTTACAAGTTAGTTTGGCAGAGAAGAATGATGGTAGCTAACTTTAGCGCCTGAAGTAAACAGTAATACACGTTAGCGTCTACTTCATAAAGCCGACCAGCTGGCTGTGAAAAGCGCCTAAGTATAGAGGCTCACGACTAATTTTGACCACATGGGATTTATCAACGCGGAGTTAAATCTGAGTACGCGATCGATTATGTCTCTCTCACATCAGAATGGTGGCTCCTGCAGTTCGGCTTAGCCTCGCGACCTCGTGACCTTTCTAAGAACGCCGCGAACCGCTGCGGTGGTGGCGTACATAAGAAGACCACAATCGCAACATGTTTAATCTCCGAGTCTACTGCACTCGGATGACCTTAAACAATGCAATAAGGCCGCCAGCTGCCAGAATTCTTGTCGTTTCTTTTACAGTCATCTCGGATTAGTTTGGAGCGTAGGATGAAAACCACTTATCGGCCCTCCCATTCCTAGGCCAATAGAGTGTACTTACCATTGGCAGCGGGCGCATTGCAGAGATGCTTCGCGGAGGTATAGACCCCAATTCGGGCGAACTGCGTCTGGGCTCCATTGGAATCCTCGCAGAAGCGGTCGCAGGCAGGAACAGCGGGCTTGTTCTTGTTCTTCTTCGTCGTCTTCTTCTTTCTTCTTGCTCGCGCCCTTTTCCGATTTTCGTCTCCTTCCACTAACGTGACGATGACTATGACACCAGGCAATGGCACATGCCCAAAACGGCGGAATGGCGAAGAAGCGGACGCTAGAACAATATGAAAAGAGCGGGGGGGGGGGGGGTGAATAGTTAGTATTACTGAGAATAATAAAGCTAGAAGTTATTGATGATATTGTCTTAGACATCCATATTCGCGTAAGAACACAGGGATAAGAAGACCGTGTTTTGTAATATGTGAAAAAGCAGAATCCTTTCGAATCTTGAATAAGAGGAGGTAAAGAAAAAGGTACAAGAAACCACGATTACTTCAGGATGAATGAAATAAAACCGAGATTTTGCAGGAGAACGAAAAGTTCTTATGCTAGTAAAATTCGTAAGAGCAAAAACCCTCCAATAAAGACAGGGAGCATATTATGAAAGGTCACCGACCAATAATAAAAAAAGTTCTTACGAACGAAAACATTTGTGAATTTGGTCTCGGGTGCTCATCTGTCATACACAATCCATCAGATTAGTGTCCACTTATCTGATAGATCTGATGGAAATAAAAGAATAAAAAAAAAAGATTCGAAGGGGGCTTGATGGCACGCCTCGACGCCTCTGTTTATTTCGGCGTAACCACGGTTCAAGCACATTGCTGACTGTGAGAGGACGTCTGTCAAGGATGTTCAAACAGTTACTCATGCAGATGCGCTGCTGGTCATACTGAGAAAATTCTATAAACATATTGGCGAAAACTATCCGAGGATGGCGGTCAACTTTAATGCATTGACTCAATGTAGCGGCACACCTTATGGCCAGCGCTGAAGCGCTTCATGAATGAGCCGTGTACTGCAGCCGGGATCCTATATCGCGCTTCCTTCTGGACACGCTGCGCCATCTAACAACGCGCGCATGGCGCTTGTCTGAATATATATTCAGACAAGGTTGTTTGCATATATATATATATATATATATATATATATATATATATATATATATATACGGAATTACTGCAACGGGTGGGTGTGGGGGTCGGGGGAAACGTGTACAACGTCAACATAGCCAAGATACGTATAGCTGGACAAGTTAACTGCGGGGAAATCAAAGTACTGATCACAATGTGTCATCGCGTAATTGATACAGGATCAAAACAAAATGCAAATGCAACATCAAATGATACAACCAATACAAAGTAACGGTAAATATGAGTTAGACCGTCATAAGTTACAATGATGAAAAAAAAAGGCACTATTTTCGGTTATATTCACTGCTCCTTTAGGGAGATGATTCTATTCCCGAATCGTTTTTGTCGTGGAGTCCATTCCGCTTAGCAACGGAGACAACAGAAAAGTATTGAAGTTTTTTTTTTGTTATTGTAGACTGACACATACCCTGTGGCACATATATATCCAGTGACTCAAGCTGGCGTGAGAGGGGTTCATTGAAGAGCGGAGCATAACCCAGTGGACCATACTCACTGACCCAAGTTGGCTTCAAAGAGATTCATTGACTCAGAGCAGTACATGATGATGATGATGATGATGATGATGATGATGATGATGATGATTCATTAACTGAGACCGGCACATACTGAATGGAACATATCCCGTGACCTAAGTTGGCATGAAAGAGGTTCATTGAAGAGCCACATTTAAGCAGTAGGAAGGAAGGAAATCAACTTTATTCAGGTCCTGCAGGCCACGAGAGCTTTGGGCTCTCATGGAGTGGGCGTCTCCCACGACGGAACCGGGAGGTTGAGTATCCTGGCGGCGTCGTGGACCTGCTGGACGGCCCAGAGTTGGGGAGCGAGTTCTTCGCTCCGGATTGCCTCTTCAAACTTGCGCTTGTCCTGTTCGTAGTTTACGTGAGCTTGCGAGCACGGCCAGAGTAAATGATAAACGTTAAGGGATGTATTGCAATTGGTGCAATAAGACTTGTCGTAGAGCTCAGGCATGTAATGGTGTAATCTGTTTTGAGTGGGGTATGTGTCTGTTTGTAGCATTCTGAGTGTAACCGCTTGAGCTCGAGTGAGCGTGCGGTGTGGCGTGCTATATTGTCTGCGTTGTAGGTAGTAGTGTTTAGTGACTTCGTTGTATGTAGTGGGCGCGTCCTTATTCTCCGAGTGGTCGGGTGAAGCCGCGCGGTCAGTGAGCGCGCGCGCAGCCTCGTGTGCCGCCTCGTTAAGGTTGGGGACGTCGCCGAGCTTTGGTCCTAAGTGTGCCGGGAACCAGTATATGAAGTGTTTCTTAATCTCTTTCTTTGAAACAATTTTGAGAGCCTGTGCGCAGACCGTGCCCTTCTGGAAAGCCCTGATAGCGGCTATGGAGTCGCTGTAGATATGGGAAAGATTGTCGTCGGTGAGCGCAACAGCGATCGCAACCTGTTCGGCCTGTTCAGGCTTCCTTGCAATTACCGTGGCTGCATATCTTGTGGATCCGCGGCCGTCCACAACCGCCACTGCGAAAGCTTTGTTTCCCGTGTATGCCGCCGCGTCCACAAAAGCTGAGCGTTCACGGTTCGCCAAGGCTTGGTTAAGAAGGAATTGTCCTCTCGCTTGTCGTCTGCCCCTGTTGTTTTCGGGGTGTACGTTTCTGGGTATAGGGCGGACCGTGATCTTGGCGCGTATGTCCCGTGGGAGCAGTGGCGCATGCCTAGTGACGTAAGATGGTCCGACGGGTTTGCTTTGAACCGGGTTCCCTCATCATATCAGCATGATGCTCTACATATTAGAACATGGGCTACCCGGTGACCCAGCTTGGCCTAATAGCGGTTAGATACGGAACACACTGACAGATGTACCAAAATCTGGGTGAAGCTCCCAAAGAATTCTGATCGCATTAATAATATGCTCTACTGAAGCGTCGGTATTATCGCAGGAACTGCAGTATGGAAACGTACTTTTGATGCGACGCAAGAAATGAGACGTGTCGACGTCTAAACGTAGACGATGAATGAGCGTGTCGAAAATACGACAAATTATTTGGTTCCGTGAGAACCAAGGAGTCGGCCTTATACTTTGCAGGTTCATCAAAACACATCTCCTTGCAAAGTTTATGCCACAGGGTGCAACGAACATTCTTGGCGTCTGATAAGGAAAATCTAGTGAGAGTGAGGGTACTTAATTCGTGCGCTGTAGTAGCTGATCTGTCTGTCATCTTAATTCTTGCCATATCCGCGTGCCTCGGTAGCCATTGAAAACTTACCTGACCACCAATAGACTGACCCGAAAGCAAGAAGCTAACCAGCAAAAGAATCAGTGGTTAATATTTTGATAATTTCTTGACAATGGAGTGATCCACATGATAATACAGATCTTTTATTATTTATATATTCCCTTTCTAATACAAAGTGTTAGGGAAAGGAAGCTTCGCTTAAACGTAAAGAAAGAGAGCTGGCTCCGGCGCCAGTGCCATTGCTAAAGCAGGTCGTTGTTGCATTCATACTTCTTTAGCTTGTCTTTCCATTAGTTGTTTAAATGCAACCAAAATGACGCTTGTCCAATGCACACTTCATTTCACTGAGGAACGGCTAACTAACCTATGGCCACGCGCCATTTCATTTATACCTGGAAAGAAAAGCGAAAGAGCGTTGTCTTCTCATCATCACCGACAGAAGAAGAAGAAAGTACCACAATCAGGCTTCGGCTGGTATTTCCAAGGATCGACATCTACATCTACATCTATTTGGCCCGTTACAGCCAAAACTTCTGGTCACCCCACGCACACAGGGACTGTTTCCTAGTTAAAGTAAGTAAATTAACGATCTACAAACGATGGCAAGCTTAGACCTGCCGACGAGGCCGGAAAAGGTTGACTGCGGCGGAAAAAACGACGATGTGTCCCGACAGCCCGCTTCGCCGTCGCTTGGCGCCCCGCAGCTTGAGACGAATCGCAAGCGTGCAGCAAAGGCCAGGTCGCGTCAGTGTAACGAGTACGGACGACGCAAACGAGCAGGAGGTTCCACCCGCAGGTCATCTCGATCACGCGACCGAAATGCGGACAAAAAGGCGCTCCCAACGACAGCCAAGGGGAACAAGAAGGCAGACGCGGATCGCGCAAACGGTCGCGCCAAGTCCAGTGGCGAATCCAAACAAACGGGGACAAAGATGCCCCGGAGCAGTCCGAGCAACCCGAGCAGCCCGAGCAGTCAAGGTTATGCTGATAACCATGACTGCTCACTCGCAGTTTTGGCCTCTGCACCTGCCGGGCACTCAGAAGAGAGGAATGAAGTGCCGAAGCGCAGCAAAAAGCCTGGTGATGGCGCTCAGAAGATGGCGCCGACTGCAAGGGTACCCGGCGCATTCGGACTTTCAGACCTGGCCGGACACACCAGCGCTCCAGAAACGGACGTTGAAAGCGATCGCGGCTTCCGGGTGTCGAACTCGGAACCGGCGCTGCCAGTCCAAGCACCGCAGTACGATACATCGCACGTACCGAACGAAGCGGTGGAAGCGGCTGCGAACAGACGAGGAAAGGACGGGATGGTGCAGCAAGACAGCTGCAGGAGACATTCCTCTGTGCCAGTGGACGGTGTCCTCGCTCCGTCGGGGCCAAAAGGGAGCACGGAAAAGCCGATTCCACCGACGCCGCCCGCCGTGACACCAAACCTCAGTGCCGTCCTCTCCGGTCGCTATCTGGTCGCGGGCGAAACGGCTCCCGCACCTCCCGAAACGCTGGCTGACTCGACGGAGTCCGAGGGCCTGCCTCCGTGGCGAGGACGAATTATGAATATTATTAAGAACGAAAGCGTCGATGGGACCGGCGCCACTAACAGCGCCAAGCCCACTCCCGCGTTGGCCAACGTCAAGTCCAGGTATTCTGGGACGGCAGATTATCAAGGTGCGAGCCAAAGTCAATTTACACCGTTCTATAGAATTGGCGCCTGACATAAGGACCGGGTAGTGTCGAATAATTTTCACGTTGCTACATGCTTCCGTGCACTGCCATAAGCACTTGTGCTGACATTTAATGTGCTTCTATATTATTACCTGCCCATTAATTGAATGCATTCAAATATTGGACAGATAATACAAAAGCACATGACGTGCTGGCACACTGCAAGCGCATAAGGAGGCACAACTAAACACTTAGAGACGTGCAAATGCGAACATGGATGTTAATTTGATTCGTGTTTCTATTTATGCCGATAGCACGTCCTCTCCGTCAAAGTTGCTCATGAGGCAAACGCGTGGCACTGTAATAAGAGAACCGACAACCACTACTTTCGGTCTCGCGACTCCGTGGTGCCAAATGAACCCATGCTCTGTTTTCCGGCCGTACGAAGACCGCTGGTAAAAGAATACTGCATGTGAAAAGAGGTCAACCCCTTTTGGTGACCCTCCACCCACATTCTTTTAACTAATTTTCTCCTGCACGTCTACTCACGCCCTCAAATAAGAGTGCTTCAAAACTTTTTTCGCTTTCCGTACTCTTTGGCCACAGTGACCCTCCGCAGGCTGCGCATGGGCCTATTCGCCAACGATCGAGACGAACCCTCCGGTACCAGCGCAGCGCGGCGGACCCTGATCCTGGTGCCGCTTGTTGCGCTCGTGATTGCGCTGACACTGGTGCTCTTGGCGCGCAAGAGTCGCCTTTCCCACAAGTTGCGCACCGTGCAGACGACCGTGAGTGAGGGGATAACCCGTTGTTCTATCCTTCTCTTGACTGCGTCCCTTGTAAACCACAGATCAGTTCGGTCCGGCATAGTCAGGGCCGTCCTAAGTAATGGCGGCGGTGGATGTAACGGCCACTTTCCAGCCACACAGCTGTCTGACGAAGTAGCGCCTGCCTTCAGTGGCAGTAATCCCAAAGCCTTGTCGCCCCCTTCCTCCAATCGCCTAATTCTGACCTCACTGCAAGTGTACTATTCTATCAAAATTGTCCCTTTATTACACCGAAAATTTCTATTTAATTGACGCCTTCAGTTCATGCATGACAAGAGCTGGAGATCTTTAAGTGTTCTTTGGCCTACGTTGGAAGGTCAATTGGAACTTTCTGCCCCGGATTGTAAGTTACGGGTTTGCTGACAATGGCATTTGGCCCACTATCCACCGAGATCCTTCGCGAGTGTGAAATATGACACCTATGTTCCCCTGCCGCCCGCGATGCAGAACGAGAGCGGCATGTGTTGGACCGAGGCTTGCCACAAAGTGGTGGCGTTCGCGATGGAAAACACAGACGCGACGTTCGACCCATGCGTGGACTTCCACCGGCACGCCTGCGGACGCTGGTTCGCCGGCAGCACCGCGCGCCGAAGCTACGCCGACGAAAACCGTGTCAACTTCAGCGCAGCTGCGCACGAGGCCCTGACACAGCTGCTACTCAGGGCGGAGCCCGGCTCCGGCGACGCGTGAGCGGGCTTACATATGCAAGCTGTGAGAATGGCGTTCTCCGCAGGCTGCGCATGTTTGCCTTCGATACGCGTGCGATTTCCTCAGACGAGAAACCAAACGGAGCGTTATGAGGAAACGGAAGGCAGACATGCAAAGGAACGTATAGGCGAACGTCTATTACGTACATTGCCGGAAACATGAAGAGCTCGAAAAAATAATTGTCATGAACTGTAACCTTTATCAACTACACATTACAGACGGTAAGCAGTTGCCAGTGCACCACTTCAGTTTCTTTCACCCGATTTTTTTTTATATACAACTTGGATCTGGTCTCAGGGCGCGGCGCCGAAACACGACCACCTAGCTGCGCTACTGTTCTAGAAATATGTCTGAAGGTGCGAAAATAATTTTTTATTGTGTGGCAGTGATGAGCGGGGTCTGCCACCCTGATGTACGCACAGCGTAAACTCACGCGTGAGTTTGCTAGACGTATCCATTTGAAATGAATCTACAGGATGACACCAGTTTCGATATATTATTTCCCAAAGTGTGGGACGAGCTACATTGGCGTTCCAGTTATTTTTCTGCTCCAATGCATAAAAGAGCGTTTATTTATTAAAGTAAGGGGAGCAGTTCATTTTCTACGGCGAGTTTGATGGTAGATATCTTTAAGGTGGTGTAATTCTGGAAATTTAATCTAAGTGGTGATACGCCTTGCAAACTCATGGGCTACAATTCGTAAATTGCAATATGTGCCCCACCGTAATTAATACCCGGCCTAATGTACCGTATACAATTATTATACATGTTGTATTGTAAAAACCCTAGAAATCTTGGAGAAAGCATGGAATACCAGAGCTTGAACATGATTCAACAAAACACCCAAGAAGCGATTTGATGATGCGCTTATATACGGGTGCATTGCCTGGTTACAACGGCAAGAAGAAAGTAAAGCCACTTTTGAGCAGTACTTGTACAGTACAGTACATACTTGAAGGGAATATAAGCCGCCATATTGGAGCAGTAATATAAATGTATTGCAATTGTGCCCAGACTATGGTATAATGCGATGCGGTAATATTAAGGTTGCCGTAACTAGCAACCTTGAATGCAAGTTTGGCACTACACTACCACGTAAACGTAGCGTAGGTTTACGTAGCATCGCATTGCCCGACGGCCCTTGTTAACGGCTTCAGCGTCTTCAAGGTGTTCTAAGGTACGGACCTAAAGTAGAACCGGTATACATAGCGACTACACGAAATGATAACGCCCGTCTGCGGTTCCGCAGACCACACGACGTCGGAATGGCTCGCTTCTACGCCAGCTGTCTTGCCTACGCTCGGAAGCGTCCGAGAACCCGTTCCCGAGCCTTGCTGGAGAGCATGAGCCTCAACAAAAGCTTGTGGACCAATTTCGCGAGTGTGCAGCAGCTTTTCAACCACGTCGTGGCCGCCAATTTGCGCACCGGTCTCGCCGGACTGGTTCGGGTGAGCAAGAACGAAAGTGCGGCGAACCGGCTGCTGGTCGTGGACGTCGGTGAGAGCTTCCAGTCCACGCTTGGTGACCACACCACGCGGTTCCTGAACATCGCACTGCGCGAACTCGGCTGGCCCAAGAACCGCTCGCTGACTGCCGCTCTGCAGGGTCTGGACGCCAGAGTTGAGAGGGCGAGGAGCCAAGTCGACGACTCTTTGACGCTCAACGCCACAAGCGTAGTAGAGGTACATTGCTCGTAAAGCTTCGCATTAGTACAGTATAAGACCCCAGCTATGGCATGTCGATAGCTAATTTATGATATGCTGCGGCCGTAATTTCCTAGGAAGTACGGCCACAGCTCAGCACACGATTGCAGCGTTTCGAAAATCGAGCGGAGGAAGGAAACAACCATTCACATGGTTCATCAATGTGTGTGTTGGCGTCTTCTTAATATATGCTTCCCTTAAGTGCCTGCGGCCTGAATGCAGTACGAATTAAATACAAGAAACAAAACGCCGGGTGTTTGGATAGTTGCTCGTCGTGCAGGTGACGTCTGAAGTTTACCGGGCGTTTCAGGGAACAATTTCAAGAATTTTTAACGGTTGCCTGCGGCAGATAGCTCTATTCTAGTTCATGAGCTGGTCTACTCGAAAAGGCGGCCATTACTTGCGCAATATATTGAACCAGATAATCGACTAATTAATAAAAATGCACTAGCTAACTTTTTAACTAAATACCTTATGGCCCACATTGCAATTTACAAATTCTAGCCGTCGAGTTCGCGGATACTTTCTGGAACGAATTCTCAGGATGACACCAGTTTCGAGATATTAATCGCCGAACTTTGTAGATAAATGCATTGGCGTTCCAGTTGCTTTCTTAACGAAACGTCGTTTTATGCATTCAAGCACAAAACTAACTGATTACGACGGCAAGACAAAAGTAAAGCCACTTTTGAGCAGTAGCTACACTTGAAGGGAATATAAGCCGCTATCTTGGAGTCGTAATATAAATGCATTATAATTGTGCCCAGGTTATGGTATAATGCGTTGCTTTGACGTTTCTTTATTGGGTCCTTTGTTACTTGGTAGAGCTTAAGCTGCATAATTAACAAGGTGGTCGTCGTGCAAGAGCAGTGAAGCTTGCGTGGTCAAAGCGAAGCCCCCCCCCCCCCCCCCAAAAAAAAAAAAAAAAAAAAAAACCATCGCAGTAGAGATTTAGACACCATCGTCTCTCGACTTCGTGACGCCTTTTCACGGCCCTCAGGAAATGTTACCTTAAAGTCACGGGAGACATGTAGGGAAAACAACATTATCTGCATTCCCCTTCATCGCCCAGATTACGTCCGCTTGTACATAGACTCGCTCGCTCGCTCACTAAATTCTTGCTCTCTGATCTATTCTAGAATGCAGCGTCTCTCGGTCTGGGTCTATCCTGGGAGGACGGCCTGAAGCACGCCTTCTCCTCCGCGTCCAACGAATCGAGCAACGCAACGAACGCAGTCGTGAAAATTGGGGCGGTCGTTGCCCTAAAAGGCATGATCGCGGCACTAACCACGACCGACCTGCAAATCGCGGGCCTTTACTCGCTGCTGCTGATGCTGGCGCAGGTGATGAGATACCCCTACTTGCTGGCCGCCAACTACGCCGGCTTTGAGGACATCACGTTGTGCTTACAGGTGCGAAGCGACATAACGCGGTGCAGCATATATCATACGTCATTAGGCCCGGTGGGCCTCAGTGAACACGAATGGGTTAGCACGAAAACTATACATGCTATAGGTGCTTGTTTTGCTCACGTGTATATGGCTGGGAATGAAAAAGTAATTAAAGAGAATTTGAACAGCACAGGCTGCTGAAGCAAGCATGGGTGTCAAAACATTAAACTACTTCGCGGCACCAGTGTGTGCACGCGCAATGCCGTCAGCTCTTATTTCTTGGGTCCTTGGGTCCACAGTTTCTAAATACATCTGATATTTCATGAAATCGAAATCGTGGGAGAAGATCTTCGCGCAAGCCTACAAAGAAATATGGCCTTCGCGGATTCGCTCCCGGCCGCCAGCCCTGCACGAACTTACCATAGCGTAACTGCAGAAACACGCATCAATACTTGCGGTTCGCTTCTGCAGTTACGTCGGTGATGAAACGTGACGCCAGAGATACGGAGTCGCTGCTACAGAAAGGGAATAATTCTGGAATCATTTCACATTTTCAAACATCCGGAATGGAATGGAATGATAGCACCAGTATGGCAGATAGAAGGGGAATGGAATGGAAGCCCGAGATGGCGGAAGTAGAGTTGGAATGGAATTGGCACATAGTTTCAGAGCGCTAATTGCTGATTTTAAGCTAGGCTACAAAACCGTCAAGTTTGCCAGATAGACTAAACATAGACTTCGCTAATATATTAGATTTCTCAATTTTTACTCAATGTGGTTCTTTCAGTTAGTGCCTATTGTTGACTTCGTCTGCCGCGGCATTTATAAACATGATATGCTACACTTCTGATGATCCGGAAGCTTTTCTTCATTACAATATTAAAGTGCATTTAAAGAGAGGAACTTTTGTTTATAGATAGCTCCATAATATTTTGCTCATGATTTATGTTAGTTAACTTCGTATTTTTAGGAAACTCATTAACATCTGATTAAGGCCTTCTGTTGCCTAGAGTTACAACAAGAGCACGCAAAGCCTAAGACTATGCGAGGCAGGCCGAAAACGGCCATATCGCTAACGGTTGCACCCTGCACGAGTCAACTGTGATTTGGAAAGCGCGCTATATTTCCTCGCACGCGTCGATTATCCACAAGATGAGACAACAGGCGGTCAGATAGGTGTGCTGGAATATTGTGTCCGGTAATATGCCATTTAAATGTGGAAAAAAAGGCAGCACACTTCGGCTATTCCTTTCGCTCTGAACTCACTCACTGCGACAGCAGCATTCTGCGTGAAGGCGACCATAATAATTTTGCTTGCCTGCTTCTTACTCAAATAATTATCCACTACGTGGAAGCAAGGCGTACGAATATTTTATATTTTGCTGTACTCGAACGGTTAATAATTAGAGTGGGTAGAGACAACAACGCCCTGAAGAAATAAGAGGCCACAAAGCCTGTTTATTCTTGTGTGAAAAAAATAGCACGTAAGATTTTTCACGTTGCTAAGAGTTCAAACTTTCTTGCGCTAGTACGAAAGGACCAGGACAGAAAAACAGGGACAAACGAATGATGAGCAATTTGTCCCGGTTTTTCTGTCCGCGTCTCGTCGCACATAGCGCAAGAAGAAAAGTATGAACGGTCACCAACTACTTCCTTTCATAGCCCTGTTAAACTAAGGCTGTAATTTGTGTGTGTGTGCGTGTGCGGCTAGGCTTTATATATAGCAATTATATAGCACGGGTTTAATTTAGTGGAGTTGAAGGAATACAATGAACCCGCTCAGCCACCGCAGGAGTGTGGATGGTTAAACTCTCACCGTTCCGAGGAGTCAAAGAGGAGTGGAACTGCGGAGACCTCCAATCTCCGGAATGGAGCGGAAATGGAACGGAGGACTCCACTCCCTAACTCTGAATGACACGTCGTCGCGGTACCGTTCCTGAGCATCATGCGTTCGCTTGCAGCTTTGCCAACGAAAGCCAGAGCGACATGTTCATTAACTTTTTTTTAGCTGAAATTTACTCATCTTCCTGTAGGCCACTGGCGAGCACATGAGCGCCCAGTTCGCCTCGTGGCTGGCGCATTCGCTGGAAGGAGGCGAGACACCGGCCTACCTGCACAAAATGGTGGCCGCGCTGAACCAGGCTATAGAAACGAGCACATGGCTCCACGACAACCTTGCGTTGAACATCGCCGCTGCCCCGGAAAAACTCGTGGTCAAGACGGCAGGTAATAATCGAGCTCTCCTTCATGAGCGCAAGTAGGAGCACTAGTAACTGCCGCACTTTCCTGTGCTTGTGCGAATACACCCGTCTTCTGCGTAGCAGTTTCGAAAAGCGCGTATCCGCCTCCAGGCTATCACATACTCGCCGTGCCGACGTGCGAGCCCTTTACCTCCTTCGGCTAGCTTGGAAGTAGTCCATGCTTGTAACGGCGTGCGTCCCACGGTATACGAGCCTCGGCGCGATGGCATACTATGTATATATATTGAAAGGTTTACACATTTCTTAAAAAACAACTGTCTATTGTTGACATTACGCCAGGAACCGACCGTAACGTCAAAGTAAGCTCGGGGAGGGCTATTGTATCTTCAAGGTTCGATAGGTCACGAAACGAAAATCACAGTGAAAATCAAAGCCGTTTTATTTGCAACATTTAGATACACTTTCCAGCTACTTTTATGCATAGTGGCCGCGCCGCTTGAGACATTTCTCGTAGCCTGGTACCAGCTTTCCTATACCCTCGTCATAGGAGGCAGCTGGCTATGCTCTCAGCCAATTCCGTACGCTGGCCTACAGCTCGTTGTCTGAGTCAAACTGCTGTCGTCCTAGCCAGCGTTTCATGTGAGCAAAGGGATAGTAATCAGAGGGAGCCAAGTACAGGCTGTACGGTGGGTGATCAAACACTTCCCATCGAAAACGCTGCAGGAGCTTTGTTGCAGCTGCACTGTGCGGCCGCGCCTTGTCATGAAGAAGGACAATGCCTGATAACATTCCTCTTGGCTTGTCCTGAATTGCCTTTCGTAGACATTCAAGAGTCACGTTGTGCGAGGCTGCAGTGATGGTCGTTCGCGTGAGGTCGTGAGCATACGACCTCACGCGAAAGTTGTGGGGTCGTTCCCCATGCACCTGCGGCAAGTTGTTTTTTCATCCACTTTCATTTCCATTAATTTATCGTTCCTTTATTTCATTTATCAAGTACAAGTAATTTCCCCGATGTTGTCCTTGGTGTCAGTGTTTGTTGGCTTCTTATTATATGACGATATATATATATATATATATATATATATGTACACAGCTAGGGAGAACACACTGGTGCAATATTACTTTTGTAAACACATTGTCGCCATCTTGATGGCACTGTCCCTAAACTATAGTTAGTTCGAACTATGACTGCTAACCTCTTCGTACTGAGACCTATTACTCACGAGTTCCTTATTTACATTCATATTAATTCAGCCCATAACCATGCATAATCATGTCCTTTCGTCCGCTAACAGGCAGCGTCATCAACGAAGGCTGCGCCGCGAGCTCCACGGCGACCCGAGAGAAAGCGCGCTACAGCGACGACTTCGTGGCCAACATCCTGCTGGCTCGCAAGACGGGCGCCCCGACGTGCATTCGTGCCGACGTTGCCGCGACTGTTCGGTCGCAGCTAGAAGGCCGCATCGAGAGCGACCCCGCCGGGGTTTTGGTGGTGCCTACCGCCGCGCTTACTCCAGACCTGCTCCACGCCGATGCCGGCGAGCCGAGCCTGGACTACTCGACGTTGGGCGTGATGCTGCTCGTCGAGTGGGCACACGCTGTCTCCGCGCGTAGCCCGGCGCTGAGCGCACGCCTGAGCGAATACAGCCAGTGCGTCCGCAGAGACGCCACCGACTTGCTCGTGGTGAGCGAGCGCATGCGCTTGTCGCCTCATCGAGGGGGCAAGGGTTGGTTAAAGAGGACTCTGGTTTGCCAATAACGGCAAGTGCTTCTTCGAAGCCAGTCCCATAAGCCGAGGCCGCAAGCGCCTAAAGCTATAAAATTTTGCATTGTGTGATCTCACTCGGCGTTTACTTTCGCCGTGTTCGAGGGGCTGCGAGAACGTGCCGCCGACCATCGGGAAACGCTATGGAGATTGAAGGCTTTAGACGAACTATAATGGTTTGAACGATCTGGATGGTCTCCCCTGCGATTTTTAGACGTCTGACTTTAGTGAGAGACTACGAAAGTTATTTTTAAGAAAAGTTTTGACCACATGCCACACTCGGTGAAAACTGCCGTTACGTGAACATTCTGACTGTACTGAAATGAAGTGACAGCCATAATGGCGTTTTCTATACATCTGACAAACCTACACCCTTCAAAAGGGATGTTTTGCAAATACAGCAAGTTTAGTGTGCGTGTAATCATCCGGTTCTGGGGCTCGTGGTACTCATTCAGGCATCACATATAGGGTCGCACTAAGGCATCACATATAGGGCAGTCGCACTAAGCTGACTAAGCGAACCCACGCCGTAAGCCGTCTTTATCTCCTAGAGTTGCTTGTTAGTGAGGAGATGAGGTCGGGAGGTTGAAGAAGACAAATGGCTTTATTTTACTTTATTTTACATCTTTATAAGTCAATACTGATTCCATGGATATGGGAGCACCCTCCACTTCGAAGCACATGTCTGATCACACTATCGATATCTGAGCACGCACTCACAGCGCTCAAGATCCGCTTTTATTGCGATAGCAATTATAGGACACTCCAGGCGCATTTATGCCATCGTCCCCGCGCGCCGTATACTGTATGTGCCTGTGAAAGCGTGCGAGGGTGAGCGAACGATGGCGGCTCAATCTCGCGCTCGCAAAGGAGGAAAGTGAGGAGGAAGCGCGCCGTCTTCCGTCTTGCGCAAGGTACGGGGGCTGGGAGGGAGGGGGGGAGGGGGGACGTTCTACTTTTGTGGCTGCTGCGTATGGTGCAGTCGCGCGCGGGCCCTTTCTTGAAAGCTATCTGCGATGGGGCTGAGTGCCGATAGCTTCTTGTGCGCTGTGTTTCCGCAGTTCGCGTTGAAGAGAGAGGCAGCACGAAGGTCAATTCGCTCGCTGCTGCTGCCGCGCTTTCTCAGTCCAGCGTATTGAAAGCGAGTTTCCGCGGTCATCAAGTGAGATGTGTTCATGTTTGCCTGTGCGCGTGACACCATGCTTGTTAATTTAGTTCGTAAGCGAATGTTTACAAGTTTAGACGGCTGGTAATGCTACTATCCTTACTTCTTATAGCCGTCTGCTAATTGGATATCGCAATCGATGCGTCGCCCTTCAGGGGGAACTGCGACTTTTCTTAAGTTCTGGTTTTCACTAGGTCACCAGAAGAGGGAATCTAATCACCTTAACCAGGCCAATCGGAATGGTCGAACTGTTCGCAGCACTCCGCCCATGGTCGCACCACCTTGCTAGACTTCGCGTCTGATCTTGCACCTTTGCTCCCCCATACGACGCAATCGCGAGGCAATTGGGAAACTGGAGTCGACGCTCTTACAATGGAAGCCGTCGACGTTGGCCCCTTCCATCAATTAGTGGGCGCTCCGTAAGGGTCCGCTTATAGCAATTTCAGGAGCCTGTCCTTGACGGTCGTTACCGCTTCCACAGAATGCGGCGGTTGCTGCCACGTAGAAGGGAGCTCCTTTGTTGACCCGTCAATAGTCAGCGCTGGGCCCCGTCGTGGTCTAGGCGCGCGCTGGTAAAGCGGTCGCTTCTTGGGAAACACACCAAAAATGTCCTTGCCGTTTTGAGACGCAAAAGAAATGCGCAAATTTACAGCCTTATCACCATTGGACTCACGGAAGTGCTGTTTGCACAGCTGCACCTTTTTGTGGGAATAAAATACCCGCCGTGGTTGCTCAGTGGCTATGGTGTTGGGCTGCTGAGCACGAGGTCGCGGGACCGAATACCGGCCAAGGCGGCCGCATTTCGATGGGGGCGAAATGCGAAAACATCCGTGTTCTTAGATTTAGGTGCACTTTAAGGAACCCCTGGTGGTCGAAATTTCCGGAGTCCTCCACTACGGCGTGCCTCATAATCAGAAAATGGGTTTGGCACGTAAAACCCCATAATTTAATTTAATATTGTGGGAATAAAAGAGGAGCGGCCTGCGCATCGTGTGTTGGTGGTTGCGCGATCTGCAGCGGGTGCAAGGGGGAGCCAAGAAGGATGGTGGCTTGATACGTGCTTCTCGGACGCCTAATATGTTGGAGGTCACATGATCAAGCCCTGGCTGCCCTACGCACGTGCTAGACGAGAAGAGCGCGCGTCTCTTCTCTATAGCACAGTCCGAGACACCCCAGTCCCGACCCTGTCCTCTGGATCCAGCAGCGCCGTACCCTAACATTGCAAGTTTGGTCATAAGTTCATCACAACACTGTAACGTTTTCTGCATGCACCGGGCGCAGGCGGACGACGTGAGCGACGCAAGCCTTCGCACTATGGTGTTCCTTCCCTGGGCTCTGGACTTGGCTCTGGCCGCTGCCACTTCTCAGTGGCGCACCGTCAGCGGAAGAGCCCGAGCCAGGGACGTGCCTTTCGACGACGACTCCGCCATCGAGAGGCTGAGGGTGCAAATTTTCTTCCGGCGCTTCTGCCAGAGCACTTGCGGGGACAAGGAAGCTGCCAAAGTCTGCCTCTATGGCATGCTGCGATCGAACCAGTTCGCCCGTTCCTTCCAGTGCACGTCGCCCGGGAAGCATGCCGACTGCTGATATATGCGAGGGAAGGTGCTCGCTTGCGGGTCGTGCCAGCACTGCAGTACTTTGTTGCGTAGCTTCGTTGTTGCAGAGGAGGCAGTGGACTCCAGTTTGAGTATTTAAGCGATTGTAGTTAAAATACCGAACGGGCGCTGGTCGTCGTGTGCGCTTTTTCTCAACAGTGCGGTGATTGGTCGTATAAATATATGTTTCTCTTGTTCACCATGTTTTGCTTGGTGAGCTATCAAGTAGTAGTGCGTCCGTGGGCAGGAAAGTACACAGGATATGTATGTAGCGTGTAGGATTTCTTTTTTTTTTGCATTTTAATTGCAACTTGAATTTCGCTGCATGAACACAGTATACTCGCGAAATTACAGTTATGCGTCTAGAACAAAAGAAGACTCCATACCTGTTCATAGTAGTACAAGCACATCTTCAAGGAGACACTAAAAGGACAGTGACATAAGTGATATCCACATCCCAGCCTTCATTGGCATGCAGTACAAAAACATCAGGAGTTCGCCCCGCAAGGGACGTCTGCCTAAGCAGGCGTTTCGTGTGTTGCGACACCAGCAGGGTGTAGAAAGAAGCAGGGAACAAGCAATTGGCAACTACGGCATCGATTGTAGGAACACTAGAGATGTTGGCAGAATTCGCGGAAAGGAATAGACTCTGAATAATAAATACGTTCTTCAGGAAGCGCAGTGACAGGTAGTGGACCTGGAAAAGCCCTAATGAAGAAATGAGAAATGAAATATATTTCATACTCTGTGCCGATCCCAGCATAGTGCAGGATGTAGATGTGTTAGGTAGAGCAAAGGGCAGTGACCATAAGTTAGTGAAGTCTAGGATTTATCTCAATTTGTAGAGAGAGTAAAATTAGTCAGGAAAAGACAGGTCCACCTAGACGCAGTAAGGGTAAAAGCAGATAAATTTAGGCTGATGCTTGCAAATAAATATACAGCTAAAAAACAAGAAGATGAAGATAACATAGAGGTAATCAATGAAACTGCACCTAAGCTGGTTTCAGGAGAAGCAACTGAAGTGGGAGGTAAGGCATCAAGGCAACCAGCAGAGAAGCTCTCCCAAGTAAGAAAGGACCTAATAAAGAAACGACGTAGCATGAAAGTGTCCAACTCAGATGATCAGATCGCATTCGCCGATTTGTCAAATGATCAACAAGAAGAATGTCAGGGATATTCGCAATTATAACGTTAAAAAGATTAAGGAAACAGTAAAATATTGGTTCCAGCATGAAATCAGTAAGAAGAAAACTTGGCATAGGACAAGGCAAGATGTATGCACTGGAAGATAAGCAGGGTAATAACAATTCCACTGTTATAGTAAAGCCAGCAGAAGATTTCTATACGGGCCTATACAGTACCCAGAGAAGCCACGCTACCCTCATTCGAAGTGCGTGATGAACATGATACAGAGGCTTCTTCAATAACTAACGATGAATTTAGAAGGAGCTTTGTAGACATGACCTCGAAAAAAGTGGCAGGTGAAGGTGGAGTAACAGTCGATTTAATCGAAGATGGCGAAGATATCACGTTTGAAAAGCTTGCTGCATTTTATACCCACTGCCTCATGACTTCAAGTGTACCAGAGAGCTGGAAGAATGCCAACATTATGCTAATTCACAGAAAGAGAGACGTTAAAGAATTGAATTACAGGCCCTTTAGCTTGCTTTCAGTATTGTATAAATTATTCACCAAGATAATTTCTTGTAGAGACAGGCCAACACTTGACTTCAGTCAACGGCTGGATTCAGGAAGGGATGCTCTACAGTGGATCACATCCAGTTCACCAATCAGACAATCGAGAAATCTGCAGAGTACAATCAACCTCATCATATGGCTTTCGTAGATTACGAAAAGGCATTTGCTTCATTAGAGATACCAGCAGTCATAAAGGCAATACGTAATCAAGGAGTACAGACCGCTTTCGTAAATATCTTGGAAAATATCTGCAGAGCTACGCGAATTCTACACAAGAAAAGTATGAAGATACCTATTAAGAAAGGGGTCAGACAAGGAGATACAATCTCTCCAATGCTGTCACTGCGTGCTTGGAAGAAGTATTCAAGCTATTAAACTGGGAAAGCTCAGGAATAAGGATCGACGGCGAATATCTCAGCAACCTTCGGTTTGCAGATGGCATTGTCGGGATAGTCTACAATAGATCACATCCATGTCATCAATCAGGTAATCGAGAAATCTGCAGAGTACAATCAACTTCTCGATACGGCTTTCATAGATTATGAAAAGGCTTTTGATGCAGTAGAGATACCAGGAGTCATAGAAGCATTACGTAATCAAGGAGTACTGGGCATACGTAAATATGTTGGAAAAAATGTATAAAGATTCCACAGCTACATTGGTTCTCCAGAAGAAAAGTAGAAAGACACCTATAAAGAAAGTGGTCAGGCAAGTGGACGAAATCTCTCCGATGCTGTTCACTGCATGCTTGGAAGAAGTATGCAAGTTATTAAACTGAGAAGGCATAGGAGTGAGGAACAACGGCAAATATCTCAGCAACCTTCGGTTTTCAAATGACATTGGCCTGTTCAGCAACACTGGGGACGAATTACGACAAATGATTGATTACCTTAACCGAGAAAGACTAAGAGTGGGGCTGGAAATTAATATGCAAAGATAATCTTCAATGGCTTGATATTGTTCAAGGGTACCCTGAGCATGAAAAAGCAGTTTACACGAGAATAAAAATGGGTTGGAGTGCATAAGGCAAGCGTTATCAAATCCTGACTAGGAGCTTACTGCTGTCGTTCAAAAGAAAAATGTACAATCATTGAATCCTACCGGCACTAACAAGTGGGGCGGAAACTTGAAGGTTAACAAAGAAGATCGAGAACAAGAACCGCGCAAGGAGCGATGGAACGATACATGCTAGGCGAAAACTTAAGAAACAAGAAGAGAGCGGTGTGGATCAGAGAGCAAAGGGGAATAGACGACATTGTAGTTGGCATTAGGAGAAAAAAGAATGGAGCTTGGCAGGCCATGTAATGCGTAGGGTAGATAACCGGTAGACCGTTAGAGTTACATAATGGGTGCTAAGGGAAGGGAAGCGTAGTCGAGGGCGGCAGAAAACTAGTAGGGGTGATCAAATTAGAAAATTTGCAGGTGCAAGTTGGAATCGGCTAGCACAAGACAGGGGTAATTGGAGATGGCAGGGAAAGGTTTTCGTCCTGCAGTGGACATAAAAACAAGCTGCTGGATCAGACAAAGCGAAACTGGATCATTGTCGAGATCTGTTCAGCTCTGGTTTGTACGTTGATCAGCCATCAAACCGAATAATTACTTCCAAACCACAACTGGTGAATGGAGCTGCCCTCGAGTATGAAAAGTAGGAACGGCCTGGTACTGCTGCTCGTTAGCTGAAGCGTCACGTGTCATAATTTCACCTCTCCATTTGCCGGTTACTCGCGCCGATATGTTTCCGTTGCCACTGTACAAAAAAGTAGAGGTGTGCGAATACCAAATAGTAAATTTCGAATCGAATATCCAATCGAATAAAAGAAAGGCCGGATACCCAATCGAATATCAGAAAATTTAACACGAGCTTCTACTTTACAAATTTCGTGCTGAAAACGCAATGCTTCACATGCTCAGGAGGAAAATCACATTGCTTAACAAAAAAAAATCAGTAACTTGGGTACTTATGAAGGGAAATGCATTGTATTCTACTCTTATTAAATGGACCACCAAACTAGTATGCCAGCACTGATAACAATTCAGTTCGTGTACGAAGGTCTGGAAAATATTTTTTATCGGTGGAATGTCTGTCAAATAGATTTAAGTGCTTTTTCCCTCTAAAGCTGAGGAAATAGCGAAGTTGCCATAAATACCAACGGGGCTTTCAGTTTAGTAGTAGACCATACTGTGCTTAATGGCAATCTTCTATTGCATAGAAAGTATTTTCAAATTTTCTTCCAGAAAACAGGACGCTTTTTCCATCTTTACGGAAGTTGGTTTCTTAGGGTTATCACCAGCCCGATGTAAGGTCAACCTGTGCGACAGACAAAACGGAGAATGTGCATCACGTCATTTGGTATGCCACCGCACGCGTCGACCGCGGTCAGCGCGCCGACGGTAGAGGGTTCTCATATCGATAGGCCCACGGCTGGATCGCGCGACGTGGGATCGCTGTCAAGGCAGCGACCATGGCCGGGTCATTCACCGAACGTACCGAAATGGAAAAAATCGAATGTTCGAGAAATAATATGTTAGTCGATTCGTGAATCGAATTATTCGAAATGTCGCTATTCGATTTGAAATCGAATATTCCAGAATTCGCACACCCGTACAAAAAAGTAAAGCTAAGCTAGGTGCAATAACAATAGCAAGACACTGGACCGAATTCTTAACGACGTTTTGAAAATGTGTTGCAACAGATTTTGACTGCGGTTTTGGTGAGATTATTTAGGTATTAGGGAAGCCTCTCGGGAGCGCCCAGCAGTGAGCACGGGCTCACATCGGGCTCCACTTTCTCGATGTTTTTCGGGCGGACCACGTGCCGGTACCGACCAAAGGTTACCATTTGATCCGGAAAATGCTCTGGAATCCGATTACACCAATTTCGGCCGACCGGATCATTTCTCGTCACATTATGGCCATTTTCCCACTTCCATCACGCAGAGACCCCACTAACCCTAACGACGAGTAGGACAGTAAGGGGAGGGGGGAGGACACCGGCAGGTGTGCGCCTTGCGGGGGCGATCTCGCCACCAACAACGGGCCTGATGGTAGGCAATTTACCGCCTCATTTTATTGACATGCATTCCTGTAAATATATTGGAGCAAATAATATACTCATACCTTATAGATTTCCTTGAGGCCAATAGTTTCCTTTTTTTCAGTAATTCCCAACACGGGTACGAGAAAACATTTTCGTGCGAAACGCAATTGCTGTCTTTCCCTAACGACCTGTTCATGAATGCAGACCTGGGATTTGAAACGGATTGTACATTCATTGATTTCGCAAAGGCTTCTCATTCAGTTTCGCATGATTTGCTTATCTTCTTACTTAGCTTAATATAGATCCCAATGCCTCAGCACGGATAAAAATTTGTCTAACCGCACCCAGTATATAACAATTCCTTTTCTGTCCCTACTGCAGTAACATCTGGCGTTTCCAAGGGTCAGTTCTCGGTCCTTCGCTCTTTTTAATTTACATTAACAGGCATTCTTCCTGCGTTTCAACTTCAACTATCCAGCTCTTCGCAGATGAATGTGTAGTCTACCAAAATATTACTAATACAATTCCCTTAAACTTCAATGGGACCTCGACAGTGTTTCTGATCGGTGCACTTATGGGCTTATGACACTTAGCCCAACTAAATGTAAAAGCATGCGTATCTCTAGACGTTCTTCTACTCAAGGTGTGCTGATTTATGACTTCCTTAACAATGTTCCTTTACCTCCCGCTGACTGTTATAAATATCTCGGCATTCACATCACGTCTAATCTGTCCTGGTACATCTATATGGAATATGTGACCAGCAACGCGAACCGCATGCTTGGCTATTTTCGTCGAAATTGTTACAGCGGAGCTGTTATATGCTAGGTTCTGACTGTTTGTGTGCGTAGGCAAAAAAGATGGCGGCCACCCCCAGAGCTAAAAAAGCTAAAGCAAAAGCGTATCGATGCGTAGCGTAGTAGCGCCTCAGATGCGTTTAATCGCGAGAAGTGTCAAAACGTATAGTGATAAAAAATATCACAATAAAAAAAAAGTAAAACCAGAATAGACGCTGCTTAGTATGGATTGCGGTTTGACGTCACCGGCTCTATAAGCAAACCACGTAACCTTATCTCGGCTCCCTTTCACCAGTACAGTGGGTAGGCCGCGTGCGGCGAGGACTGCGGAAGAACACCGTCGTGAACAGAAGCGGGAATGTGCGCGGCGACGGTGGGCGGCACGTAATGCAGATGAAGATCGCGCCGCAAACACCAAGCTTATCCACCTTTGGTTGGATAGTCCATACCGACTCCACTCCCATCGTAATTGTGGGTGATTTCAACATAGACGTGTCTCGGCCAGACTGAAAGTAGTTCGTGGCGTTTCTCTCGGAAAGGTTCGGCATTCAATGATTCACACATCAGTGTGCCCACGACGCGTCTTCGGTCGTGTATAGACCTCACCTGTAAGGAGGCATTGATCTCACATTGGCCAAGAACCTTTCCAGTGCCGCCACAGAACCACTGGCCGTATATCATAGCGATCATAAAGCGATAGTCACCTTGGTGAGCAAATAATAAATCCGAAAAACAAACTAAAGAAGCTTAAAAATTTTAAAAAGCATTGAGTATATGCAACTTATTAAGACAACAAAGAAATCGTGAAAAATACGAAATTCATTGTGGTACGTCTTTTTATTTTCAGTCAACATATGTAATTGTTACCATATGTACAGCTCCGCTGGTCATCCACCTTCACAGAGTGGAATAGCTCTGAATTAATTTTCACTGTACCATCTCCCATTAAGACTTCACAAACTCTCGTCCGCTCAAAATTAGAGCACGCACGCGCCATATGGGACCCCAGTAAAATATCTCTCATCCTTACTCTCGAACCAGTTCAGAATCGCACCGCGCGTTTCATTATAACTAACTACTCCCGTCATTTTAGCGTCACGTTCATGTAAATAAAGAACAATTAAAATTATCAGACCTTTCCTTCCGTCGCACTAACTGAATCTTTTTCATAAAATCTATCACTATAATCAAGTATTGAAAGTCGTCCTTTTCCCACCACCTTGCTACGTTTCAGTTGGAACAGATCACCTTTTTCAAAGTAAGCTTGCCATCGTGTCGCACTAACTTATATCATGATTTTTTTCGTCCCAAGAACAACCACCGCATGGACCACCAGCTTCCCTCCTCCATTGCTGCCAATGTAGATGCGCAGAACGATCCAAGATCGCCTTGGGGGGAAATGCCTTGTAACGCTGTAACTTATTTCACTGCACACGTTTGTAACCATTCCGCTCCTTTCTACAGTGCCTTCTGGCCTTGAAAGTATTCATAATAAATAAATAAATAAATAAATAAATAAATAAATAAATAAATAAATAAATTGTAGGACGCTTAAGTAGCATGTAGAGATCCCCGAGAGCTCACGCTTCCCGCGACTGCAGCTTTATGCAACCGTAATGTTTACCGGGAAACGCCACGCTGCTCCTACTAAGACAGGCCTCCAATGGCAGCTAGAAAACGCTGTCGCGTTAAAAGGCGTTTGTGTTTGAGCTTTCGAGTAACAGAATTATGTTTTCCCGTATATTCAAATTACAATCCCATGCAATGATGTCTGTAGGTTGTGTGTAAGTCGTACTTTACGATTTTTCTGACGCATTTTACTTTGATAAATTCAATTATTTAAGTAACTCCTTTGCATTACACGGAGGGCCTGCGTGGTTGCGTACGCGTGGTTCCGAATGACAATTCCCGAAACGATGGCCGACAAGGGGTGGCGACGCCGGATTATGTGCGGCACGGGGCCCTTAACGCTATTGCGTTCATATATAGCGCCGGTAAGCCTTCCACGTCGCCTCAACACATTCCGCGACCAAATTTGAACATCCGGCACGTCACCGCCATCACGATCGAGGTTAGCACCGTGCGGACAGAGATAGCTATAATGCGCGAGAGGCCGTTCCTACAGATGAAGCCGCGATAGAAGCTAGATGGGAGAGGGTCCTTTCTTTACGCCAACAGCGGAAACAAGCGAAGGAGTGCAAGGACGCGCACGCAAGAGATGCGTACGTCGGCGGGCGCGGGAGGTAAGCCTAACGTACAACGCGGCCGACCGAGAAGACAGCGGCTGCCGCCTTCATACCGAGAGGATCTGAATACAATTATCCGTCCGCACCAGGGTCTACCCCTTCCAAATGTGAACTGCCATGAAATGGCGCTAGCCGTAGAGGACGCCTGCCAAAACAAGGTACGAAGCGACGGTTATCAAGACGGGTTCAAACATTTCCGTCATCTCTACGCCCGACCAGGAGACGGTACGCAGGGTACAGGCGCGGTCAGTTTACTGAGTATTAATGGACGACCTCGTACCCCGTCAACGCATACGTGAAGGCTGGTGACAATGGATGTCGCGTGAAGTCATTGACGGCATCGAGTCGAATGTGCCCTCCGCAACGCTCAAAGCTCACCCGAGGCTGCGTACCCAGGGGGTGGAAATCGTGGACGCCCGAATGTTGGGAGACTCGCAGAGTGCCTGGATCACCTTCGGAGACATCATGCCAAGCCATGTTTATTACTACGGCAGGGAAAAGTCGTGCCGGCCCTACAGAAATGCGGTGCAGTTCTGGTAGGAGCTGCTGCGGGGTGGGACATTGCACAGACGTGTGCCCACAACGCGACCTATCGGTGTGCCACGTGTGCTGGGCGCGGGAACCAGCCGACAGACATGACTGTTCCCCTAAATGTGCCATTTACAGTGGAGAGCATCCGACGGGGGTATCGGGCATGCCTCAAACCTCTCGGACCACTTCGAAGACGTCCATCAAAAAGTGGCCACCAGAGGAGGCCACCACGTTGGTTCGCCACAGAGGACGAGGACTTGGAATTTGAGTTTCCCTAATTTCCCTAAAGGCGGGCATCGCAGCCATTCTCAAACCTGGTTGCCGTCAAGGGAGTGAGCCAGGCCGGGCTAGCCTGGCCGGTCTAGCTGGGGCAGAGGGATCGACAGAGACTACTGTCCGGACCTCGGACACCCTGCCCACAACAGAAGCAACAAGGTTGTAAACAGAAGGGGTGGAATCTGGCCACATCCCCTGGGGCTCCGCTGCAAAGAGCCAACCGCAACAAAATCAGGTAAGCTGAGTGCAAGTTGCGCCTCCCACTGCCATACCCAAAACACCAAGTGCACCTGTTACGTAGCACCCCAAATATTGGAAGATAGCAGAACAGAATCGCCTTACAAAGAGCAGTTTGTCTAATTTGAGGGCTGAGCCTGTAGCTCTAAACAGCACGGTAACAAAGAGCACGTAGATCACAAACACAGCCTAACAACCAGTAACAACACAGCAATTGACACGGAATACGGCATGGAAAAAACAGAAAATAAAAAATTGCTGTTTGTGGAGTTCCACAAATTTCACAGACACGTGAAGGAATGCCTCATGACGAAATCAGGAGGAGAAGCTCCTTGGAGAACTAGCCACAGTCCGGGGGCCCCGATGACAGGAGCCCAGAATTTGGAGGTTACAGACAGCGATTGTATTAACCATCGCTAGGGACCTGACGGCCAGATCCGAAGAACACATTGAGATATGGCAGTAGAACTGCTGCATGTTGGGCAGAAAGCATGCCAACTTCACACAATATATTGAGTCAGTGCCAATTGCTTCAGACATTATTTGCCTGCAGGGGATAAGAAAATTTCGACGGAGCCTGAAGGGCTTTGTTTTATATGAGCACTTAAGGTGCCCTCAGCCACATACGTTACAAATGATGAGGCGCTTCGTGTAGAGTACAGTCAAGGGGAACCCATACAGCATCAGAGCATTACAGTGTGGCCGTGTGAATGGGTAAGCTGAAGACTATGATATTAGACACGTGGATTTTGAGAGGATAGTCATGGTAACCATGGACATGGCGATGGGAAAGGATAAGATTAATATCTTAGGGTACTTTAATGCGCAACACGTAGAATGGGGTTATAGGGTTAACACTGAAAAGGGGCAGATGCTGCTAGATCTCTTCGAAAAAAATATGGCCTAACCCTGCTAAATCAGGTCGACATGCCCAATAGAATGGAAAACAGTGTATCCCTTTGGAATAACCTGAGAGTTGATTGTTACGTACTAAGCATAACCATAAACGTTGTGAGAATACGACGAAGGGTGACCAAAGCTAGGTTGAAGGATTTGACAAAATACTGCGAGCAGCTCGACGCGATCGGCTTGATCGCGAGCATTGCAGAGTGAACAACTCTGTCAAGGGGCACGTTAAAGCGAGTGACAAAGACAGTGGCCACAACTGAAAATTGCCCTGTGGTGGACAAGAACCTAATGCACTTATGGGAAGCCTGCCATGGGTTGACCAGGAGATGGAAGAGACAAGGAATGAACTACCACAAGCTTAAGATACGCTAGCTCATTTGGCCAAGCAGATGAATTCATATGTGCAGGAACTGTACGAGGGGGAATCGGCGTCAATTTTGTGACTCGCTCAGTAGAATGCGCCTGTAGACGAAAACATGGTATGTCCTCTGCAGCATTTATACTTCACATGATTCTGGGACGACTGTTTCAGATTATTAAAAATATGGGATTTCAGACTAAATCTTTAGTGTCCAAGCTTCATAACACCAGACCCCGAGATTTCCATGATATCATCAAATATTAACAATTTTACCAAACTTTTATTTGTTAACATCAGGAGGATGTAGAAGCGGAGTTGGCCAGTATAGCTCTAAGCATAACCTTGGTAGAAACTCTATCCCTTGCAAAAGTTTCAAGAATTAGACGCTCAAAATCTGCTAAAATGCATTGCTGATTTAGTTCATGTTTCTGTACTGCGCATAAATGCAGTACTGAAAGCAAATTCAACTGTGTCAAATTATTAGAGTGAACTTTCCACACCCCTAAGTTATAAGTATATGTCAATGTAAATTCTTGTGATGTCTTCAGAATACTTGTGAACATTTTTTGGAATGTACTGCGCAAGATTATGCCAATTGAATATTGTGCGTAAATGCTGCATTGATGCAGTGCAATAAGCACCTTCGTTTTCTAATACTTTGTGCTACATGTGCAGCTGCAGCTATTACACAGACAAAACACAAGTGTTTTGAGAAAGTTCATGTATATTTCTTGTTATATAATACCGTATCTACTTCTATGGGCCATGATCAGCAACAATGGCAAGTACTAAATGGGCCAGCATAAAACTACAGCTACGATTTAGAATGTGTAAGCTGTGACTGTTGCTTCCTTGATGGAAGATTCCCATTTTCAACTCAAATAGTTTAGGGTGCAGCTGATGCATTTGTAAAGCCCAACCATTATCTTCAAAGAAGCTTTTACACAAAGTTGAAGGGTGCAGTTATTACACAAGTTTGCATGGTAGTGGCCAGGTACACTTGTGTGCAGGAGTATTAGGCAATTACTGTCAGAGAAATGACTAAAGATGTGGAGAAACGTGTGCCTATTCAAATGAATTACACATGCAACCTGTTGTGCAGCATCATGCATGTCTTATTTCACCTTATGGAGGCATGTTCTTAATTTGCACCAAGACTCTTTGCACTGTTTTTGCATGAACTGCTGCACCAAGCCATAAGAAATTCTATTTAGACAGGAGAATGTGATTCAGCGAACGAATGTTTAATGCAACACTTCACCAAAGACTGATGTAAAAGTGCTATACGTACAAATACAACAGAAAATACCAGACATATTCTTAGATATATTCTTAGATAAGCCGGTTTCATCACGCACTTCGCAACACATTCATTGTCACCATGGTCCAGCACAGCAACTTCCATGATCACAGCTACAAGAATGCCTACATCCATATAGTAGACAAACACAATCAAGCAGGAACAAAAGACTAAGAAAGGTGCAACTTTGGCTATACAGCTGGCAAATATAATCAGTTTGTAATGCTATGCATAGGGGAGGAGAGCATAAACAGCAGGCTCTGTCATGGCTTCCCTACTGAAACATTTCATTATTCAGTCCAATAACAATTTCATACATTCCACATATTTCTTATGAACCTAATTCTGCATACATTCAATATAATTTCTATATGAAAAATTTATTAAATTATTGGAGCTCACAAGGAAATTTCAGCAGGCTTAGGTCATGACATTAACGAGCCAAACTCGGCCTGTATATTCAGTATACATTCTTTTAATGCATCTGCAAAGAAACTGCCTATTGGTGGTGACAGCATTTTGAAAATGAAGGCAAAGGCAAGCAAACTGTCAGTCTCAACAAGTGTGGGCTGCTATAATGCCTCTGCATTGGGCTAAGCAGAAAGAAAAAAAAAAAACAGAACCCAATAAACTTAAACACCCTATCATGCCTTTTCCGAGGAGTGCTTGAGTTCAAACATTTAAGAACCAATAGGTCATTTCATGCACATGTGTAATCACTCCACACCTATGCTGGATATTAACCCTTTTACATCTATTTACCCTACATTTGAAACCTTTCAATTCTACAATGTTGTTTGCACACACACACACACATAGGCACTGGGTCCAGATACTTCTCACATCTTGCAAATTCCCAATTTGATAGCTAAGAACATAACACTTGGGTAGAGGCATTGAGGTTTGATCGATAAAGGAAAGATATCTAGTTTTTTATTGACAGGGGAAAGCAACACATGAATGTCATGAGGTCGCAGTGCATTCAAGCAAGAAGGAATAGAAGGAATGCAATAAAAAAAAATGGCATCAATCACAGACATTTGTAATGAAATCAAAGGCATTACTGCACTTGCAGAATACTTGGCAAACCCTTTTGTTAAAGGGCAGATGGTGCGATGACTAAGCAAGAATTTACGCATCATAGGTTTCTAGGAAAACAATGCTTCACACTACTGTATAACAATCTTTAGCAAAACACTTGTTTCTATGCAAGAGCAGAGTCTGTATCACATGGAAGGGCACTGGCAAGTGCATATATATGAAACTATATGAACAACAATACAAGGTGACACAAAAAAATTAGAGCTAGCCAAGCACTAAAGTTTTGCGATTGCCCTCAAATGTGGTCGCTCAAACATCGGCTGTCAGTACAGCAAGTAATGGGAACAAGGTGCATCAAATTACTGCCATTGTGGAGACACTTTAACACAGCTATGGCCACGGAATGTGCACATATAAACACAGCACCAGAATACCCACTGCAACACATTATTGCTTCTCACCTGCAGGTTTTACTAGTATGTACATGCGTCCATAATGATTGCCTTTATCATGGCTAAAGAGCAAGGAGAAAGCCTAATCGTACCTTAGTTGCCACTTATAGAAAACATGAGCCGCCAATAACCCTAAAGTACTTGCACCATCATCTGCTGCAGCCATTTCTTGGGTTCTATATAAAAAGAATAAAGACTTAATTGCAGACTTATTGCCAGACTCCACAAGTAATAAGAATAGGTTATAGCTCATATATGGTTTTAACATGTATGGTTTATGGCTCATGTAGTTTTAACAAGACTCTACGGTTACTGACAAAGTCAGTGCTTGTACTCATGTCGTTCACAACAGTACGTGGTTCTTACCCAAGCACAAGATGCACAGTTGGATCACATTCTTGCTGTACACTGGAAGCTATAGGCTAACTCTCTATGTGGTTAACCAACTACATGAAACATTCCAAGAACAGGCTTTTCTTTGCCTGAAGAGGACAGTGACAACAGCATGTTGATTGCCACGGTAACATACAGGCAGGACTTACTAGGCACAGCTGACCACTAGAGAATTATAGCCTCTCTCTCTCTCTCTAAAAGAAAGGGGGGAACACTTGAGCTGGGTGCAACTATTTCTCTTGACTAAACAATAGCATTCAAGAACCTGCACCTGAAAATTTGTGTTGATAGAGTATGATAAGTGGCTTCAGCAACTGTCTCGCTCTGTGGTCTGTATGGAAAGTAAGCTAACACTTAACGTCTTTTAAGACTGCAACCCGGTGCAACTTGCATACTAGCAGCAATGGCCTCTGCTTGTGCTCACAACCACTTGACACTGCAAAAACATGCACACATGTTCCAGAATCTACACTGCAAGCAAGACCTAATTATTAAGAAAGGGATGCATGCACGCTGGCTTAGCTGCAGTAAAATGGTGTCTAAGCTGACCAAAATTGGAAGCCGCGTAGCAGTGTTATCTCTGTGACACTAGCTTCTGGAGTACAAAATTGTGGCGCTAAATTTACTGCTGCATCAGCACTCCTCGTGTAAAAATAGTCTTCGTTGCTCTGAGCATAAGAACTGCCGTGTAACATGCCATGGGAGTTTAGTTACAAGTAATTCAATGTTTTTCTATGTGCAAAGGGATACAAAATTTGTCTCAGCCATTACTGTACACTGTATGGGTCCTCATTGTGGTGGGGCATTAGCTGCAATGCCAGCAAAGTGCAACAAATGGCCAACGATATAGATAAATTGTGTGTGTGTGTGTGTGTGTGTGGTACGGTAAGTGCTGGAAGGAACAGCACTGGTTGAAAACTGCAAAATGCTGCATTGAGTAAATGGGTTGATCTGCCATTACGTACCTTCAGTATAAATTGAAACACAAACAGGAAATAACTTATTAGAATGCATGCTGTGCATAATTACATGGAACTTTGATGTGTAATCACTCTGTTGCTGGTTTCTAAGTATGTATTATAGTAGTCTCAAGTGTACGTTTCGAAGTCTGAATTAGGCCACTGTTACAAGTGCAGGCATACTCGGAAACAGACAATGCACTGCAGTCATTTCTGACTTGCTAACATTTGAATTTTGAGCTGATTGTAAACTAGGAACATATAGAGGGTAACTAACGTAAAAAATTGAAAAGAGATAGAGCAAAGCACAACACGAAGTAAGACATTTGCCCAAAAAAGCATGCAATAAAGCAAGCTTAGCAGACTATATTAGGCAAACGTGCTCACAGACACATGTAAGAGTACCAAGAGTCTAACACCAAATCAAAAGCGCCAACTTGCAAGAGCTGAGATTGCACAGCTGTGAACTCCTGCTGTGACGGTATGGGACACTAGCTCTGATAATTGAAAGGACTTGCACATTGTGAAGTCAGTAATGGTTGCAAAACTCCACAAATTGACATTCGGAACCAAATACTACTGACACTCAAGTCAACACCTCAAGTGATCACACAGTAACTGATATACAGCTGGCATGCTCATGATTGCAAACTGCAGATAAGAACACTACAGCTCAAGCTATTGGGCAACATCATATGAAATAACAAAGATTTCGTAGTTTCCCCACGTTGGCCCTTGCACCACAAAACACCACATATCATCATGAATGAGAAGAAAAGGGGAAAACCGAGGGGTCCGATTTTTTATTAATCATATCATGAGAAGCCAACAAACAAAGATGCCACACCACAAAACACTACATATCATCATGAATGAGAAGAAAGGGGGTAAACCGAGGGGTGCAATTACGCGTGCAATCCCACGTGTAATGTGAAGACGTGGGATTGCACGTGTAATACGAAGACATGGGATCGTTTCCCACCTGCAGCGAGTTGTTTTTTTCATCCACTTTCATTGCCATTAATTTATAATTTCTTTAATTCAGTTAAGTACAAAGTAATTTCCCCTATGTTGTCCTTAGGGTCTGTTTGTTGGCTTCTATCGTAGTTTCACCATGTTTATGAAAAGCAGAAACACAGTCACACTTCTATACGAATTTTGCTCAAGAAAGCAAATGCAAACTACCAAAGACATTTGCAGTGTAATGGTCAATGAGATGCAGCAACATTACGTACAGTGTGGCCCAGTGTAAAATGAAATGGGTAGGAGCGATGCATGGGCACATATTTCTGTCTGAAAAGTCTGCAAGCGCTTAGCTGTGCTACAGAAAAATTACAGTAGGTGGCACTCATCACTCTGTATGCAGCTGCAGAGAGCATCGACATTACTTTCACTTGCACATGCAGCTTAAACAGCCACATAGTGTTAGCCTTGCATATCTGTGCTCCCTTCAACAGTAGAATGCACTGTACATCAAAAAGAGGAAAGTATAAAAAAAAGAAACTTATTAATTATATAACTTATCAAATTGTTACCAATCTGCAGCCGCATGAAAAGTAAAGAGGTGAGTACCTAGAGCTGTTATCTCATACTTGATAAACTATTCTTTATCCATAACATTTATCATTCCCAGCAGAAGAAAACAATCATAGTGTCGTACAGATGCCCTTATTAGTGACAGCGTTAAATATGTAGCTGAGAAGGTTAGTATTCGTGGTTGTCAGGATTAATAGATTGAGGTAATTTATACGAAACTGAATTTGACAAAGTGATCACTAACTGCACTTCAGTTAGTAGGCCTAACACATTGCTAAGTTGGTCAGTGCAATAAAAGTATAACCTGTACTTGTGAAAGCAAGTAGAGCTTCACTGATGCCTCAAGGAAGCAAACATGCCTTTACAAACTTGGTGAAAAACATCCTTGGGAGGTGCTTGTAGCATACTCATGTGATTTGTGCAGAATCATTGTGGCAGGTGCAGCCATAGGTTATCTGTTCTAAATTTACTAGCCAGGGCATAACAATCTTTAAAGAATGATAAATTTAACCATTGCTGCATTTTTTTTACCTACCGATTTAATGCTATGAAACCATACTTGCAAAGATTTGTGCCTATGAGGAATAAATGTTAACAGAAACAGAGTGTATATATAGTTAGTTGCGCACTTTCTTCTTTACTGATTCAGTGAAATGATAAATAACATGACAAGACACTAGTTTGTACTGAAGAGAAACCACGAAGCTGCTGCCTTTACAAGGTGCCATGCTCAGCTGGCTGGTATCATGTCTTGCTAAGAAATTAAGGGAAACAGAGTGAGAAATTGAACATGGTGGATAGCCTGCGTCAACTGAGAGCCAGAACATAAATACAGGTTGTATGTGCAGTTGAACCTCGTTCAACTTTTCAACTTTTGTGGTGCATTCACTATGTGGATTCATTAACTCGAGTAGAAAGAAGAAGCCAGGAAGAAATAAATTTACTCAAAACAAAAAAATGCGCAGCGTGCTGTAATTTTATTTTCTGTGAATTACCTCCATGGAATTCTATTGTACAGATGTGTCCCTCAAAATATACAAGAGACTGCAGATTGTTCAATAACACCACGCACCCTCTACCAAGATTTTCTGGGAATGCAACAAGAGCCCACAGACAACGCCCATCCAAACAGCAGCAGAAGACCAGTGGCAGGGCCGGTGACAAGCCCAAGTCCTGAGGACCAGGTATGGCTGACAAACAGTGCTAGCCTGTCAGCACAGAGTCACAGCTATCTGGAATAGGGTAGCCACCCACCTTTTGGCACCAAGAGCTTGGTCTCTCAAGTAAACTTCATTCACTCACTCACTCTGCCTTAAAGTGATCTTCAGCATGATTAAGAGTGGCATTCTCAACGCACAAGATTATGAAGACCCGCTCCAGTCCATTTCTCTCAATGTCTGCAGAGTACTGGAGCAGTGCATCCAATGCGAAAGACATCCTTCAGAAATTTTCAGGCGAGGCGGTTCTTCACTCGGCAGCAAAAGCCCCGAGTGTTATATATCCAATGTCCACTTTGTTATGAGGGAGTTAAGTTACATGAGTATTGGTCAGTGAGCATCACATGTACGATTAAAGAAAATTCATTCTATCGGGGTTTGTCTGTCGTCATTTTTTGTATAAAGAAAATTGACGTTTTGATTTATTGGCAGGTGAACTATTCTAATCTTGATGTCTAGGGTTTTAAGTTGGGTTGCCCTCCCTCTGGGTCGACAAATTGGCAAAAAGTTTTGTTCATTATGCCCACTATTAATTATGAAAGCACATGCAAAATTCGGCTCTGGCAGTTTTTTCCGCCTACAGTGCTGCAGGTAGCTGCGATTATACAATAAAGGGTCACCCCTTTTCTAGAGATAAGCTCTGTTTGCTGTTCGTGCAAGGCTCAAGCACCAACAGACATGCACTTTGTTGCATGTCAGGTGACTGAACTGTGTGAAATACTACAGTTACGAGTCACTTTTGCAAATATATATTTAGCCTTCTTGCAGCCAGCTTACACAGGGATTACTATCTAGAAGCATAATGTGCTTTGTTGAAACCAGTACTGTGTTGAGCCCTTTGTTTTCAATTAAGTTGCAGTGATAAAACACTTGCTGATGTGGAATGTGGCTAGCAAGATCTTTATATATATTTCAGTATTCTCAATAAATTGTTATATCAATGTTTATTGTGCTGAGGCTTGCCTTTGCTGATCCACCTGCTGTGTTCACCTACTCAGAACCCAAGTAGGTGAATGCAGAATCTGTTCGAGTGTGCACGTTCAGGAAACATAAGATATACTAATAACATAAGACAAACTCTCCATAAGCTGAAATGTCCGATTGTCTGGGTGATGCTGGGTTTGTCTATTTCGTCTCCCGTACATTAAGTGTGCTTCTGTTAAGTTCAAAAGATGTTTAAGGTCTCCAATGTTCATCCAGAAGAGAGTTACAATGTAAAGCAAATGGCTGCTATCCAGCGCGGCACGTTGCCATTCTTCCCAAGTCCTATCTTTATGCTGACACTTTTCTCTTGTGCGATACCGCATCTGTCTCCAAATGGTTGGGTGCTGTCAGAATGAGTGCCTCAAACCGGTCACTTTGAAAGCTGAATTACAACAGCACCCCACACTTCATGCTTTTACTCCATGGCCACAGAAAAACAATCTCCACGCCATACATTTCTTGTAGGCTTACATATTTCTATCTTGAAGGAAAGTTAAGCCTGTGCGAAAAAAAAAAGGTCAACGAGGACAAGCAGAAGAAACACATAAAACATCCCGAGTGTAGTGTTCTTACCGCTTGTCCTCGTCTTTTTGAGCAGTTTTAACCTTCCTTCAAGTATGAATCAACTAGACAGCAAGAACGTCCTACTAAAGTATATTTCTGTAATAAAGGGCAATTTCAGAGTCCTAACCTAATGCTCCCTTACCTTAAATTAGCATGTGTGCTATTGCATGTACTGGTGAAATGATGCCTTGTTAAAAGGCAATTTTAGCCAAGGGAGGTCAGGCTGGTTTTAGGAATTTCAACAGACATATCTGGTCCTGAGAAACTGAAGTCAGAAACCCTTTCCCACAATTAGAGACCTTAGCCTTCACCTGTTAAAATATGTGAATGAAACAATTATCCGTATGATTTCAAAGTTGTATCAATCATGTTTTAAACAATTAGACATAGTCAATGCAGCTGTGTACATTTTGGTCACAACTGCTACTGTACTTAATGTCAGTTTCTGTAACTTTAAGTGGCCTAGTTTCAAGGGTCTCATTTTCATAAATTTTGTGGGTTGTATGTGTCTAGTCCACAAAGAATACATCACACGAACAACTTCGGCTGTTCCTCACAGTGAACGATCCTCATTGAATGAAGCACAATAATTTGAGTGCTAAGCATTTTGAGTTTGGAGTGACATTGTTTTGTTAAGTGGGTGTAGTTTGCGCACACTTACGCTTTGCGCATACAAGCATGCAAGATGATCACTAACCCCACAACCACGCACCCCCAATTCTTGCTTCAAGCAAAATGCTGCCAAGGCCACCAAAACAGTGCATTAAATGGAGTGATGGACACCTGCTCACAGTAATGAGTGTTCATTGAGCTCTGTACATCTCTGGCTTCAGCTTTACAAGTTTGTGTTAATAAATTGAACCAACATGTTAAATATGGTAGAAAATTCAAAATGTAAGGCTCACAAGTCAAGGTTTCTTTAAATTATTTTTCAAGCAGTTTGAAGCTGATAAAAGGATTCCAACAGTTCTGTTAAAAGATCCTTCAGTCGAGGCTGCAACATTGACAAACTTTTGAACTAAAGCTCCCTCGAAAGCTGATTTCTCCTCTGCTTCAAAGTAGCCAAGATATGCCCACATGAAGGGGGCAATATTCTATCAGAATAACTGAGCAACTCTAAGTGCTCATATACTAATGATGTATGGTTCTTGAGTTAGAGAGAACTGCATGCCACTTAAGGCTCTTCAGTTAGCATCTTCAGCCAGCAAAGCTGAAATGTACAAAGACTTATCTTTCCAATTTGCTCTCTAGCTAGCTGGGAGCATATGAAAGGACAGTACAAGAGATGTCATGGTGACCTAACTGTAGCATGAAATACTGCATCTTACTTAGCACTAAGAACAGCCAGACAACCAAGAAAGCGGCTTCATCAGAGCTTTAAGTACAAAACAATTACGGTGGACTCAAGGGACCAGGGAAATTGGTTGCCTTTATCAGGAGTTCTATTTACTGAGAGACAAAGCTGAATACAATTGCATGAATACAAAACCAATCAACCGTGAGGATGGTCTTCAGTTTAAGAGGCAGTTCCGTTTAAGTGATTTCTGTGTACCAAAATTCCACTGTAAAGTACTATTTTACCTTGCCCTTGAGCAGTTGAAACATGAAACGATTACCAGAGTGGTGCAGTGTTTATATATATGCTGTGAAACTATCCTACTTAATTGGAAACAGTTAAACAGACAGACGAAAAGAAAAAAGCGGCCGTGGCTTAGCTTGGTTAAGCCTGGTGATTGCGAAGCAATAGTAGCGCCCCTGGTGAGAGGAGCGGGAGTTAGGCTGCCGTTGGTGGCTACCGCCTCGCCTCGCGACGGCGTGAGATGGGGCTCCGTTTTTACACAGCTGGTGTGACGTCACACCGACCGTAGCGCCCCTGGTGAGAGGAGCGGGAGTTAGGCCGCCGTTGGTGGCTACCGCCTCGCCTTGCGACGGCGTGAGATGGGGCCCCATTTTTACACAGCTGGTGTGACGTCACTCTAGGTCACGTGGTGTGACGTCACGCAGCGAGGTCACGCTAAAGGTCAATGGTGCCTACCACCGCCTCGCCACGGAACGGGCTGAAGTGCGACCTAAAGTAGTATTGCTTCGCAATAAAAAGAGGGTGGGTAACTAAAGAACAGCCTTTTTCCTGGAGCCCTACTGAAAAGCTACCTGCATTCTTGTAATTTCTTACAGAGACTGTCTACTGCTCGGAACATATCTTTGCATTGTGGTGGGAATGAGAAGATTGTGTGCCGTATTCACGGAAACAAGCAAGCTTGTATCCCATGCATAAATAAGAAATTATACTTTTAATTTGGCTCTGAAAGTGGTGTAAAAGTGGCGTGGGGCATCGCTTGATGGTGAAACAGTGCAACCAATCTGCGTACTGTCACGTAACCAAAAGCCACATAGGGAGAGTTATATTGCTTGTAAACAATAATGCATCACCTGAAATTGTATTTCATGCTCTTGTGCTAACCTTTTCTTACGTGAGAAAGTAATTTATTTCGGTTCCATCTAGTGCATGTAAAAGAGTGGCTCTGCCTTATGGCAAACGAACAGAGCCCCGAAGAAAGGAGTGGTGCATTGACACATGGCCCCCGAGATTGCCACTGCGTCCAGTAATCGGTGTCATCGACATCCATACACAGTTTTAAGAGGAGACTCCGCAGATCAAAAAATTTTGCTAAAATTTTCAGCATGCTTTCTATACAAATCACAGCACATCTAGACACCTTGAATTGCTATTCCTATTGTTCCTATTGCGCTGCAAAAGAGAATGTCCTTGAAAAACTGTAGGCAGTTTCTAAGTTTTCTGTATCATTCACGAAGAAGTCATGTGGATACCCACCTCGACACACCAACATTTCTAAAAGAACAACGCCTCAAAGTATTGGAACACATACAGAATGCTTCAAGAGGGATAAGAGGATCAAGCCCAACTTTTGCTAGAAGTGCGCAACAATAAGATACTGCACTGGAACTGAAGACCGAGAAGTAGCTGAGTACGTGTTTTATATAACAAGCACATGTTGGAACTGGGGAAACAGCCAGCCAGAACAGCGGTGGGGAAACGCAGGTACATAGCAGGTACAGTTCAGGGCACAGCTCAAAGTGTCCCAGTGCTTTCTTTGCAGGTGCTTCACAAGACAATCAAAGTGCAGCGCATGGAAGAGCGGAGTCCATTCAACACAACCAATGACAGAAGAACCACACACCAAGGCACTTCACATTCAAAGCACTGCATCTCGCGTCTCACGAATGAAAAAAAGCGCCATCAGGCGAAAGGTGAATCTGAGCACAGCGCTAAAGGAACAAAGTGAAACCTGGTAGAATAGCAGCAAGTTCTGCGCATTGAGAGATGCGCCGCCTTTGACACAAAAACGTGTCGAGGTAAAGGAGTGGCGTTACATGGGAATGATCACTTCTGGGGATGAAACTTTTGCAGAGTATGCCGAGAGGCTAAGTCAGAAGTTCTAGGAACTGTACATTGGTGCACGTCAAGACACACTTCATGCTAAAGTTAGTCTCCTCCCACGTCATCGGAAACTGCACTGAAACAACAGGGCTGGCAACAGACACCTCACATTACGAAAAATGCTTTCTTTAAGACTGAGGAGGCCTGATGAGTGTTGGCATGTCATGTGAAAGTGGTAGTATTGCTGGAGGGGGGGGGGAAGAGAAAGGAAAGGAAATGTCTTTGGCGTGGCAGAGCACTGGCTCCAAACATCTTCCACGCAAATTTTTTTTTTATCTGTGTGTGTGTTTTGTGCCTCTGTGTTATGAAGGGCCAAAATTGTTCCCAATCAGCAGAAAATGTAGGCTTTCATTTTGCTTTCACTGCCTTCAATATGGTAGAAGATGCAACCCACCAAAGGTGAGAGCAATATTCTGCCCATCGACACATCATCATACAAACATTTGTGAAAAGTTTGTCATAATCATGCAACACTGTAAATGAAGAATGATGGACAATATTTAAGATAGCTGCAGAATAGTACATGACACATTTTGAGCGATACTGTACGTCGTCTGTGTGTAGAAGCGTAAATTTTGCTCCTATATTAATGACAGCTTGGCCTAATGAAGAAAAAAGGTTTGTTAAGCCTGTGCCATTGAAGCTCTAGTAAAACCCTCATGAGCGTGACACTTCAAAGTATTGCCGTGAAAGGAGTGTAGAGAAGGTACCACCAAAAGTGATCATTCCTGAATGCAGTCCCCCTAGAGTAGGTGGCCCAAAGGTGCGGCCAAATATCTGCCATGTGTTACATTCGGTAAGCTTCTGTTAAAATGTAGAGGCAGACAGAGGTAGCCACTGCGAAGCATGAGACCTAACGAGCTGACATTAAAACAGCCTAGTCTTCCGGTGCTCAGCACTGTTGAACAGATTAAGAGATTGTGCTTAACAGATAAGCTGATGGACAATGAGCATACAATGAGTCACCTCAGTCCGACTACTAGCGCTTCCTCCGCAGGCGCCACCACTTGAGTATGAGGAATGCGGCAAGCCGATAGAAGAGGTCCATGGCGATGAGGATGAGGAACTTGTGAGAGATGTCGACATTATTGACGTCCAGGTGCCTGAGGACCTCCTCAGGGTCACTGAGGAAGCAGAGCTCATCTTCCTCACAGTCGAGCTCGGGACGTCCACGGCCATACAGGGCCTCTAAAAGCCCCTGCATGCCATGGTATAAGTGTGAAGTCTCCATAATCCAGCGGAAGGCCACTGGAATATGCCGTGCTTGCACGAAGAAGCCAGAGAAAAGGAACGATGGTGACGCCACAGGCATCACCAGGAACACAGCCGTCTGCAAGCAGGACAGAGAGTGAAAGAGCAGGATCAAAGTGACTGCAGATAATAGAATTAAATGAGGAATCAAATTAACCGGAGTCAAATTAACAGGTGTTTACTGCATATTTATTCCCATAATAACTCGTAATTCTGTGCTGGGTCATAAATATGCATTATGTGACCAGGCATATAACGTAGAGGACTCTTAAACAGGCGGGCTTCGCCATACCTGCTACAGCTGTGTGCTCCCATTGGTTGCTGTTGCTACTGTCATATTTGAATGCCATTATGAGCAATTTTGTCAAAGGTTCCATTATGTGCTAATCATGGGACACACTGAACAATGCTTGTCTACTGTCATAAGAGATTAGCTAGCATTACAACCTGTTATCATTGGTGCTGTCCATTACCTGTATGCTGCTCAGTGCCGAGACCACAAGAGCCAGCCCCTGGGACACAGAGCCCACTTGGATGACAAACATGACCACAGTTGCAGCACGCCACATCTCTTGTGGCTGTCCTGTCGTCCAGTACAGCAAGGACATCATGGCAAGCGGGCCAAAGATCTAAAAAAATAAAAAGAAATTCAGCAGAAGTAATTAAGGCTGCTTATGCGTGGGAATGCGAAAGCATTATGATCGCTTAGGTGAAATGCTTTCGATTGATGTTCTTCGTGTTCCCTTGCTTCATCTTCCGAGTCGTGCTTCTGTGGGCGACCATGTTTCACAGCTTCCACTGAAGTAGATGCTTTCGAATGCACAGACACAACACCAATGAAATCCAAAGAGCAAGTGACGCGCAGAAGGCAGCAACGTGACGTGTGCCATGATGCACGCACTAGGCATGCCTCATTTTATACGCTCATGATTCGCCGTCGAGAGTGCATTGCTGTAGACACAGCACTGACAAAATCCGAAGAGCAAGTGACACGTGGGAGGCAATGAGGGAGGAAGTGATGTGAAGTGCGCAATTATGCACGCACTGGGCACAATTTTAGTCAACCATAACCATGGAGCCACCGTGACATCAGAAAAGCGTGCTCGTCTTGTACCCTGGGCACCCAGGTTCGATTCCTACCCAGACCGAAATGTACTAAATTTTCTTTTCAATTCCATTAGTTTACTTTGTTTAGAGAAACCTGCCTGACAAATTTGACGTCAATTGGAGCATTTTTTTACGGGTTTTTACTGTTCACGCACGGCGCCAGCCATCTTTAGTACCACCTTTCGGTCACACCACCGATGACAACGCCGTATTTTCGTGTAATGGGGCATATAATGCTTTCGCATTAAAAATGTTGCACTCGGCCCGCGGTGCACTTTTTGTGGCCATGACCAAGGTAATTGAATTATGGGGTATTATGCGCCAAAACCACAATTTGATTATGCGGCACCCCGTGTCTTCTGTCTTCTCAATATCATGTAAATCCACTTTTGGCACAGTGAACAACCCTGACCTGTCTTGGTGTTGAATGCAGAAGTCCTGTACCAGATTAATAGACACTATGCACACAATTCCCATAGGTTACAGCGTGGTGACTTGAGAATTCTGAGCTTTTGACATTACTTGGAGCCATTGAGTCTTTTGATCAATGTTCATATGTTTTCAGAAACACTATATCGCCCTAATGAAACCTTAAATGCCAGTTGATATTTAATTGGGCCATCCACAGCAATTCATCTCAAGTGGAAATCACATGGGTGAGCAATTTGAATTGAATTATCGGGCTCAAAGTCTCAACGTTTTTACTTCCACCGCCACAAGTTACATGTACACTGGCTGTTTCACAAAATGGGTCTGAAAACACTTAAAAATAGGAAGGGTGAAATAATTATTTTCTCTTTATTGCTTTTACCACAGCGCTTGCTTTTACCATTTGAAAATGACTCTATAAGGTAATTAAACAAGTAATTATGCAAATTAAAGTACTGTAATATTTAGAGATAGCCTACCTAAAATCTAGAGCAAATCGGTGAAGAGAGGGAATAGGCTAACTTTCGATGTAAAATCAAGAAAGTTAAAGAAAAAAAGCCACTAGCCAAAGTTTGTGAAGGTTTGTTCAATCTTCGTCAAAACCTTAAAAAGAACAGTCACCATCATTGTTCTATTGTCACACTTGAGTTTCATAGCCACACATGCCTGTGGTCCAACCCAAATTGATGGGTGGTCTTACTCACATTGCTGCCAGTGTTTCGGTGCCATTGGACCACCTCCACTTTTTTTCAATTACGAAGCTCTGCCACATCCTGACATGCTTACTGCTACGTGACAAAGTGACCAAGTTTTGCAAGTTCAGGGATTGTACAGCATTGTTCAATTATCTCCCGTGGTTCCTAGTTTCTGCCAAGGTCACCATTTCAGCAAATGGGTATGAGCCAAAGATGGCTATCCTTCCCAATGATCATTGTTCCCTATCTCTGCTAGTAGAAATTGACCCCGGTTTTACCATTGTCACCACTGGTGGCAGCAGAAGCGGCGCCACGCCTTCAGAGCAGTGGGATTAGAAGAAGTGGGCTACCTTTCGGTGTTATGGAAAGAAAGGCAAATCATGCAAAAAACAAGGGTGTTTTTTTTTTTTCAGAGGTGGGGCATTTCTTGGGATATTATGGTAATTAACCTTTAAAGCAAAAGAGCCATGTGAATGCAATTGATCCTAATGGAAAACTTGAAGCAGTACACCACCTGAAGAGCTCGGAACCATTTCCAGAAATGCAAAAGGTTAATGCTGCTAATTTTTACAATTTAATTCCAGGCAATTTCACACAGAAATGTGAAATTGAACAGCTGAAGAGTGCAACTGGCATGCCCTTTGTAGGCACCCATGAGTGACGTGATTGATGCTACCTCATTTGTAGGTGAGCACTAAGTGAGAATTCTTGGTAGTCCAATTGGAAATCCTCATGACTAGGAAGCGCTTGGGCAGCATAGGAACTGCTGGCTTCAGTGATTACGAAGGACACACTTTCTCCTGTTTGTCGGATAAAAGTTTTGGATAGAGCACTTTAGCGTAAACATGCTGCAGGATAAGGGCGCATGCTTCCACAGCTTAGTGTCCTAGACATTTGAATTGTCCTAGTCCTCTGGATTATTGACTTAAAGGTAATTGAAGCTGTCTGTATTGCGTTGTCTCAGTGGTAGCAGAGTCAACGAACTATCAGACCAAAGTTCATTCTATATTGGTATATGCGCTCTTCAAATACAAGGTTTTTAATTAAGCTTTCAGCTGTTTGAGGAGGCCTACTATGCAGAAGTTATACAAAAAAAAAAAGAAAAAAAAGAAACCAAGAGAACAAAACATCTTTGTCATATCATAATTGGTTCTATTATATACTGTATGCAGCACCACAGAAATATACAAAGCCATGTAACAATAAATTGACAGTCCCGACTGACAATTCAGTTTTGCAGTACAGTTTAGCTGGGCATGTCTTGCCGGTGACAATATCAGGATCCTGTACGTCTCATGCTTGCCTGCTACAATGATTCAGTGGCTATGGTGTTCTGCTGCCAAGCACGAGGTTGTGGGTTCAAATTCCCAGTTGTACGTACCCGTGTATGTACTTAGATTTAGGTGCACCCCAAACCCAAGGTAGCTAAATTATTTGAAAACCCCTCACTGCGGCGTCTCTCATAGCCCAGGTGTTGCATAGATACAGTAAACCACATAATGCGATTAAGAATTTTTTTTTTTATTTTTACTTCTTATCCTTGAATACTATTTGCTTGCTGGTGTTGCTCTGAAGCAGATGTGCGCTTCGGTTAAATAAAGCTGCCGGCCTAAATAGAAGGAAATATGACAAGAGTAATTTCTCTGGACTTACCGTAAAAGGAAGCTCGGTAATTATCCTGGCTATGTAGTACATGAATGGGCTGTACCAACAGTTTCTGTGCTCTCTGAGCAGCACACTTAACTCAGTTGGAACTGTAGAAGAGAGAGAGAAAGAAAAAAGCACAAACGAGAAGAATGGTTACAAGAAACGTGCTACCACTCAAAGCCAGAAGTAGGCAAGAAGAATCACACTTCAAACCAAATGTTGTCACTAAAATAGCACTGTAAACGGGATGTTGGCACCTTTACTCCGAAAAGCTGCCTCTGCTGCAGTCTGTCCAATCCTGCGCAGTTTCCGTCTATGCCTTAAATGAAAACTCCTCGCCCTGTTGTTAGTAGTAAAGGTCCTGTACCTTGTGCACTGCCCTGGTTTTGTTTATTGAGGATAAAAAAAGAAGTCACGAACAAAGGAGGGAAACTTGGCTAATAACTCTTGGCCATTTTATCTGAGAGGGTAGGTGTCATAATGATTATCATCATCATAATCACTGCCAGAGATGCAGGTGCGCTCCTAAATGCTGAGTCATGCATGCTCCGCCATTTTTTTCATTCAGACAAAACCTTAGATTTTTGACGCATTAATCAATGCCTATCAAATGCGTTAACTGCTTCAGTTCTCCATTTATCATGTTATCTGCAGTGGAGTTTTGATTCCTCAGTAATTACATGCCTGTTGCATGTTGAACCCTATGGCAGCATAATTGTTTTTGTGTTGCCTTGAGCCCAAATCATTGTACAGTGAAACCCGAATGTGATAAGGTAAAATTGGCACTTTACTTCATTACATCGAATATTTACTATATTTAAATTGCACCTTTTATGCATATAAGAAATGTCACAGATGAATTTTTCTTACACGGAAGGGGCCATAAAATTTTCAGAATTATTGGGCAAGTGTAAGATATAAATTTTAGTTAGAAGTAATTTTCATTTTTGTTTAATCTCAGCATCGCAACCAAAGGTACGGTTTCGAGTCAGGACAACGATCTTATGACATTGGCGGTACAAGGCTAAGCTTGCGAAGGTTTTGCATCCACTCCATCGCCGCAACTGATAATGTCACCCGCAGTGGGACGATGCTATTGCGAAGAGTGCAGCCAGAAGAAAGCGAATGCTTCTTCTGTCTCTAACTCAGTAATTTAGGGATTAGGCATTAGTAATGTAGATCTCTTGGAGAAGCCTTTTTTTACTACAGTGACCTTAATCAGAGTGACGAGGACAAAAATGCAAATACTATGTGGACACTAGGGAAAGGTTCTGCATCTAAAGCATTCACCAACAGTGCCAGTAGCAGCAGTCAGACACTCACAGATGAGGACGGTTGGCATGGCCGACTGGAACAGGGCCATGGTGAGGCAGAGCAGGAAAAGGGCGGAGTTGCTGATTACACGGGTGGCACTGTTGCCCACATCATAGAACAGCACTGTCAGCATGCCCGCTATGAAAATGTATGCCACCAGGCGCAGCAGCGTGGCAACCTGCCAAAACGTCAAACAACACATGGTGACTTGGATATAGGGACAACAATGCATGCTACATCTTGGAATCGTCAAGCGATTCGCTGTTGAGGCTTGTGCCAGTGAGAAGTGAATGAAGATGGAAAAAATAGTCTACCTCTTCTGTTTGTTTCGAAGGTGTTCAAGTGCCTTGCATCACAAAGCGTTCTCACAACGTGTCTTTTTTTCATAAACAGTACTAGGGGCACAGTAAATTTTGCGAAATGCAAGGTTTCCTTGCCACTAATCTAGACTCCTTTTTGTGTAACCTGTTGCATAACTCCTTTTATTTTTCAGTGAAAGGAATATTGGTTTTATCTTTCCTAGGGGAGTGAAATAGTCACTGCAGAAACTAAAGAATGCAGAATGGTGTCACCCTCTGGGAAACAGACAGCATCACTATTTCTTCCATTGGATAAGTCCCCACTTTGGTTCCAGCATCCCAGCAAACAATATGTAGTTCTGACTTCAGTTCTGAATCAAACAAGTTGCAAGTTGGTACTGCTTCTAAGCATGATATTCAACAAACTATGCCATGAATAGCTACAGTTTTCTGAAGTTTGAGAGCGAACAAGCAATTAATTTAGCTGGGAGAGTTCATTCATTCATTCATTCATTCATTCATTCATTCATTCATTCATTCATTCATTCATTCATTCATTCATTCACAAAACTTTTATGAAGAGTCCTGAAGCCCAGTCTTTTCAGTCCAAGGCAGGCCACGTTCACGTTGGCACCGTCAGGCCGAGCCTTATGGCGCCATCGTGTGCCCTCTGGACAGTTGGTAGTTGATCTTGATATCATTTTGTGCCAGTAAAGCCATTTTTCTTCTGGGTCGGCGAGAGTCGCAGGACAGCCTGCCAGCATGTGTCTGATATCAATGATGTCAATGATGGTCCATGGCAAGGTCCCATAACCTTTTTTTGTATTCCAAGCGTATCCCCACGCGTGGTAGGGGGCATTAAAGTCCCCTCCGATGATGAGCGGGGAGCTTTTTGCGATTGCCTTGTTGAAAAGTGCCCTAAAGTTTTGTTTCTAGTCGGTGGGACTGCTATAAATGTTTAGGCAGAAGATACTCTGCGCCCTGCCCTTGTGCCTTTTGAGTACGACTACTAGGGTATATTCGATTTTACTTAATCCGAGATGGATATCATGTTTGATAAAGGGTAACTTTTTGTCAACGAGGGTTGCCAATCCCCTCCCGCAATCTTTTTCTCTACATACCAATTTGTACTCGGTTAGCTTGACTTTGTCCGCTAAAGTTTCCTGCAGCATAATTACTTTTGGTTTGACCCCCATCGATCTGATTAATTGGTGCAGCAATGCTTTTTTGTTGAGGAATCTGCAACAATTCCACTGCCATACACTAAAACTGTGTGCGCTATCCACAATTATTGGATGGGTTAATTTTGCTATTACTTTATACCAGGCTCTATTAGCAATGCAGCATTTAGTGTGATTTATATCATACCTACAGAAAGGCAGAAAGGTCTCTGTATCCTACCTGCAATAATTCTCTATATGTTTTATGAAAATATGTACTGCTGTGCAAGATAGTATATTCCACCTATTAATAGATACAGTAGTACCTCATTGATACGTTCCCGTTACGGACATTTTCTCGGCGCCAATGCTCGCAATCGAGAGCACAAGAAATGACTGAACAGAGTTAGCTCATTGTTTACCGGTTCGTACGTTCCAGGAAAACACGATTTTCCGGCACAAACGTTCAGTAAGTTGCCAATGTGCGATCGTATGATAAGTCTTCCGGCCGTTAAATCCCATGTAAATAAGAAAATGCGTGAGGCGCGTGCGATCGAGAACAGTGTATAGATGCCCGCTGCGGCAGCTTCATCGCAATACTCGCCCGCCCGTCTCACGTGAAAACGCCGGCGCGCACTCAGTTCCTCATTTTGGTACAAGCAAATCTCCGGGGACTTCGCATGTGGCATTCACAGCTATCACCGCCAATTCTATTGCGACAAGCATCTTTGCCAATCTCTCACAGCGTGTGGTGCCGTCGAAAGCGTAGCGCACGTTTTTGATAGGCGATAAGTGAAACTCGCCGCCGTTCCCTGCTGCAGACTGCGATAGTATACGTTTTTTGGCCGCTAGATGCCATGTTAACAAGAAAAGGCGCGAGGCGCGTGCGATCGAGAACACTATATAGCCGCCTGTCTCACGTGAAAATGACGGCGCGCGGTTTCTTATTCCGGTACCAGCAAATCTCCACCCGGGTCGTCGCACGCCGCATTCGCAGCTGTTGCCACCAAACCTACTGCGATAAACATCTTCGCCTATCTGTTTTACGGCGCATGGCGCGTAGTGCCATTGGTAGCGTACTGCGCGCTTTTAGTAGGCGATAATACAAACGCGCCGCTGTTCCCTAGCTGCTGCAGGCGGCACGATTTGGGCGTCACGATTCCCTTTGGCGGCATCCGTCTCACCAGCTCGGTTTCGTCTCCATTTTCCGTAGCCCTCTTAAAACACAACGCAATAGGAAAACAACAAGACGTGTCTCGGGCCGACGGAGCACAATCAGCTCGACGCGCGTTGGCGTCTTGTGCATATTACGACTTGACATATTACGACGCTTTGCATTACGTAATATGTCAACAAAGTTGAGTCTGTCAAATTTTTAGTTACTTCGGATCATTCGTTTCCCCGGTTAGTACGTTTTTCCTCGAGTTCTTTTCTTTTCAGAACGTATAAACGAGGTTCTACTGCACTTGAAAGGTAACAAAAATAGTCTCTAAAACGATGAATCACTAGGGCTTAAGATAGGTTATTAATGATACCTTGTTTCTGATCACACACAAGAAGCACCGCTTGACAAGCACGACAAACTGGTGGAAGTAGTTGACGTGCATCCGGTGCAACTCCATCTCTTCAGCTTTTTCCTGCAGGAATAACGGAAATGAAAGTGTATTGCCATGGGACACATCAGATGCTTCAAAATTAAATGATAAAGTATGTGACTTCCGTATTGCGCCATGCGGCAAGTGCAATGAAATATATGAAAGCGGTGGCAGGTTAGCAGTGCAAAAAATATGTGAGCACTTACAGCTGACTGTTAAGAGGCACACCACAGAAACACTATTTATCAATGGTATTTATAGCATTACAAAACTCAAGCCAGTGGAAGATTTGTTTGCTATAGCTAAAGCTTTTTCATTCGTTTCCATATTGCCTTTCTAGCAAATAGGTTGACAATACTATTTATTGTTTCCATTTCAGATTCCCTCTAGGTCATACGTAGATTTGTTTTTTGTTTTGTAAATAGTACATGCAATAAGTATTGAAAGTCTAAATTAATAAATATGTGAGCGCAGTCCTATATGAATACAAAGTTTTATTGTAATATATTTTACTTATAGACCCCCCTAGGACATGCAAAAACTGATCTTCAATTTACAAGTTCAAGTGTATCTAGACAGCGAGGACACAACTAGAAGCTCCCAACTACTTTCTAAAGTGCAGTGTTGTTCACTACAGCCAGAATGGTTCGGAAACCATTAGGCAGCTGTGATCAGTGTTCTTCAGCCATGAGTTCTTTATTTGAGAAATACACACGTCACCTTCATGAAAGGGAATGCACAAGCATGTGGCCTATGATCTGTAGCGGCTGCTTATGAAGCCACCACTAAGAGCATGCAAGAATATTAGAGGTTGGATTGCGCAACATTTTGATGAGACACACAGAAGAGACACACACCACAGAGCGCTACTTGCAACTATCGTTTTATTCCCTTGTCAGTGCAATAAATACAGGAAGATACTCGGGGGAAGGGCGGTAGCAACAAAAAAAAAAAAAAAGTTTTGACAAACATTGCCATCTACCAATGCCAAGCCGGCTTTGTCATGTGATCGTTTTTGCTGCACTCGACACTCGACATGTCAAGTGCAGCAAAAACGATCACATGACAAAGCCGGCTTGGCATTGGCAGATGGCAATGTTTGTCAAAACTATTTGTTTTTTGTTTAATTATTTATTTATTTATTTATCTATTTTTTTTTTTTGTCGCTACCACCCTCCCCCTTGAGTATCTTCCTGTATTTATTCCACTGACAAGGGAATAAAACAATAGTTGCAAGTAGCGCTCTGTGGTGTGTGTCTCTTCTGTGTGTCTCGTCAAAATGTTGCGCAATCCAACCTCTAATATGCTATACCAACATGCCCAGTCGTCAACCTTGGCAAGCATGTAAGAAGCTTTACAGATGCTAGCAGCAGCTACGGGTGCGAACTCTGAGCTTTCTTTACTTGACTGTAGCCGTTGCTTGGCGTTCGTATTTCTTTTGGTTGCCAACTGCTGGCTCTAGTAGCTGTCGAGCCATTCCTGGTCACCTGCTGCTGGTGCCATAAGCAGCCGCCAAAAAGTGCAGGCCGCACACTTGTGCATTCCCTTTCATAAAGGCGGTGTGTGTACGACCCATGTAGGATACTGTACACGGAGCCACCCCGCCAACGTGACAAAATGATTTCAGAAGCTACGCTCCCCACCTCTTTGCTTAGGAATGTGATTTAATTACAAACACCAGCAAAGTGGTTGAGAAGACTGAATTACTTGGACATTGTTAACTTTTGTTACTGACTGCCTGTTTGCAGAAGCAGTAGCCTTTGCAAATGGACAACAACCCACCTTCTTGTTCATGATCTTGCCTCCATACTCTGTGAGTACAGGATGGTCCAGCTTCTTTTCATTGACCTCCTCTGAATAGTCTGGTGTGAATGATTTTGCCAACTGCTTGTTTAGGTTGCCATACTCACCAGATGCAATTTCAGTGACTGCAATACAGAACATGAAGTCGCACCAATAAGTACCGCCAGTGATGCAGATTACTGGAGAGAATGAAACAGGTATTTTTCTGTAAAAAGCAGGCACACTACCAACGCTTTTTAGGAAAGGCTTATACTTTTATGTTGTAGCTCTTAGTCATAGATCTGTGGTCAATGCATGTACAAGGCAAATCCTTTTGCTTGTCGGATCGTCATGTGTATACTTGAATAATGCATGTGATCACCACTATTATAACATTATAGGTGACATGATGGAAAATGCCAGCAATTTACTCATCTTATGCACACCAGGGAATGTTCAAGAATGAACTTTGTGAGCAATCATTCATCGTGATTGGCTAAGATATAGGAAAAGGACTGCGTTGCACAGTCGACACCCTTCAGACGGGTACACACACCAGGCCTGCTTTGTTTGTGCAATTGAGACCATGCAGCTTCACGTCACGTCAATGGATCACGTTGCAAGACTACTTCACACCGATGCTTTGTTTGCATGCTCGCTTGCTTGTATCCTTTTACACATGCTTGGAGCTGGCATAAATAACCACTGTCCAATTAAGACATCCATGATGTGAAGTTGCTTAACATAGATAAAACACCTGAAATGCAAATTAAAGGTTTATTTAATAATAATCTAATAATATTAATAATTCGTCCCGCACCAGGACGAATTTTTCTTCAACAGTGAGGCTTTTCTTCTGAGGAACCCGTATGGGTTTTCTTTGTAGCAATTGCTACAAATGGGTGGATGTCTGATTTGCCCTTTATTAATAATAATAATAATAATAATAATAATAATAATAATAATAATAATAATAATAATAATAATAATAAAGTACTGATGATGACAATGATCTAAAAAAAGGAATGGCTCCATCCGCTTTCTGCGTGGATTACCAGTGCCTTAACCGCTTAATCATTTCGGATGAACAAAGCTCGTCTTTGCTCAACTGTCCCAAAACCGTTCTAGATGAGTGTAGCTCGTCTGCTGTTTTGGATGAGACATGCTCGTTTGTGGGCTAGTTGGTGTGGCGCTTTGCAGATGGCAGCACTTGGCAGGTAATTTCTTTTTTTTTTTTTTCAACCACCGTTACGCACTTATTTGTCGGCAACTCGTGTTTCCAAAATGGCGTACAGCGGTTGCTGCTCTGTTGTCGCAGAAAAGAAGCCTTTTGCCGTCATCCAGCTCTTCGGATGATAATGATTCAGACACGAAAATTTACTTCATTTCTGGAAACGAAAGTGATAGCGACGACTTCGAAATTAGCAATTCATCAGATGAAGAAGATTGCTCAGAAGACACTATTGCCAGTGCACATCATTTGCAGTGCATCGACATGAACGACATCCCCATGAATACTCCTTGGTTTTGGTTTCTGGGCGTCCCCGGTAAGGCATTGTCAGAATAATACTATAACTTTCTGAACTGCGCTCTTTCTCCGTTTTTTATTGTTGATTACCAGCAGGCATCTGGCCTCCTTTATAATGGGCAATAATAAACTTTATTATGCTAATTTAACTTAGTATGTGCTTAAATTTTTTTTTTCAGCATCGAAAACTAGCATTTTAGAAGAAATATATTCAGTATCAGATTTTGAAAATATAAGCAGCTTGGCCATACAAATTGTCAAACTAATAAAACAGTTAAGGGTTTAATAAGATCGAGACATATCCTTGCCACGGATTGATGATGCCCTTGGATTGCTTACAAGTTGCTGAGTACTTCTTTTTTAGATATTTATTGATTAAGAAAGGATAAAATGCAATATTACAGTGAGTGTACAGTGAGTGAGTGTACTGTAGACATTATTGCTGGGTGAGACAAGTAAAGCAAGTGGAATGTTTAATCTTTAGGATGATACACTGCAATAACCAGCCTAAGCACATCCTCTTTGTGCCTAGGTTGCATATAGATTTATCATTTTAAAGCAAAGAATTGGTTCTCTTGGTCACACACACACGCTGTTCGCACCACTGATGCGATGTACAGTGTTATAAAGTTCATCATCAGCTTATTATAATATTCACTGCAGGACGAAGGCTTCTCCCAGCGATCTCCAGTTACCCGCGTCTTATGCTGGCTGATTCCGACCTTGCTCCTGCAAATTTCCATATTTCATCACCCACCTCATTTTCTGCCATCCTTGACTACACTTTACTTTCCTTGGTACCCATACTGTAACTCTAACGGTCCACTGGCTATCTGTCCTATGCATTACATGGCCTACCCAGCTCCATTTTTTTTCTCATAATGCCAACTAGAATATAAGCTATTTCCGTTTGCTCTCTGATCCACACCTCTCTTTTCCTGTTTCTTAATGCTACGCTTAATGTTTTTGTTCCATCACACTTCGCTTCGTTGTAAACATGTTCTTGAGCGCTTTTGTTAACCTCCAAGTTTCTGCTCTTTATGTTAGTACCGGTAGAATGCAATTATCGTATACTTTTCTTTTCAATGACAATGGCAAGCTCCCAGTCAGGATTTGGTAATGCCTGCTGTATGCACTCCAGCCCATTTTTATTATTATATACATTTCCTTCTCATGATCAGGTTGCGCAGTTATTATGCAATTTTCTCAGTTGCAGTAGCTGTTATCTGTGATCTTGTTTCCAGTTGAATATCATGACGAAGTGAGGGCCTGTCCATGAACTTAGTTGCATGCAGTTTCTTTGTGCCTTTGTGTCACTGCTATAGTCATCCTAAAAGTGAGATGATTTTTGCTTGTTGCCAATCTACAATCTGTGCGACTGCTAATCAGGCATTTTTAATGCAATCAGCATTACTATGGTACTTTACACACTTGCTGGAGGCTGGCTGTCTGTCTGCCGATGTCTCTAACCATTTTCCTGCCAACTTAGAGCATCGTGCTGCAGTGACGAGGGAAACGGGTTTGAAACCAGTCGTTGGGCCAACTCGGGTCATGGGCATGTCACATTGCGTATGTGCTGTCCCTCAGTTAACCCATTCCTTGCCAATCTGTGTTATTGGCTAGACCAAAATTGTGCCACGCTATGCCAGAACGGCTTCAGCATCTGTGCTCCGGCAGTGGCCACTAACAGCGAGCGGATTCGTGCTCCCGAAAAAGAGTGCAGCCATTCACATTCCGTACATAGTGCGATGGTACCTCCCGCGTAGTTTCTCATAATTTTCTCACTTATAACACTGGACTTTTTTGGCACTTCCGGCAAGTGGCAGGCACGCGCATGACCACTCCCTGTTGTCGTCACTATTGTCGGAATGGCCAGGGCTGCTGTATTCAAAGTGTACTAGAATACAGTTGAGCGGGTCGAGCAGTGTGGTGCTGCCTGAGGCGCAAAACAATTAAAAGTAGGCTGAGGGCGCTGTAAGCAAACTAGATATTAGGGAGGTGCACGCTGCAGAGAGTTCAGCAGGCGGGCGTCTCTGTCCCCAGGGCTGGTATAACATAAAACCATTCCAATCTGTTTTTATGCCCATGTGGCTAGGCCTAAGCCATTTTTACCTATTACGAAGGGCTATTGGCGGATTTGAAATAAAAACATTGTTATAGTTTTACATTATTGTAATAGTTTTACATTATACCAGAAAGTTAAGCATTAGGTGCTTTGGAATCGCCCTGGTCTATTATGTAGAAATGGCCTTAAAGAAGTCGCAGTTTTGCCTGCAAGACAAAGCATCGATTGCAAAGGCAAATTAATTGACAGCTGTAGGAACTAAGGATATTAATTTTATCGACCGTATAAACCTGCAAACATTCGCCACCTACTAACTAAATTAACAGGCAGACATGAGCACATCTTACACGATCACCGTGCCCACTCACTGTCAAAACGCTGGAGTGAGGAAGCGCGGTGGCAGCAGGTGAATTGGCTTTCATGCTGCCTCTCGCTTCAATGGGAACTAAGCGGCGAAAACACAGTGCACACAAAGCTATCAGCAATCAGTTCGTGCACGCTTTCAAGATTGGGCCTGTACAGCCATGCTATACGCAGCAGCCATCGGAGCAGAACCCCCTACCTCCCCCTCTCCCCTCTCTCTCCAGTGCCTTGTGCATAATGAAAGACTGCGCGCATTCTCCCCGCTTTCCTCCCTTGCGCACGCGAGATTGAGCCGCCATCATCGGCTCACCGTTGCACGCTTTCACTCGTGCATGCGGCACGCACCGACAACATTATCACCCTTGAACTTTATATGGAACATCATGGTGATGGCGACGTGCATGGCAGCAATGCGCCTGGAGGCTTCATGTAATTGCTATTGCCGTAATAAAACATAGCAGTTGATAACTCTGGCTTCTCTGTACAGGTTGTGAAGCGCATTTCCATGCACTTCACCGACACTGTCGAGACATTAAAGAAAAATGTATTTATAAAATATGTCCTGGGCTACTTTTTGAAATTTCAGATTCACTACTGCAACATGCATGTTTTTTGTGGTTGCTACCACTGATTAAAAATGTACAGGCGCTACTGCCAAAATTTGCATGTGCTAGACGGTTTCAGCATTGGGGTAATCTGCTTCAGAATTCAGCTTAAGCCGTTGCTTAAGACAGTTGCAGTACAGTGCTCATGTTGGTTTATTCTGTTTCGTCGTGGTTTCGAAGTATGTTGCCATATTCTATTATTCCTCTGAAATTCAGATTGGCCTGCTCGAAAAATTGCTCCAAAAATTGCTCCAATATGACTATGGGCAGTCCCACCCCTGTATGTGCTACTGGGTGTGTGCCACAAGTTATGTGCCGCTCTTCAACAAACCTGTTAAAAGCCAACTTGGGACACTAGGTACTGTATTTTTGCACTTATAACCCGCAGCAAAAGTTCAAATACATTTAACAGTAAAATGCGAATTTCGCCTTGAGGTGTGGCTTCAAGGCAAGGTTCTCCGAAGGGCAGCGGATTGGGCGAGTTGGTGTTCCATGGTAACAATAAAATTAAAACAGCGCTAGGTTCTCTGCCATTCAGTTTTGTTATCTCTCGGGGAATTCCACTCTCTCTCCACCCTTGTGTGTTGAAGACCCCTTCTCCACTCCTTCATGATCGCCTGTTGTCCTCCTCTTTATGGGTTGCCATTTTGCATTTAATAGCTAGTGAATGGTAGACGCAGCACCAGAGCAAATAGAGATTTTAGCTTGGGAATTGCGTATCATATGATCATAGGTCATCCATTCCCGTGGCACTCCCTCAGTCCGTGCCAAGCGCTTTGCGAGTTGCTATTAGCGGCGAGAACTTGCAGAGTCGCCATCTGTCGGAAGCGGCTCGCTTGCGTAGTACGAGGGATAACGCTACGCCATAGGTCATAAGCAGCGGCGGGTTATGCGTGGCAAAATAAGGTGTGTGTCAGTGGGTACGAGCCGCTCTTCAATGAACCTCAGTGATCAATGCCAGCTGTGGCAAAGGCGATTGTTTACTGTAAAAGAAAGCTATAAAACAGCCCCTATACTCACTGAAGTCTGCTGGGTTGTGGTAAATGGGACAGTGCAGGTTCTGCGTGGACAGAAAGTTAAGCAGCTTGTCCACTGGCCCATTGTAGATGCACATTCCTTCCGAAATCATGTAGAGCTGTACAGTGTGATGAGAGACAGGAAGCATACATGTCAATTCAGAGCAAAGGAGGGGACACCATGGGCACTATAACGTAAAACTATTCCAAACTTTTCTATTCGAATTCTGCAATCAGCCCTTCGTGAGTGGTAACAACTTTTTTGGACCACCCCCACTTCACCTGTCTGTCACGCGACATCACGAAAACCGCGATAGCTCCCCATCTGATATGATGCGTATGCACCGATTATGCATGATTTGATTGAACAAAAGAAAAATAGTTATTTCTGATTCGACGCCTTTCGCCATTAGCCCTTGGCTATTGGTCGAAGGTTTTTGGGCTGCACCCACTTCAGCTGCCAGTCATGCGATGTCACAAAACCGAAAAAACTCACCGCGTCAAAGTGACGTGTATGTGCTAAAGATGCATTAATATACTGAACAAAACTGAATTTTCTTCTGGATAGCCGCAGGCTGCCCCGTTCCGAAAGGAATAAAAGATGGCTGCCGCCAATCGCTCAGGCACTCACTACTCGCACCTGCCGGAGAGCATGGGTTTATTTGCATATAATAAAACTTCTTGTGTGGCCGTGTAACATTTCCGAGCACTTTCAGCACATTTATGACCTTGTTTTGCCAACTCTTCTTTGCTGAGGATCTGTTTTAGCGTCATTCTTCAGCTTCCGTAGCGTGCCACTGTGATTTTCGACCAGCCTTTGCAAGCTGAGTAAGGGAAAGCAGACCAACAGCAGACGCCGGCACCACCCTCTTCATCCGATTATTGATTTTCAGTGCAGTGGCTCGGCCCCACCGAATCCCTCTCCACTTGAGGGTGCTTCTTGCCTCTTCTCAGCCAATTTGATAAGTCAAGCCGTTCATTGTAGGCAATGTTTTTCATTTTTCAAGCAAACAAAAGTGACCTCATATGAACGAGGAGAGAGTTTGAGTGGTCTGTCCAGACAACCCTGCGGGTGACTACCCGATGCTTACCTCGGCGGTTACGCAAATTTGACGTCAGGAGATCGGAATAAAAACAGGCTGGAATAGTTTACATTATAGGGCCCCATGCTACGATAAAACATCTACAAAATTAGGAGTTACAGTTTATATGTGCAGATTTCTTATAATATATATTCAAGTGGTTGCCTCCACCCTTGGAGTTTGAGTTTACAGATAAAATGCAAACAAGGACAACAGATTTGTGTACTACACAACTGAATGATGGCGTAACAAGCACTTGTCCTTGTTCACTTAATAAATAAATTAAATACAGTAGACTTGTGTTAGTTTGATTCCAGTCAATTAAATCTTTTGGTTAATTTGATTCCGATTCCAATTCTAACGCGCAATTTATTTCCCAAGAAAATTCAGTGCTATTCGATATGAAACCGAAACTGCGTTTGTGGTGTTCGCCGCAGCCTACCGTCAAAGCCAGCCTAGCCAGCATCATTGCCATCACAAGATGATGACCATGGATGGCACAGAATTTCGTGAAGGAAGCTGTATGATGAATGGCAACAAAAAACTTTTCCCATAACATGACGATGATGTTGCACTTTCAATCTGATAACAAAAGCGTATGCAAACGATAAGTTATTTTACATATTAAGCTAGCGCTAACAAGTTGCACCTTGTGTTCTTGGTGTTCCAGAGCATTGCATGCACCACAGGATGAACTAGTGATGTGGTAAGTATAGGTGTGGACCACTATCCTGTTTACAATTGTTACGGAGTCATTTGATAAATGCACAATATTAAACACACTAGAGGCTGCACTGAGGATGACATGTTGTGGTTCTTCATAGACAGTGATAAAGCGTTGTGTGAGAGCCATGATGATAGGCGTCAAATAAATAAGTTTACATTGCATGAACATAAAGTTTGCTGGTTTAGTCTTTTCATATTGTCAGAATTGGAGGCATGTTATATTCTTTTAGCTAAAAATTTGAGTGCGTGTTCAGCTTCTACATTGTTTAGAAGCTCCAATGTGATTTCTATGTTAGTTTTCTACTTTGAACCCATAAGAAGTAGGTGCACATGCGATTCGTAGACATGTTAGAATCAGGCAAATATGAATGAATGAATGAATCAGCAGTGTGTTTGGCATTTTATCTGCCCCTTGTTCAATTTAACCTGCCAGACAGTTCAACGTTCGACCAATTCGATTGGTTCTGTCAGGGTCGAATTAACAGAAGTTGACTGTATATGTTTGAACAAAACGTACCATTTCCTCCTGTCCTATGAAATAATTTTAGTGCATAAACTGTAATACTATGAATGAGTTGCATACTCACCCTATCAAAGTGTGAGAAGAGTTTTGCACTCGGATTGTGTATGGAGCAGAGCACTGTGTGGCCAGCTGCAGCCAATGTCTTCATCACCTTCACACAGCGGAGCGCAGAAGTACTGTCCAGGCCACTGCAATTAACCCATATCGTGTACGCATACGTGTAAGTAAGCAGCGTTTACTTCAAGAAATGATACAATTTGACATGTCACCCATGTCCGGCACGCATGCAGCACATGTCATAATTGAGTCACTGCAAAGAAACTCGACCTGGTAGGCTCATCAAGGAAGATGACTGGGGGGTTGCTGATTAGCTCCTGGGAGATCGCTAGCCGCTTGCGCTGACCACCTGAGAGGCAGCTGGTACGTGTGTGCTGACATATGTCCAGACCCCATCGCGTCACTGCTTCGTCCACCTGCATTGAGAGGGTGACTGCAATTGTACCAACCCATTTCACTGGTATTGACCAAGGATTTTTTTCGGTGATGCTTACTAGTTGGGTAGCTATGTGTACAGAGCAAAGCTTATTTTGGTTCACCGCACAATTGTCTCCTGTATACTAGTATTTAAGAGGGCACTACTTGCTTAAATGCCATTATTTACAGTTATTTCGGTGCCGTCAGGGTGACGACAGTTTTCTTTCAACACTTGTCACAGTTTCTTGTACAGTTGCATGTGGAAGCTGAGCAGTGGAAGCGGAATGTGGAAAAACTTGTCTGTGCTCTAGAAACAAGAGTTATGAAATGTACAGGAAAGTGGCACTACTGGAGCAGACTACTGGGTCCCATGCATATTGCCATAAATGGGTACGAAATGTATATGTACAGGAGAATACTAATACACTTATCTTTCTTTAGAAAAGGTGCTAGGGTGCATTGTATCTACAATAAAGAAGCAAGACTTTAAACAAGACACCATGCATAAATGTATCATCATCATCATGGCCCACCAACACTTGACTGCCATTTTGTCAGTTGACAATGGTGTAATGAGTAACGAGGCCAAGTTTATTGCATTGCTTTTGTGATAATTGTCTGAGATAATGATGTGGCATAGCGGCAGCAAGACTGCAGGCATTCCATTTGCCATCGCTGAGGTGCTCATAAGCTAACTTCTGATTGGTGTTTTTCCTTTTTTGACTGGCTGCTAGAGCATTCAGGAGTATGTCTGAATGATGCTGAACACAAATGGTGTGTGCTTAGTGAAGTTATTGTACCAGCACAACAGAGATAATAATATAGTACTCAAATTATGGCTCTAAGTCTGTTCGGGCATATGGGTAATAGGAAGGAAGATTGGGCTAAGTATGGCTCATTACGGAAGCTTCCCATACAAAGCTCCATAAGTGTCTCTTTTATATAAGCATTTCGTCGAACTCATTCCTCAAAGGGCATCACTACTTTGAGCTGGCGCTTATCCACAATGACAGAGTGAAGTCGTGGGTTCTGTGCTCTACTTGATGGCTGTACTCACGGACGACTTTCTGTGGCTATGAAGGGAAAGCTACGGAGGCAAAGCGTGCACAAGTAAGAGCGCATCTGAAAAGGGTCCTGCGTTTTAATTCACATTAGTTTAGGCTGGGTAAGACAAAACATAAACACCTTATTAGCGACAGCTAAATAAGCCGGAACACACCAATATGACTTCGACGGAAAATAAGCGCACAGGAAGACACATACGAACAGCCGAGGAATACACGGGACAGGCTATTTTTGCACATATAAAAGCCCTCATTGTTCGAAAGATAGCTTAGCGCCTGTCCTGTGTCTTTCTTGGCTGTTCATGTGTGTCTTCCTGTGCGCTTATTTTCCGTTTATCTGCAATGCACCATCTAGCCCGTCGGCAGGTGTTGTTAAATACCACCGAGTGTAAAAGTTTGCTTATTTTGCGGCGTTTCACTTCAGTGTCTGGGGAAACACAAAACCGTTGCACGCAGTAGCTGTGTTGATTCAGCGTCTGTTCCGAGCAACCAAAGCAGCGTCAAACGCTGCCGGACTACTTGGCGCGGTAACACGTGTGCAGCAGCCACGCGCCCATAGCTTTGCCTTCGCAGCCACAGAAAGTTGTCCTCGAGTATAGTGTGTTTTCACTGCTCTCTGGCAACATTTGCATATGAAATGCCACTAGCAAATGATTAACTTTTTTGTAGGGTGATGTTTTGCTTCTCATTTGCTAGTCACAAAGGCTCCAGTTACATGCATGGAATATGTGTGGACTTCACTGAATAGAACCAATAAATGCAATTACTTCGCTAAATCATGGTAAAAAGCTCGTGATGCTCCATGCAACTTAGATGATTAAAAAAGCTTGTTGTATCAAATATTTTACTAAATTATTCGTCATATTGAAGCTTGACAGTACTATATAGTGCAGGGCTTTGCTCTGTTTTGCTGCACTTCAAACAACTTCCAATGCTCAAGAGCATTTACTGTAGCGGGCCAGCACTGTCAGGTTCAGCGCCTTTAAGCCGTGCAGTTCATGTTGCTTTTGGTACTCAAATGAAAAAAATATTTTTGAACGATAAATATTGCAATAAAGCAATGAAGTCTGAACTAAGCAAAAGTGTCATTTAAGCAAAGATGATTTAAAACAAGCCTACAATCAGGCTGAAAGCTTCATAATATGCAACCTACAAAAGTGCTGCAACTATCATCATACCTTGCTGGTGAAGCAGCGCACTGACATGGACACAGTGAAGACACACAGGAAAAGACGACACAGTGAAGACACACAGGAAAAGACGACACTCGCTTTTCCTGTGTGCCTTCACTGTGTCCGTGTCAGTGCGCTGCTTCACCAGCAAGGTATGATGATTACTCACCAACTAGCCCAACTTTCCACTTTGCTGCAACTACTTTTCCAATATTTAGATACATTATCCATTACACTGAGAATATTAACTTGCTGTTAGCTGGTAAAGCAATGATTTTCACCAAGTACCAGTGTGGCGATCAACAAAAGATTTATTTTGATGTTGCTACAATGGAAGACTCGTAATGAAGCATAGATGCACATCAAAAAGCCACCGCTTAAGCTCTCCATACAGATGGTTACCCAGCAAAGCTGAAACTTGCAGGCTCGGTGTTTATCACTGGGCTAATCCCAATGGTTCATTAAAGAATGGCTTGGTAGGCTGCTGGATCCTTGGTACACTGTTGTGCTCAGCTGCGTGAGCCTGTTCTTGTACCCGGGCTGCAGCATCGGCAAGGCGCAGTCAAGCTCGTTCCCGGTTCTGCTCGTGGCATTATTGATCAAAAACTGCCCGCTTCTCAGGAGTAAGTATGACGCGTGGCCTGCCCATTTCAGAGCTGGAGAGAAACTGCTGCTTGCGCTCAGCTGCACGAGCCTGTTCTTGTGCCTGGGCTGCAGCATAGGTATGGTGCAGACGAGCTCGTTCCCGGTTCTGCTTGTGGCATTATTGATCAAAAGCTGCCTGCTCGTTAGGAATACGTATGACGTGTGGCCTACCCATTTCAGAGCTGGGGAGAAACTCCTGCGCGCATGCTCGGCTGGGACAGAGAGCAACGATGTCACTACTGGCGCAACTAATCCAACACCACCTAGATAGCAGAAGGCCTTTTCACTCCGATCCATGACGTCGTGTTACCTGGCCTGACTGCCATAGAATATAATGGGGATGCTCCTGAGTAGGTAACAGTGATTTTGACGTCACCGCTTTTATTATGCTAGCCTTGTCAATGGAAATTTGGGGCCAGGTAGTGTGACGACATGGATTGGAGTAAACACGCCTTGTGCTATCTAAGTGGTGTTGGCTAATTGCGTGCCTTTCTTTCTCTCTTTCCTTTTTTTTTTCCGTGCATGCGCATGAGGTTGCGCCGGAGGAGTTTTTGGTGTAAAGGTGGACGGATGGATGGACGAACCGGCTAGCCATATACAGCTTCGCTGTAAAACAATTCATCCTCATTGGCACACGTTCAAGTGCTCAGAGCAGATTAAACTTGGCATGAAATTCAGTAGACCAACTTTTCATTAATAGAAGTCTGCATTTGGCATTGCATAATGCACGTTTACCCCATGAAGTAGAAGAAATGCAACAGTTGTGGAGGCTTAAACATTAACGGGGTGTTTCCCCTAAAAGTACATCACAATTTGCAAGCCCAATATTTACAAGTCTGCAACTGCTATCACAGTAAAAGAAAGGATCAGAGACAGGATTAGGCAAATTGAAAAGAACTCATCAGAAACACTGACCTTGCACAAGCATGAAGCACAGCTGACACAAAAAAAAAAGGGAAATTGATGAGCTGTAGATTGTATTTGCACCCACCAGCTGCTCACGCTTGGAGCGGTTGAGGGACGGCATACGCAGCTGGACACCCACGGTGAGTGCCTCGCGCACTGTAAGTTCAGGGAGCAGGCAGTCATCCTGCATGACATAGCAGCTTTGCTGGTTGAAGAGCTCTGTGTCCCGCACCCAGCCATTGACTTGGACTTCCCCTTGGTAGCCCTGGTCACTGTATAACAGACAAGGCAAAGTTGCAGTCAGCTTAGAAATAACAAACCACTGGGACCACAGGTTGTGACATGAATTATCGAAATTTGAATAAGGTGTAGTCCAGAACAGAATGACTGCTTCTTACATAAAAAAAATCGCGCACATACCTGACCATGTTCGAGCTGATATATGGCAAGAACAAGAATACAATTAAGTGCATTTGAGGCGATTGGGTTGGGGTAATTTGTTAACATCCTATAAAAGCTTGAATGTTTTGCCAATTATCGTTATGAATGTCCTCAAATGAGCTGTTTTGTTTCCATTCTTCTGCTTCGGCTGAACATAAACTTTGAAATTTAGTTGACCCAAAATGAATGAAACCAGAGCAGACCAACAAAAATCAAAATTGATGGCTAGACATTTGAAATATCCATGTTTGAATTACTGCAGGTACAACACCTGTCAGTAATCTTCACTGAGCTCTGAAATTCCAGGATAGTAATATGTCAGCTAGCTTATATGTCAACCTGGGGCCATATAACACAAAACTATTGCACTCTCCTGACGTCAAATTTACGTAACCACCGACGCAAGCATCGGGCGATGACCTAGAGCGTTGCCTGAAGAGCCCAATCAAGCGCTCTCCTCATTTATAGGAGTTCATTTTTGTTTGCTTTCAACACTAATAACATTGCCTACATTGAGTGGTTTTTCTTATCTAATTGGCTGACAAGAGGCGAGGAGCACGCTCAAGTGGAGAGGATTTCGATGGGGGCTGAGCCAGTGCACTGAAAAAAGATAATCGGACGAAGAGGGAGGTGCCAGCATCTGCAATTGGTATGCTTTCTCTTACTTAGGTAGCGGTGGCTTGAGTAAAATCAAGGTGGCATGCAATGGCCCGTTAAGAATTCCACCAAGACGGGTCCTCAGCAAAGAAGGGTTGGCAGAGCGAAGTCGTAAATGTGCCAAAAGTGCTAGAAAACGTTACATGGCCATGCAGAAAGCTTTATTACATGCAAATAAACCCCTGCTCTCCGGCAGGTGCGAGTAGCCAGTGCCTGAGCCATCGGTGGCAGCCATCTTTTATTCCTTTCGGAACGGGGCAGTCTGCAGCTATTGAGAAAAAAATTCGGTCTTGTTTGGCATATTAATGCATCTTTAACGGGTACACATCACTTTGATGCGGTGAGTTTTAGTGGTTTTGCGACGTCGTGCGACAGGCAGGTGAAGTGGGTGCCGCCCGAGAACATGTGACGAATAGTAAAGTGCTAACGGCGAAAAGGCGTTGAATCAGAAATAATTTTCCTTCTGTTCGGACTACTCGTGCATAATAAGTGTGTGCACGTCATATCAGATGGGAAGCTATCGCGGTTTTCGTGACATCGCATGACAGACAGGGGAAGTGGGTGTGGTAGAAAAAAGATTTTGACCAATCATGGAGAGCTGATTGCAGAATTGGAATAGCAAAGTTTGGAATCTATAGCTTTACATTATAGCACCCCTGCACAGGAAAAGATCTCTTAGTATGCAGTGGGTCAAATCGCCAAATGTAATAAATATGTTGCAGAAATTAGCATTTGTCAGGGACAGTGCAGGTAACTTACTATGCTTTGTGACGCAAGCAAGTCACCTGGCAAGTACTGTAGAACCTTGTTGATACGTTCCCGTTACGTACGTTTTCTCGGCGCCAATGTTTGCAATCAAGAACACTAAAAATGACCCAATAGAGTCACGGTTTAGCGGTTCAGACGTGCCTGGAAAACATGATTTTTCGGCACCAACGTTCAGTACGACGCCAAACTGATACGTTTTCTGGCTGCTAGATCCCATATGTAAACAAGAAAATGCGCGATGCATGCGCGTTCGAGAAAGCTGCCCGCTGCGGCAGTTTCCCCACAATAGTCGCCCGCCCATCTCACTTGGAAACGCTGGCGCGCACTCAGTTTCGCATTTCGCTACCACCAAATCTTCGCCGGGGTCGTCGCACGTGGCATTCACAGCTATAGCCGCCAATCTTATTGCGATAAGCATCTTCACCTATCTGTTTCACGGTGTGTGGTGCTGTCGGAAGCGTAGCGCACGGTTTTAATAGGCGATAACCGAAACTTCGCCGTTCCCTGCTGCAGACTGCGATCGTATACATTTTCTGACTGCTAGATTTCATGTGAAGAAGAAAAGGCGCGAGGCGCGCACGATCAAGAACAGTATACAGCTGCCAGTCTCACGTGAAAGCGATGGCGTGAGCACAGTTTCTTATTTTGGTACCAGCAAATCTCTGCCCGGGTCGTCGCAAGCTGCATTCACAGCTATTGCCACAAAACTTATTGCGATAGCACCTTCACCTATCCGTTTTACAGCGCATGGTGTATAGTGCCGTTGGTAGCGTACTGTGCACGTTTAATAGGCGATAATTCAAACACGCTGCCATTTCCTGCTGCAGGCGGCGCAATGTGGGCGTCATGTTTCGCTTAGGCGGCATCTGGTGTCACCCACCAGCTCTGTCTCGTTTCGGTTTCCCGTCACTCTCTTAAAACACCACGCAATAAGAAAACAACAAAACGCGCCTCAGGCCGCCTGAGCACCACCAGCTCAACGCGCGTCGGCGCTTTATGCCGCAACGATCCGCGCGACGCATCGCATTATGTAGATGTCAACAATAATTGAGTATATCGAAATTTTTTTAGTTACTTTGGATCGTACGTTTTCCCGGTTAGTACGCCTATTCTCGCGTTTTTTTTTTATAACGTATGAACGAAGTTCTACTGTAATATAAATATAGTAGCAAGAACAGAACATTGCATTGCTACGTTTTTGAAAGCAGTTCATATGTTGCAAGCATAAAACATGGGATTTCATAATGATGCATTTTCAACATTATTAATCCTATAATCACTGAATCAGGTATTTAAGTGAATTCTTGACAGTTAAGAGCTCCACAATGGCTGTCTAACGAACGGAATTCAAGTTGACAAAGAAGTGCAAGGCTATACAGTAAAGCTAACCTGTAGGGAACATCACAATCATGAAGATGTGTTTGCTACAGCCAAGCAACATAACACCATGAAACACGATAAAACAAAAACAACAATGAAACAGTAAATGTTGGTCTTTCCAGGCAGATACAGCATTCACCCACACATACTTAACCCATTCTCCAAAACGAAGAATTTAGGCCTGCATGACTGTTCATGCTTAGGTACGAATGAGGTGCTAATGAACTGGCAAGTGCTTAAGGTGTGCTAGTGTTTTTGAAGATATTTTATAGAATCTATTTGCATTATAGATTTTAACTAGATTTAATTAGTGCACTTGAAATGTTGTTGCATGTGGATAATGCGCTGAGATTGCAGTGGTCTGTGGAATATTACGCTAGAAAATCCAAGCACGCGTTGCATTTCAATGCCGTCTCCTATTGTAGCCACCATTGCTTCACTTCACAAATGTGAAGAGGGAAGAATCACACTTTTCCAGTGTCTCAGCATGGCATCATTGTAGTGCAGCTTCAGCTACTACTGTTCACACTTGTTGGGGGCCATCTTGGTATGCGCCACACTTAACTACATTGCCACTTTATACGGCTGCACCCCCTAACCAGCACAATGTCGCCAGCACCTACAGTGCCAGCCCTAACACTTCCAATGCTTTTCTTTTAAGACGTTTAGCTTTAGTAATCACAATTTCTTTGTGTCTACCCATTTTTGTGGGCCGCCGATCCTGAAGAAAGTGCAGTGTAACAAAGTGGTGAAAATCACATGGTGGTACGGTGCTACAGGGTGTTGGTAAGGGGAGCACTACCCATAACACAGTGCATCGTAGTGCCACAAATAACCACTCCCAAAAGCATGCTCGACACATCCTTAGATATCAACCGGGGTTGGCTCCTCAAATTTTTTTATAGCAAAACTTCCTTTGCCTGACCTCCCAGGTTTGGCGTGGCTGCTGGGCTGGTCAGTATCAAGGGACATATACAAAACTAAAAATGAAGCCACATCTTTTCTGAACACACCTTGAAGCAGGTACTTGGCTTAATGTTGCACAAACAATGTTTCAGTCTAAAACAAAAGCCTGCCGTACATACTGCACAGAACTTCATAGCAGTCTTTTCAACATTTCTGTCAAGGTATTTTGTAATCAATCCAAATTAGTCGTGCTTTTCTATTTATGCCAAATGCTGTGAGCCTTATCTTGCACGTATGACATTTTTTTCATCCTCAATTAGTTAATGTACGCATGCTCTTGCACTTGTTCTTGTGCCAAGCCTGAAATGCAGTGAAATGTCAAAGAAAACTAAGCACTTACTAGTGACCAGAGAGGACATTCATCAGTGTAGTCTTGCCAGCACCTGAGGGGCCCATGATGGCCGTCAATGTGCCTGGTTCTGCCCTGCCATACATGCGGCTGATGAGGGCCTTTTTTTCTGCAAGACAGAAAAACAGTGCATGTGCCCAAGTAATACAGTTAGCATGTTTTTACGACATTTTGCTGTGCCATAACCATCATCATCACTCTGTTTTGCAAGTCCCATGCAGGACAAAGGCCTCTCTTTGAGGTCTTGGTTACCTTTGCCTTTTCAACACACACCCCATACTTGCTGACTTCCTAATGTAATCACTGGTCATAGCAGATGTCTGTGCTAGTTGGTTATACATGGTAAATCTATGGCACACAAGAACAGACAGGACACTAGTGCCGACGTCCTGTCTACTTCCTTTATGCAGTCCTTGTACGCTGTAAATTTACCCTGATCAATGGATCTAGTTCTCTGCCACTCTTAACTGTTTCCATCTCCCTGGCATCTATTCAGTCTAATCGACCACTCGTTTTCGGTTCTGTGTGCAATGATAGCATGCTACGACCTTGCTGCATATGTTGGAGTATAGCGTATAGGTTGTCTGAGACTGTTGGAAAGCACAAATAAATTCTTTCAAATTGGCTTAATTGAGTTTGACTTTAGTGTGGATGTCACATCTTGCGTATTAATGCGTTTGTTGTCCAGTTGCTCCAGTAGAAAGATAAAGCTGCCATCATTTGTGAGCTATGACTCATAAATGAAGCTTAGTGGTCTTATTGGATCAGTGTTGCTATTTGCCCACAAAGCTACCCTGCTGCTGCATTTTAATAGGGTTCTTATTTTTCATTTTTCAAGACAGATGGCAGCTCGGGTCCATTTGACTGAATGCGTTGCTTCGAAGGTTGGGTTCATAGATCCGGTGTTTTCCACTTTCACCAGCAAAACCGTGATAGCATTGACTCACACGCTTGTTATTATAAACAGGTCTGCAGATAGCAAGCTGCACATGGGGCTTAGGTGCTCTCAAGTTCCCATAAAAGAGGGAAAATCATATCAGAGCTCCAGTTTAAAGTGTGCCCGCCATGTTTTTTAGTGCTATGTTTGTTGTCATATATGCTATTATGGGCTAAAATTAAATGTGAGCATGTATGTGTCATTGCTAAAGGCAGCAATGTCTTAATGCATAATAATGAATAAATAGCAGATACACTTTAGGGGATCCATGACATTAAAATGTTTATTATAAAACTAGCACCTATAATATTTCACCACTCAGTCTTTCGTCATCAGTTCTGCCCCATTATTGCATTATTCAGTAGCTGTTTTGGACGAGTTCCTCCCACAACTATGAGGGTGAATCAGAAGGTCTTTGCCCCTGTTCATTTTCAGCCAAATTACGGCTGTCAATGCGAAGTCAAGATATCCATTCCTAGCAATGGACCTTTCTTGGGCCGGCCCGGCCTTATCTGCTGGTAGCTCCAAGGCACGGCACAGCTGTCAGTTGTTGACGATGGTGGTTGTGCTTCACACGTTCAAGGCATACGAGCAACGAAGTGCGATTCGTTTTGTATGGAGAAAGGGACGAACGCCTGTCAAAATCCACAGAAAAATGCAGCCCACGTATGGAGAAAAGTGCCTTGTTTTGAGAAGTGTGAGGTGGTGATGTTGCGAGTTTGCAAAAGGCCGTGAAGACTTGCATGACAATGAGTGTTCGGGGAGGCTGCATGCATTGCTGACTTACAGCAAGGGCACCTCAAATTTAGTGCTGCAATGGGACAAATGTCTGAACCGGTGTGGAGTTATCTGGAAAAATAGTCTAAGGTACGTAGAATAATATGTATATCTGTAGTTACCTGGATGTACCTTATATTGGCTGATAAAATATAGGGCAAATACTTTCCGATTTCCCTCGTACTTTAAGTATCACGCTACACAATATTCCAAAAGAAGGTATCTTTTTTTTTCCACAGTTTACGGAACAGATAAAAATCAATGTTACGTTTCTTGCTGTTCGCACTTAGCTTGTGTACCTTTCTTCTTGACAGGCACCGTGTATGTGATGTTCTTCCAGTCAAGGTAGACAGCATTACACCGGGACTGCCGGAACACATCACTCGATCGTGCTGCACCATTCTCGATGTCAACCACAGGGCTACCCCCATTCTGGAAGGACACCACAAACTCCTGCGGCAGCAGCTGCGACTCGTCGAGCGATTCCTTATCCGATGATGTTGCTGCTGTACGCCGTACCTTTTCTTCAGACTCATTTGAGAGAGCCAGCTTGGAGCCTGCACGAAAGGTATGTCGGCGTGTTAAAATAACATCAGCTCCCATTAAATGAAGCTGCAGAGAATTACATAACTTGATATCGAGTTATCCAAAACAATTTAAGTAAGCTTCCTGGGAAATTTTGAGTATAATGATTTGAACTGAATCAAATACATGTATGTGTTTGAGAAATAGGAGGTTTAGTTTTTAAATTAAATACCAAATATTATTTTTCTGCTTCCGGAAGTAAAAGGATAAACATCAGGTAGAAAAGGGTGGGAAATTTTAATATGTGTTCCCTTTGGCTCACAGCGATATTTAGTAGGGCTTACCTGTCTAACTATCTAATCAACTGATCTTTAGAAGTACACTAATCAATATGTGAAGTCATATTATAGCATTACTTTCCCCATGTTCGTACCAACTGTCATTACATCTTGCCTGCCACGTATATATACGCTGTGCAGTTCAGAGTATGCACATTGATTTACCTCAAACTATTAAGTGCACGTGTGGTTACTGAATTGAACTGTTTCACCTTTTCTTGCTTCCTTCCCTATTTTCCTATGTAGAAAAGCTTTTAATATTTAATTCAACAACAGATATGCCAATTTCTTTTCACCATCTGTATTTCGTTCTGAATAATTCACATATCTACATCTGAATTATTGTAGTTAAGTCAAGCGTAAACAATCAGTTTTGTTCTTCCCACCGTGTTTCCGCCCTAAATCACACCACACACACATTATATTATAGGCCCTTTCATCTTTGGGCATTATAATTTTTTAAATTTCAGCGGGTAAAAAATCGGGTGTTATAGTTAAAGACAAAAACGTGGAGAATTCAGTTTTTGTTGTCTCGCAGCACAATGTTCAAGATTGGTGCGGTAATTTTCCAGAAAAAATTAACAGGCATTTGTCTCTTTTTGTAGCCAAATGTTCTATTTAAGTAAGTGAAATCACTAAGAGGAACATGTAGTGAAAATTAGAGCTGCTCGCAAATCATGTGACCAACTCATCTATACAAATCGTCAGTGGCACGCAGACATTATAAACATAAAAAGAAGAAGCAGATGAAGAAATACAACGAATAGAGACGTCTTGGGCATTTCCTTCTTTACTTTTTTCTTTGAACTTCTTTAACAAAGGAAGAAAAGCATAAATAAAACTGCACGTGGGCATGCTTCACAAGAGGTGTGATGCATTCCCTTATCTTAAAGCCCTCGCTGCGGTACGTTTTCTTATGCATTTGGGCACTCCTGTGTGTGTCCTAGACCTGTTGGGCGTTTTGTCTTTTTCCATTTTCGTCCTGCCTTACTGGTTCCTGCCATATGTTCTTGCAACAAAATTAATGGAATACCACCTAGCCGAATCGGTCACCCTTCTTCAAACATAAAATAATTGGGTAAATGCCCTCTCAAAGTCACAGCTGCCATTCTAAATTCAGATCAACATTAGCACTGTGTTCTCTTCCTAGTGCATTAATGCTCTTTACATGTGTTAGACTACAGGGAAATGAGATGCAATGTGCCATTGCCGTATTTATGTAAAGGCAGCTATTAAAAAGCAAGAAGCTTACATCCACAGAAGGCCTGCTGGTTTTTGCTGTAGCATTAAGCTAAAAGGAAGCATCCGCCAGGTTTATAGATGCATAATATTAACAATGTGCTATCTCTTGACCACTTGCTCACTCAAGTTCGGCAGCATTTATAAGTGTTGCAACAGCTGCTTTTATTATTATTATATGGTATCCTTTCAAAAGGGTGAACTTGTTAGGGGTGCGGAAATCCGGAATAATTGGTGGTCACCCGGAAATGAAGGTCATATATATATGACCATAGATTGTCTGTTAGGTTTATATGGCTATGATTAACAAAATTGAGCTCCTGGGTTTCTCTCCTCCACACACACACACACACACACACACACACACACACACACACACACACACACACACACACACACACACACACACACACACACACACACACACACACACACATATATATATATATATATATATATATATATATATATATATAAAGGGACAATCGACAACTCTCAACAATAAGTTCTCCTGTATGTCCTAGCTGCTTTGTAGTAGAGTATTACTGCACTATGTAATTCATAAGAAAAATTAAACACCTTCAGTATCTGAAACAAAACGAACATAATAAAAAACGGTCAGATATTTTGACATACGAATATGAGCCACATAATGAGCAAAGCTGACAGCTATGCACATAAATCATCATCACGAAAAGTATTTCGTAGGTTATTGTGCAAACATAATTATAATGCGATAGCTTTATGTTGCGCAGAAAGTTCAGCCACGGCGGTGCTATTTATGTGTTGCATAGGCCGTGCATTGGACGTGAATGAAAACTCCCGATGGATATGAACAATTAATAAAATTCTTTAACAGGTCAAAGAATGTTTACATTGATGCCAAGTTTCACAGGGAGGTTCCTGTAATCAAAGGAAAGTAATTGTGCTGAAAAGAAAATTGGGCTTTAGGTGGAAGTCGAACCCAGGACCTTCGGAATGCAAAACGGCCACGAAGGCTCATTGGCTCAACCAATGCTTTGTGGTCTTTAACTTAGTCAGGTGTCTTATAGAAATGTACTGTTATGTGCATGGTAATTATGAGTAACGTAATTGGGCATTGGCAAATTAGACCGAAGTGAATGCAAGTGTTGGGGCAGTTCATCGTATTTAAACAAACGATTGTGTGCGTATGTGTGATGTATTGATAAGCACATTGTGTTCTAGCTTGGTAAAGTGCCTTAGAGAAATGTACTGATGTGTACATGGTAATTGTGAGTATACTAATTAGGAATGAGGTAATTAGATTGAAGGCATGTGGTGGTTCATTGAACTTAGACAACTGGATGCATCCACTATGCATACACATGAGACTTTTGATGAGAAAGTTGTGGTCTGAGTATATGGTATCATTAATGAGTGTGTATGGTAATTAGTAAGTTGACTACAGGTGTTATGTGAGTGTTGGATGCCTCAATGAATTTGAATTGATGCAATTGTGAATATAGAGAAGCGTGTCACATGATTTACTATACATGAGTGTAGTAGTATAATTAATGATTGATTTTCAATTGGTGATTATAGTGATTGATAATTGGTGATCAATAGCAACTGGTCATTCATTCATAGTGTAGGATTTCGAAGACAGTGATGTATCAGAGCAAAAAATTGTACAATTGAAAAAGTCCGCTCAAAGCATACAACGTAAACAGTGATGTGATGAGAAGCAAATGGTGATGTGAAGTAAACAATGTCATTGAGGTGAGAAGCAAGTGATTGTGTGAAATAAAGAAACTCATCTGCGATGAGAAGCAGGTCGTTTTTTGCGTCAAGAGCACATGAGAAGCAGATCGTGCTGAGAAACGATTCGCATGAGAAGCAGTCAGGGACCCTTAAATGCTACTGCGTTTTGCTCTTAAAGGCGAAGCTTAAGCGTCTCCCATGTTTTTTTGCACAAATCCCAACACACCCCAGACAACACTCGACGTCCTCAGGATGTCCTCAAATGGTACAAACGTCCTCACAACCTGCCGTGGTTGCTCAGTGGCTATGGTGTTGGGCTGCTGAGCACAAGGTCGCGGGATCGAATCCCAGCCACGGCGGCCACACTTCGATGGGGGCGAAATGTGCTAACACCTGTGTACTTAGATTTAGGTGCACGTTAAAGAACCTCGGGTGGTCGAAATTTCCAGAGTCCTCCACTACGGTGTGCCTCATAATCAGAAAGTGATTTTGGCATGTAAAACCTTATAATTTAAAAAAACGTCCTCACAGTTTCTACGACTGTTCTCGGTACGTCTTCAGGACGACATTCACGGGTTCATCCTGAAAACATCTTTTGCAGGACTTATTAATCCGATTATTAGTCTGATTGTCCAAGGAATGTCCACTACAGGACATTTTGATGACATTTAGTTTTATGTTAGAAGAAACCCTGAAATTGAAATTTTTACGGTTGTTTCGGCTGATGAATGAATAATTTGGTGCTATACTTCATGTGACGCCGCTACTACGCCATGGAGCTTGATTTTGATTTTTTTTTTTTGTTGAGTTAAATGTTGATCAACTGCTCTTGATACCTCACCACTGTTTTTTATTGAACCATTTTTTATAACTTGTATCGTTTTGAGTACTCACGGGCGATAGCATTTGTGGTTGGTAATGAAAGAGAACCAGCAAGGTATCCCGCGATGTCAGCGACCAAGCCACTCCATTTTTATTTTTTGCTGCCACTGTTGTGGCTGGCACATTGGCACTTTCCATTTGAAAAGTCAAGACAAGCCAGTCCAAGCCAAACACAGCATTGAAGAAAGACATGGTAGCAGACAGCAGGTAAGTCCCTTTCATATTTTTCAGGGTGGAAGAAAGTGGAATGCAGATTTGTACAGGGAAGAAATAGATGCATAAGCACACGTTTTTAATTAGCAAACAGTGTAGACAGAACCTTCATCAATTACATAATGAATCAGAGGGCTTCTCGCGACTTTGCCATGGTGCTCTTTGTGTAGGATGGAACGGGTGCTGGAGCTCGCGGTGTCACTTTGCCTGTAGAATAATATCACCAAAGCTGCTCTCCACAGGTTTGCAACATTTTATGCCGGGTTTGCAAAGTGGAGAGTTTCAACATGATGATTTCAGCGTTTCTGACCATTGCTCATTCATGGTTCAACGCTGCTGTAACATCACTCTCATTCTCTCTGCGCTGTTTTTACGAACAAGAGCATTGTTGCGAACGTCCAAGCAATCAGACATTTCAGCACTGGCCGGCGGCCAATATCGCACTGTGTCGGCCTCTAAACTAGATGCAGTTATACTTAATATTTTTCTAAATCATGTCACGGCTAAGGTGAAACATATTCGTTATGAAAAAAAAAAAAAAAAGACATTGACTAGATTGATTTTGCCGTAAAGAGCAACATTCGATAAACAGTAGTCAATTGCTTTGGTGCTTCATGCAATAATTTTGTGCTTCAGTGCTTCCATGTATGTGCATAAACTCTTTCGTTTGTCATTTCTCTGTATTTGGATGTAAGTTGCTTTTGACAATGTGCTGTTTATTATTTCTTTCAGTGACTCCTATGGGCTCTCGTGCTTCAGTGTTTTTGGATAAAGACATTTCAAGCAGAGAATTCCCCTGGCTTTGTCACGCCTCTTTGAACCTTTTTTTGTCAGTGTGACATGTGCCGTTATTAAGTAAAATTAATAAAATGGTTTTGTGTGCGTCACTATAAGTCTACATTTTCATTTCGTGTGGCCCTCTGCAACAGGGCTCAAAAGTATGCTGTGTCAAGCAGAAAGTGCATGCTGTACTTTCAAGCATGAATTTTTTACTTAGTGGATAGAAACCAGCTTACTTTAGGTAATAAAATCACGGATTTTTACTGGGCGCAGCGAATGCCTAGGTCTTTAAGATGTCCTCAACACGTACTGAAAAGATTCTCAAGTGCTCTTCAGAGGACTTCCTGAGGATATGCTGAGGCTGGACAACAGGACTTGATAGGGATGTTGAGGCTCATGTGGGGACGTCCTGAGGACGTCCAAACGTACTCAATTGTATGTCCCGAGGATGTCCTGCGGATGTCATTGTGCTGTCTGGGACGTTTAATAATTATGCTTGACAGCGACTGGAGAGGCACTGTCACAGCTCAACGAACACAACAGCACGTGAAACAGTCCTGAATGGAGCGCGCGCAGAAGCATTTCAATTACTGCCATTGGGCTAGCAAGCGAAACGGCGATCTTTATGAACCGCGCCGTCCGTAGTTGGCGAAAGATAATCACCCGCTAAGCGCGCTTGTTGGAAGGGGCTTTACTCACCAAGAAGGGCATATCATTATAGAGCGACGCTTCTGTCCAGTACAAAGCGGGTGCGCACGATTAATATGACGCGTGCGCAACGCCGGTGGGCCAAGAAAAATAAAAGCAAGTGAGCGCCCCCGCACTGTGCCACACATAGCAACAGCGAACATTCCGCTGCAATAATTGGCAGCAGTCACCATTTAATGTGCACGGACGATAATTATTACGATAAAATGTCCTTACTGCTTCAGAACTGCTAAAAGCCAATGCATTTAGGCAGTGCACACGACGCGCAAGCTCTGCGTGCAATATGTTTTGATCACAACAGCCCCTGCGCATCAGCAACAACAACAAAAGAGGATGTGCCCATCCCGCAGTAGAAAAACGAGTTAGGCATGCGATGCCACAAGCAGTGGTCTGTTATATCCAGGGGAAAAAACGTGACTCACCTACCGCGCACGGGATTCGAGCTTAGGCAGCCTATGCAGTCGCCGCATAAGGCATTCAACAATGAATGAAAACCACAGCGCAGATGCTTCACCGCAAAGCTCTTTCTCTGTCCAAAGGTCGGGCGGCGCGCGCGCGCCACGCGACAACTTTCCGACACTGCAGCTTTTGAAGGAATGCGGTGCACAGACCAGCAGAAGAACGCCCGAGGCGATCGCCAACAGCAGACATGCACGGTCCTAAGCAACACCAGCCGCACGCAAAATTCGTTACCGAGATGAGCTAGAGCCAGGGCGCGCGGAGCACGACAGTGCTGGTTGCGTGTGTGCGGGTGCTAGCGGAAAGGGTCGTGCGGATGCGGGTAGTTCTCACGAGAAGCGAGCACAGAAGCACAACAGCTTTCGGAAGAGGCTCACCGTGACGCAAATAAATGACCGGACAGCGTGTGAAGTCCACAGGTAGGGAGGGCTGCTGTACGCTGTCGAGGCGCTGACGACAGGCATATAAAGTCACAGTCAGCCGCCAAGCAAATCCACGCACGTCAAGAAAGAAAGAGTAAAACACAGATGCCGGCAAGGAGGAAAGGAGAGGTGCGTTGAGAACGTGGGAGAGATTGACGAAGGAAAACAGACCGGGAGCTGGGAGAGGCAAGAAACAGCATTTGAGGGACGCAGCGCATGCGCCCTGCCGCTCCGACGCCCAGCCAGCCCAGCGGTGCGCGACGCGCCCGCGCTTTGGGCGTGAGCGTTTCCTTTGGACCGGTAGCGCCATCTCAAAAGCCCGTGTCAAAACCCGAGCTTCCAAGGCGTATGCAAACGTAGCGTTTTTTGCAGGCGCCGGTAGAGAGCGAACGTAGACGTGAGCATTGCGAGCGGGAGGTTCGAATTTTCCCGGCTAGTCTCTTGTCGACAGAGCGATGAGGAGACAGATATAAGTCTGCGCCCGAGAGGTTAGCACACAACGGAGGGGTTTATTGCTGCAGGGTTCACGATGTCACAGCGAAACCCGTTGAAGAGAGTTTGGCCAAATCGCTATCTCACACTCTGTGTCATGATGCCTTTTAGATGATTCTAAAAGGATGCATGTGGCGTGAATATGGTTTTGTGTCAAATTTTTTCGGCCCCAAAACAGTTGAGTCTTATGGCTTATGACTGGCGTGAACTGAGTTAGCCTGTTTGTTTTTTTTCGCTTAATTTGGGTATCCATGCGGCATAACGTCGGTATGAGACTAAATGTAAGCATGCAAGCCCATTTCATGAGGATACTGCTATAGTGACTTATGAAATAGGGGCTCAAAATTTCGTTTCCTTTTAAGTATATATATATTAAACACTGCAGCCTTTCACTGAAGATAGAACAATCAGTGACTAAGTTTCCTTGAAGACTGTGTGTCACACCTCCACTATAGCTGTCAGTAAAAAAAAAAAAAAAGAAAGAAAAGCGAAGAAATTAAAGAAAGAAAGAAAAAAAAAAGAAGGAAAGAAAAGCTATAAATTAAAAGGAAGCTTTATCTGAGGAGCACCTACCTATAATACAGGAAAACGGAGATAAAGCTAATCTGGTGAGATTTGACTAAAGGAAGCACATTTTTCATCTTGAGCGTCTATGGTTTGATAAAAGTTGTTAAAAACTGCAAATTACAATGAAATGGCAGCATGAAGTTCACAAATCTAACTCAGTTAAAAAAAAAAAAAAGGATACCGCAATTCTACCAACTGCACCTAGTGAGACATCTAAGGCGGTTAAAATTGACGTATTACTCGCTGCTCTAAAGTATATCGCTAATTTGGGAGTAGGGCTTTTGCAAAACTTCCGTAAATATCGTAACGAGTTCACGTAAGCTGTTGACTCGGTCATCAAGATTGTCCGCATCAGATGCTCCAATGGTTGCAGTATAAAGAACTGCGATATCTGTTTCTGGTGCAGAGTTACTGTTCTGTAAAATTTGTGCTTCTCACATCTTCATTTTATTTTCGAAGCGCATCGATATTCGATAATTGCCGTAAGACCTTGAGGCTTTAGGCAGAAATCTTGCCCACCAATCAAAATCAGTTCAGCGGTTGCCGATGTACTGAGAGAATTTCTGCGTTCCACACGTGTTTGATGATAGGTATATCAGAGTTGGTTCAGAGGTATAAATTCTCTTCTTAAACGCGTCGCGTACCTTCCTCTGACGTTCTAGATTAAGAAAAATAAAACAAGGAAGTAGCATTAAATTTTTTTGTTTAACTTAAGGAAAAGACAAAGAACAGTTGAAACGCTATGGCAGTGGGTGTTATCGTGCATTCCTGTGCTAAAGGAAATTAATGGAAAAGCTTATGCGGAAAAAAAAAGAAAAAGAAGACATGCCTTCCAGAATCGCTAAATTAAATTAAATTATGGGGTCTTACGTGCCAAAACCACGATTTGATGATGAGGCATACCGTAGTGGGGGACTACAGAATAATTTCGACCACCAGCGAAATTATTCGTGCCCCTGAATCTAAGTGCACGTGTGTTTTCGCATTTCGCCCTCATCGAAATGTGGCCGCCTTGGCCGGTATTGGAGCGCGCGACCTCGTGCTTCCAGAATCGCTAAATGGCAGTGGAAACAAATGTACTTTCATCACCTGATTCACTATTTTTCTTTTCATGATGATGAAGGGAGGGCACAACGCAAGCATTATGGGAACAGTTCCGTTGCCAAAAGATTTTTCGTGGCTGAAAAAGACCTGCTTTGATATACCACCGCATTATTATTATGCTATCATTAACACCAACGCATTTTTTGAAGTCACTGGGTAACGCGATGTGTCCGTCCAAAAAAAGTGTTACGAAAATGCAACGACGTGCCAGGTAGATTTGTCGCCACAGAGCAACGGTACGCTTTTCTGGAAAACAATAAGCGGAATGCCCGTGTATTGCGACTCAGAATTTAGAGGTGGGCATGCTGTAGCTGATTTAGTGTCGCGATTAGTAAATGGACGTTCCTTGAGCACTGGCTAGCTTATATTTCGGAATAACAATGTGTACCGTAAACCAATTCATTAGAAATAAACTAGCAGAATATAATGAGATAGTTGCATATTATTATTTATCGAATAAGTCGACTCTGTCTATTTATGTAACCAGACTGATGAGATGGAATTAAGCTCTCTGACAATACACGACGTGTAACAATCCTGATTGAGTAAAATAAAATGAAATAAATAAACGTATAGTGCAAGTACAGGCGCACTACTGGAGACACACGGTGCTGGGCATGTTTCTTTTTCTTTTTTCATCATCAGCCAACTTATGTCTGCAGGGCGAAGGCCTCTTCAGGTCAGCGATTTTCAATTATACCTGTCTTGCGTCAGCTGAAACTATCCTGTGCCTGCATATTTTATAATTTCGTCACACCAGCTAATTATCTGCAGTATTATGCTGCATTTCACTTCACTACGCCCCAATTTGTTACTCTAACTATGCAAATAAGTCAATCAATTAATCAAATAGATTGACGGCTACCTGCTCTACCCCTTACATGACTTGGCAAACATCACTTATTTTTTATTATACCTTAGTTAGGAAATCAGCAACATCCGCGGTTTTCTTTCTAACCCATACTTTCCATTTGCTATATTTAGCGCTACATATTTTCCGTTCCAACGCTGGTTGCGCGTTGTGCTTATTTACACAAGTTTTAATGTTGTCCTCCGAATTTCAGCCCAAAATATGAGTATTGGTGGAATGGACTGATTAAATACATTTTTTTTTTCAGAAGTACCGTCATCTGCTATTTTTAATAACTTGAGAGTGTCTACCGCACGCGCTAACGCCTTTTTTTTATCCACATATAGTATGGCTTCGAGCCAACCTTTAAACTTCAGTATTCACCATAACTCACCTAGAGGTTTCATTCTCACGATATGTGCCCCATGTGGCTGCATTGTCTATATAAGCGTGTTCCTGCATACGTTTAACTTACGAAGCACGAAATCTTGTTCTCTGGCCAAACTAGTGAACATTAGCTTCGTTTTAAAGTAGTAAGCTGTTGGGTTAGTTGGTTCGACATATCTTGCAATGGGGAGCGCAGAAATGGTTCGGAAAAAAGGAGACAAGACAGCGCCTTTCCTGTCTTGTCTCCTTTTTCCGAACCACTTCTGCGCTCCTCATTGCAAGTTAGCTAAGTTTATTTTGCGTATTGATCCCAAAGCAAGCTTTGCGTTTCAAGTTCAGAATTGTTTGTTTGAAGTCATCGCTGTTGCTGAAGAGGACAATGTCATCGGCGAACGACATGTTGCTGAGATATCTCCATTGACACTTACACGTAATCATACAAAGTCAAGCGTCTTGAACACTGCTTGCAAGGGTGAAATTAAAAAAAAAAAACAATAGAGAGATCGTGTCCCCTTGCCGGACATCCTTCTTTGCCAGTACTTTCCGTCTTATGAAGAATTAGAGAGCCCTGGAACAGTGGTAGACATTTCCTATAGGACCAGGTATGTTTACTGTATTCGGACCAAGGAATCTCTCCACGAGAATTGTCTTTGTCGCTTCGGACGCGTTCTCTATATCTGTGAAGGCCATTAAAAAAAAAAAATCCTTACGTAAATCAATATGCTCTCTATGTCTTGCGCATAAACGTTTTTTGTTGTTGTTGTTGTCGCGTTTTGATTTATAGACGCTAAAAGTGTGCCGAGTTAATTATTTCTCCTTAATTTTGCAGAAACGGTTATTCCGATCAGAGATAGGTATATTTCTCATGCCGCTCACTGTATGCGTAGTAAAACACTGGCCTCAACTGCATGATATGTGTCACGTAATGTGTTTACACTGTATACGGAGCTATACGTTTTCATGTCTATGTTTGCCGTAGCGGTTGTCTCTCCACGCACAGACGTGCTTGCTCAAAACATCCACTCGACCCCTTTTCGCTTTGCTTATCAAGGCTCTGGCTAGGCTCCAAGGACAGCTCCGCGGGTCGACGCGATAGAGGCGGTACAGTGACCTCACTCGAGACATACTGCGTTGCACTTCGCTTTTTTTGTTTTTTTGCTTACATACCAACACATTTACTCACGTTGCAAAGAAGACCGATTCTGGAAGTTCCAGGCTGAGCAAACAGACGTCACCTTTACTCCTTCGTTAACAACGCATCCCAAGTTCGAATGGTTCAGCCTCCGGAAACCCTTTGTATATTTCATTTATTTATTTAATTTATTTATGTTCACCTTAAAGGCCGGAGGCATTACATAAGGGAGAGCTTTAATCCTTGTGACAATGTTAGAACAAATGTACAGAGCTATTAAACCAAATTGCATTCAATACCTCTCAATGTGAACAAGGGAGCGATTGCGGTACTGCACTCATCCCGGATATTATGTCAGAGTTCGCGGAACTGCATGAAAAGGGTTTGCTCGTTTTCTTGCCGGCAGCTGTCGGGGAAATTGACGCTAATTTGATATAAGACGTTATGTCGTCACGGGGTACTATTTTGGACATTGTAAGATTCCGCCATATCCTCGAATTTGCCATCTTGCCTGCTCTGATTGGCCCTTAGCGCTGCTATGGCCTCTCTGTATCAAAATACTGTCATTACAATTTTTGTCAATATGGCGGAATTTGACAATTCCCAGAGTAGCACCCACGGACGACGAAAAGCAACCATGAAGTGAATTTAGCATTCGCGAAATGACATAAAATGTACGGGATGCACTATCACTTGGCAACCTGGCCATCAACGAAACGCGACAGTGCATTGTCATCTGTGTCTATGCAAAGGAAAACAAATGCTACCATATCGAAGATATCAGCAGATGGTTGTGTTTTGTCTACGCTTCTGGCATCCCACAGTGGCATTAAAAGCAGTATTTTTATGTTTGTAGAACGTCAGTCGGTGATAACAGACTTCAAAAACAATTATGTCCTTGGGCCGTCTTCGGGTTTTATATAGGAGGTGAAAAGGGCACTGCAAAGAAACAGTAAATTAGTTGAGAATAGTAGAGTTCACTTACAAACTATGTCTGCATTTCTTTTCCGGAGAAAGACGAAATGTTGCGAAGAAAATGAAGACAAAATGTACATTATCAAGCACCCCCCCCCTCAACCCCACCGAAACTAGTGTCCATGACGTTAGTGTGACGTCGAGAGTTTCGTGGTAGTTCCGTGTGCGTGGGCCATTTGTGTGCAGTAAAAATACAAAATTTTCAAGGTTCAATCTCTACTTACTCTAAAATGCAATGTATTATTCTTTGCAGAGTGGCGTATACTACCGTGGAAAAAATTTGGAGCACGCTTAAGCTTCGCCTTTAAGAGTGGAACGCGATAACATTCAAGGAACCCTGACTGCTTCTCACGCTTCCCGGCAACTGCAGCGTATGTAACCGTAATGTTTACCGGGAAACGCTCGCGGCGAACGCTATGCACGAAGGAGGGCTTTCTGGTAGAAACGCGGCCTCTTGCGTGGGCCGCTATGCGGCGGAGGCGAGCGCCATCTGGAAGTGTTGCAAGGAAAACGGGCGCGCCGCTCCGTGGCCTCCAAGATATTCGCGCGCCGGCGCGCGCAAATGGGGGACGCCGTGGCCGGTCTATGAGTGGTAGAAGCGCTGGAAAATGAGTTTTCGCGTAATAGAATGTTTTCTTGTACATTCAAATGACAACCCGACGCTATCATGTCTGTAGGTTGTGTGTAAGTCGTACTTGACGATTTGTTTACTTATTTTAGCTTGGGAAATTCAATTAGTTCAGTAAAATACTTGCGCCACAGGGAGGGCCGGGGTACGGGTGGTTCGAAAATCTTTTTGCCGAAACGACGTCCGACGCTGCGTGCAGGATTTTCTGCGACCCGGGGCCCTTAACGCTTTCGCGTGAATAGTTTAACTCGAAAAGTGCCTTGTTACACGCGCGTGGCGCGCTCACGAAAGTTTTAACACGTAGAAGTTGAGGAAGGTGATATAATTGACTAAATACAGCGACGATACATAAAAACCAAGGTATGGATAACGACTAAGAGACAATTTGTCATTCTTCATGTCGTGCATTCACGCGCCGTCAATAATTTCTACTTTATGAGTGTACTTAATTTTATTAAATGCCCTGAAGAGCCTTCGCGACGTCGGGCTGCTGTCATCTTGCGTCTAACAGCTCTGGGTATTCAACCTAAATGTTCCGCTGCGTGATAGCTGTGGTATCCTTAATTAGGGACATGAGGAAATATATACACAAACGTCTACGAGTTACGATGAGTTGTGCGGCCCAAGAAGTAGGTAAGTGGAAAGTCTGCTTTTGCGTTGGCAAACAGAGCAGGGGCGGAATTAACAAATCCAACTTACGAACAGATTTTAGCGTAAGAAAAAATCTTGTGAAAGAAAGCGTATTCGCAAAGCTAAAAACGTTCGTGAGATCAGCAAGCTTACGATGCCTGCTGCTGCAAAAACGAGCGCTGTACCAAATAACAGACGTATGTGCAATGCGAACTTCATGTATGCAAACTTCTACAATGTATGCGAACTTCCGTATTTTAGCACAAAGTAAGCGTAAGTCAATTTCAAAACTTAAAGGGCAATCGCATCTGCTGACGTAAGAAGAAAATTCTACAACACGTGGGTAGCAGTCCTAGAACAGAATGACGCCGGTGTGCGTGCCGGTCGAGCTGCCACTGGTAAGCGATAGAGTGAACTGTTGTAGCCGACTGTCTGGGATGCCACGGCGATTACTTGAGGATGACAGGTGCTTTTTCGTTGCCGACGCTCCGATAGGCCATCCGAATGTGTCTAGTGCAGTTTTAACGCACGATAGACATGCATTGTTGCGGAAGACAACTTTAATGCTCTCTGTGTGCTGGAAAGATTCGGGCAGTTTCAGCTGGTGTTTAATACCCAACGAGTTGTGTCTGTCCATGCTTTCGGTATACTAGTGTGCTTTTAGTGTTTTTGACGATACTGCGAGAGGTCATAGTTAATTGTCAGAAAAGCGGCATCTCTCCGTCATCCTAATCACCAAAGCTGGTCAGGGATTTGAAATATTTTCGCATCCCAAGCTGTGTTGTATCTTCGCACGCAGTGAGCCTGCCTATGCTGATGGGTTTAACTTTTTTTTTATTAAGCGCTTGCGATGCTCTTTTTCTTGCGAAATGAAAGAATGAAAACACACCTAAACATCTTAAATTATCAAGACTTGTTGCTGTTAGACGACAATCTGTCTTATTGCGCGCTATTAGCCCCAGTCTGCTATTATATTACTTCGTCTGTGCGTTGGAAAATTATTTCGCAAAGCCGTAGTATCCATGTCCGCGTTTTATCGAATTGTTTACGGAGTGGGAACCCACATGCGTACGTACGAGTGGTAATTCTGTCCAAGATGCCAAGCGGGACATCACTGGTTGCACATGAAAAGGAAAAACGCGGATAAAATCATATGATTGATGAGGTTAGCGCACAGATTGTACGAAGGCACTGAACGGCACGATAGAATTTACTACCGCATAAATAAGCCCACAGCCACTCGTTACGATATGGAAGGTAAGCGTATATCCATCTGGGTGAAAAAACTTGTGAGTAGACAACACCTATCAACTTAATTTATGCCGCTTGGGTCTACTAGAGGACAAACGTCGAAGCTGACGTGATTAATGCCTTCATGGAAAGCTGAGTAACGTTATAAAGCAGCCTAGAAGGCTCCAATGCAGACAGCACGGCCTGACGCCGAAAGTTCGTCGGTTCAAACTATTACCGAACGGATAAATCGTCCAGCGGAAGAACAAAGCTAACGAATGAGGTGTTTTTCGGTGTAACGTTCGCCGTTGATTTGACGTGAAATGTAAGTGTACCGCTACACAGCCCAGAGCCTACGCAGGCAACACACGTACAAAGAACAGTCGACAGCCAACGCCGTTTTTTGATTGGCTAAAGGCGATTATTCTCAACCCAGGCTGACATGACGCGTAAGCGGAATGGCCTAACTCACGTCTTTCAGTCTGTCAAACCGACAGTTACTTTATCTTTTCCTCCTCTTACTTAAGAGAGCTTTGTAGGTGTTTGTGAGTAGGGAGAAATAATTTTTTCAGGCTGCGAAAAATAGTACGATGCTCTGTGGAAGCTTCGAAGTAAGAAAGTGAAAAGCGCTTTCAGGCCTGTAATCGCGGAGGATAAGAACTTTGAAGTCTTTTTCCACATTGCGAAGCATGTAAGATGTCGCGCTTACTAATGTGTGTCCTGTCAGCAAGATGAAAGCATTTTGGGTGTTTAAAATGCCCTCTTCAGAGTTACAGAGTTACGTAACTCCGTTGAGTGCATTTGGACAAAGCTGCGACTGTTAAGGATATTTATAGATGAGCAAGAGCAGCTCTTATGGCTTCTACTGAACAAACTTTACACAGTGGCTGTGGTGTTGTCAGCGTTCAAAGGACAACTCCAAGAAGGATTTCGGTCATATTCTTGAGCTTCTATGTTTATGTACACCCACGAGACGAGTCGCCGGATGCATTTCTACGGATCTTTCGGAATCGTTCCTCCCGAATTCTACGTTTTAAAGCATGCTTTGTGGGCGGACGCGACATTAACAAATCGCGCATCGTTCCTGCTTGTACATACATCAAAGTGATTTCTACCAGCTTGCACAGCTTGCCTTCAAGAGCCGGTCGGCAGCTAAAATAAGAAGGGGGAAAACAAACAAACAAACAAACAAACAAACAAACAAACAAACAAACAAACAAACAAACAAACAAACAAACAAACAAACAAAGAAACAAACAAACAAACAAACAAACAAACACACATATATATATAAGGTTCATTCAAAGCTCAGCACTCAGGGCCCGACGTAAGATACGCATGGAAAGGGACGACGAACCTCTTGAAAGACGTATTTACTTAACGTTTTCGGCTGGTCCACCAGCCGAAAACGTCTTTCAAAAAGTTCGTTGTCTCTCTCCTGCGCGCGCGCGCACGCACGCACGCACGCACGCACGCACGCCTCTGCCCGGGGCCATGTGTACAGCTAATAATGCCACAGCATTATGTGCCCCGTTACGCGAAAATCAGTCGTGGTTGGCGGCGCGACCGAATGATAGTACCAAAAATGACCGACGGCGCAAAGAGAAAAATTAGTCAAAAATGCCTGAATTGACGTCAAATTTCTCAGGGAGGCAAGTGCAAACAAAGTGAATTAATAGCTTTGAAAAGGAAATTAATTTGGCCCAACCGATTCACAGTTAGACGCAAGCAAGAGCTTGCGCGGACAAGGAACGCGCATAAAGAAACATTTCACCAAAGGGCCTACAATGCTTTTGCATTCCCACGTGTAAGTAGTCTTAATTATATCTGCCCCATTTATTTTTATCGTTCTGTATTTCTTTCTTATTACTCATTTGGTTTTTTAATGAACACATTTCATCTCGTACTCCCGTCACATTACAGGGCTCCCTCAATTTACCGCAATCTCTGCCCCATTTATTTTTATCGTTCTGTATTTCTTTCTTATTACTCATTTGGTTTTTTAATTAACACATTTCATCTCGCACTCCCGTCACAATACAGGGCTCCCTCAATTTACCGCAAGTGGTGACCCTCGGCCGTTCCAGAACTTGGTCGTTAAGAGGAAGCTTTAGCTTGGGTGCTCCTATTTAAATACATGTAAAAGGAGCAGTCGCTTTTCTCGGCAATCACTGCACCAAATTTGACGAGGTTTGCCGCATTTGAAAGAAAAACGTAAAATCTAGTGACTGTTGGTTTCGAACTTTTGATTTAAGTCGTCAATTTTTCATTAAAAGTTGGCAGAAATAAAAAAAAATTCGGAAAACGAAACTATCAAGTTTACAACTCCGTAACTCAGCAGTGAAAAATGATACCACAATTCTGGGAATTGCGTCTAATAGTACATCTAAAGCGAACAAAATTGTTATATTACACATGAATATAAAAAAAATTTAGTAATATGTAAATACAGCTTTTGCAGAACCCTTGTACACGACGTAACAAATTCACGTAATATATAAGTTGACACACCGAATTTGTCCACTTTTAATGATCTAATGGATGCCATTTACAGAACCGCGGTATCTGTTCTTGATGCAGAGCTATTACTTCGCAAATTTCGTATTTCTATTTTTCCGAACCTTCGAATTTTTGAAAATCTAAGAAAATTTAGGCCCTAATTGAAATTCCGCTTCTAACAGTCACTAGAATTTAACTTTCTCTATCAAATGCAACAAATTTAATTAAAATCGGTCCAGGGGTTACCTCAGAAAAACGTTTTTGCGTTTTACATGTATTTGAATAGGCCACGTCGGTGTTGGGCCCGAGCTAAAGCTTCCTCTTAAGTACAAAGTTGATGTTATTCTTTTATTAGTGACGAACCACTATAATCAAGCGAACCCATAGCATCTGAACATTTGATGCAGGAAAAGCCACTTCATCGTTATGGTATTATTGAAAGTCGCTCAGCTCGCTGTTTCCGCTCTATAAGCTAATACACAAGGTACTGAATGCGATGTGCGCAAAGAACGTCGAACTGGGCTGCTCGGAATCCACGCAGCACCATGAAGCTGGAACGTACGCCATCGGTGCCACAGGCTTGCGGGACGTGGGTTCTGCGATAAAGCTGTATTCGAACATAGTTTGTTCACGCGGACTGAAATTAGCAGTAAAATGCTCTTTGGTCGCGCAACTAAAGACAGCGCACTATAATTTCAAGCACTGTGCCCGGGTCACGCCTCAAAAAAGACTTTCAAAACCTGAGCAACTAGTAAATGACTATCGGTGCTGAAACGATTATACCTTGTTATTTTGACACCTTTAAGACCAAAGACGTCCGTCAATTTTTTGTACCCCTGCACGTGTTTATTTTTTTTTTTCAGTATCCCACTTTGTGCCCGACTGCATTCCTTATACTGATAAATGTTTTTACTGTGCACACCATTAGTTCCTGAGTTTTTATCATGCCCTACCATTATGCGTATTTTAAACCCTGTCAACTGTTCATGCGCCTAGTTTCCGCATATTTGTCAGTCTATCTTTGGTTGTAGTTTCTTTTCTTGTTACTGTTGTCATTGTAATCGGTATACTTTATAGTTCTGGTATCCAGTTTTGCCATATGTATAATGCCAGCCAATATTTTTTTTTTCTCTCTTCGTGTTATCCTTTTTCCCGCCCAACTTTGTACTTGCCGCCATACCACATTATCATCGATTCCTCTCCTTTATGTTAAACTGCAAATTTGAGCCGTACGTTGTACACCGACAAGTTACTTTGTACTTTTTTTTATTACCCCCCTTACTCAATGCCCTGTCAAGGGGCCTGTAAGGTATGTTCAATAAATAAATAAATAAATAAATATGGCGTATTTTTGTCCCTCTCTCCGGTTTATGGCTGCAAGATGTTAGATAACTATATATGGATTTCTACATCGCAGCAGTTAGGGGAAGGCTCATTATATCTAGAAAAGAAGGCACGGAGACAATGTTCGAGGGATGCATGCCCTCAAATGAACCTTCTTTTCTGCCCTACCTTCACAGCATGGCACTGTTTTGTTATATACACACATTTCTTGGGGTCGCTTTACAAGCGTTTGCCTGGTGTAGACCTTCTGGTTCTGCAGTCGTATGTTTTCTGGCGAAAGAGGTCATTTTTCAGTATCGTCCGCATTCCGGCCCAGGTTATTTTTTCTGGCTGTTGCAGCAGACAATTACCTATTGCTATCAAATATCACAGATGTCTTCTCATTCTACTAGTTCACTTCATCTTTCTTTTTCGCTTTTTGTTGAGGAAGCGCCCTTAAAAACAGGGTATCGAAAATCGGAGAAAAGCTTTTTTTTTTTTTTTTACTAAACCGGGACGCTATAGTTTTTTTGCAATGCGAAACAACCGAAAAAAAAAATCACGGTTTTAGGCGAATGTCAGCCGCCTTCTCTGAAGAGTCATCCATAAATTGCCTGCACTTGTGGCTAAACCACGCTGCCCGATTTATATATGCACACGGGTTCGCTGTCGTTTTGGAAGTGGCAGCAACGTTATTGCGGTGTTTCACGCGTCGCGCCGGGAGGCAGGCATTAATACATCCGTGAGCAATTGAAATCTGTGACAATTCTCGGGTAGCGGGCGACCTAATAGATCTCGCTGAATTGACGAAGTGCTCCTTGCTGGGCAATAGACTGAAATAGAGGCAGTGGAAATAACGTACCGCTTCTGAGGCTCGTATATTAAGTGTCCTCGCTGTCCTCGGGGAATTAAACGAGACACATTGTTTATATTTTATGAAAGGGGAGGGGGGGGGAGGTGGCAAGTTATTGGCAGTGTGAACGGGAAGCTCAGAGTGCTCGCGTCAATTGATATTTTGCAGTAAATTAGTGCTCTGGAGCATTGTAAGCGTATCTTTACGAACGGTGCAAAATTTAGCCCGCAGTCTTGAAAGAAGAATAAGACGCATTGAAATCAAATTTAATAAAAAATGAGTGACAAATATGCATGTGCATACGAAATTAAATATATACCCGGGAAACGTTTTGACATGTGTGGTTTAAATGCAGGCAACCTAAATTTTCAACGCAACTGTTCCAAGAAACAGATACGCTAGAAATCAGACTGATTCTTCAGGGCTGCACAAGTCTACCCTACTTTTATAACTAGTATTTGGGGTTCGATCTAACAGCACGCTTACCTTTTTGACATCTTTTCTAACACCCCAGATACACTCTTCTTGTACAACATATTTCTTTTTGTTTTTCGGTATTTATTCCCCGGCTACGGAAAGGGATATGAACCGGTTCGAACCGGTTTGAACCGCTATTCTTTGCTCCAAAGTGAAACCAGAAGTGAACCTTTTTGCTGAACCGGAATTAAAACCGGAACGAATAAAGTTGCGGTTGGAAACTCTGCTTAGAAATTAGATAAACATTCTAGGCTTATCTTGTGGCTTGATCATGATGATTTTTGGCGTTTAGTGGCGCAAGGCCAAGGGATGGCGAAAGAGCGTCAAGTATTTTCCGGTTTGCATTGCGCCCTCGAGACATTGTGTCCAAACAAAATATCGGTTTATTTGAATCATTACGCAAGAGAAACGTCTGAAACAAGCTGCATCAGCTGCCGAATCCTTTCTCACGTACATATGTTCTCATTTTCAAACAAGCTAGCTTATCCGGCAGCTCATGCGTGCCAGAAGAGTGTGTGAGTGAAACAACTTTATTTGGTCCACAATAGACGCCAGTAAACTAAACGTCACCTGGCTAGGCCCACTCGGGGACCATCAGGTGAAACCTGACGGCCCTCTCGCGAGCCCTCTGGACTGCCAGGATTTGAGAGGTCTGATCCTGGGCCATAATTAGCCTCATCATTTCCTCTTGGGTGAAAGGGGGACCGGCAGAGGCGCAGCCCCACAAGACATCTTCGAAGTCCGCATGATCACCACACAAAGGGCAGTCCGGGAGGAAAAAAATCTATACTGGCAGAATATCACTTTCACAACCCACTCCAGTTTCAGAGCCAGCCTTCGTAAACTTAAGAGTAAATAGGCCTATAGATACGTTAAAGTCGCCAAAGGAAGGTATATGTCGGAGATGTTTGCGTCAGTTCCCCGGGCCTGTCTTTTTCCCATTAAAACTAGCGCAAAACCCAGAGAGCCAATCCTGCAGCTGTCACATGTGCGGCAGTTTAACGACACAGTTAAATTGTTGGGCCTTCTCTCGCGAACTGTGCCGGAAGCTCACCACTTGTACACCGCGTACACTCGTGTGAACTGCAAATTCTATACGTTGTCCTCCTCCCGCGTTGGTGATCTACAGGGTGATTGTTTTTGGGTTTTATGGTATTCTTAAATATGGCCTGTTGCAGGAAACATAATACTAACTCTTGAGCGGGATTATTCAGAGAGGCGGGCATTACTTGCACGAGAAATCGAAATGCGTATTCAATGAATTGACAAAAATTCACTAAAGATTCGTTATCTTTTGCATTAATCACTTTACTGCACATGTTGCAATTTACTGATTGTAGCCGGTGATATTGCAAAGCGTATACATTTGGGATGAATTTCCAGAATGGCACCAATTTGGAGATATGCGCCATTAAACTTGCCCTAAATATGCACTGTTGTTCCACTTACTTTATTAACGAAACGCTCTATTAGGCATTGAAGCACAAAAGTAAATGGAACGCCCATGTATTTCGCTCCACACATTGGGAAATAAATAATATCCCGAAACTGGTGTCATCCTGGAAATTAATTTCAAGTAGGCACGTCTTGGAAAGTCACCCGCTACAATTCGTAAATTGTAATATGTGCCGTAAACGAATTAATAATTTAATTAGCATTTTTTGTTAATTAGTTGAATGTGTGTTTCGATTTCTCATTTTAGTAAAGCCCACCTCCTCCAATAATCCAGCTCAAGGAAAAGGATTATGGTGCCTGCCACAGGCGATTTTTAAAAATTTCACGAAACTTAAAAATGATCACTCTGTACAGGCAGCACACCAAAACGTTACCGCGTCGAGTATCCCAATTCGACGGCATCCGCATGGCCTCTGCTTAGAGCACATGTAAGCCGCTGAAGTAGCTCTAACGCATACGGTTCTATATCTCGGCAATGAGTTCTAGGCAATCGCGGAAGCCTATGCTTACCAGGGTTGTCGCGAAGCATGAATGCGGCCAGGTTTTACGAGCGAGCATGCTCTGAGCCAACGAGCAGCTGTTGGTACATGGCCGTTGCGGCATGCAGAGGATCACGTATACGTGCAACTGTAACTCCGATTTTACTTGGTTCATGTGTTGTACCAACAGGGTTTACACATCACGTAGGAGGCGGAAGTGGTGAAGAGGGCACTGAGTAGTGTAAGCGTTGCAGAAAAGTTTAATAACACTGTTAAAAGTTTGCACCCTTCAGGGCTTATCTTGTCCCACAACATGCAGTAATCGTCATCTGTCTTGCCTGCATTTCCTTTCTTTATCGTTGCGAGACCGGTACTTCCAGGTCATGAACGGCATGCTCATTGTTATCGTTACACATCATTCTCGACAGGAAAGCAGTGAGCGCAGGTTTTTTTAAGAAAGGAAACGCAAGCAAAGCAGTTGACAATTATTGTTGTGGGGCAAGATAAGCCCCGAAGGGTGCAAACATTTTTTTTTAAGATTGAAGAACTAGTAGAGATAGAGAGAGAGAAAATTTAATGAAGTTGAAGTAGTCAGCCCCGCTATAATGAGCAGGGTTGACTGAATATCAAGAAGAAGACAAGGAGAATTATTAAAACATAAATAAAAGACAAACAAGAACAAAACAAAAGAAAAAACATATTGAGTCTAGAAATGAAAAGATAAAGAATATCTATAAGTCCTGACTGGCGTAAGTAAAAGATCATTACCTACGTTGCCTGCGTCGCTCGAAATGCGTCCACATATCTTTCAGAGGTCCCTATAGGGAACATTTGTCCACATATGTCCTGCATTTGTCCACGTATGCAAAGCAATATCCTTGTTGCCAACAGCAAGAATTAACAGACCGATGCACTAAACTAAGCCAGTAAAGAAAAAAAAATATGCGTAGTGATTGAGCAGGGAAACCACAGCGGCACGAATATTGAGCGTGGCGATGATTTTCAAGCAAAGGAATTCCGAACTAGGTAGGGTTGACGACTCCTAAATGACTGAAGCGATGGGGGTCACTCGCCAAGGACGCGTCAGAAAAAGTACCAATGACTGTGTAACTGACTTTTTTTTTTGCGATCCAAAGTAGTTGTGTACGACAAGCTGCGACAGCGAGGAGCCCGCAGCCGTAGCCAGCCGCCTGCCCGCTGCTGGGTGACGTAAACAGAACGTCTCCTCGAGGGGCGCGGCTTTGCGCTCGCTGCAACCTGCCATTTTCGGTTTCGCGCGCTCCGATAGCCCAAATTCGTCGTGCCACAGTTCCGCGGGTAATTGCATTTTTCTGGGTCCAAAAGTTGATGTGGCTTGTACGGAGAGCTCTCATCAGTTTCCAATTTACAATGACCCCGCTGAAACTGTTAGTGTAAAATATAATAGGTCATTTTTTGTTAATTATAGCGACTAATTAAACCGTGTCAGCCATCACCCCATGATCGACGGCATGTCTCCGAAGGAAGCGTCCTGTTATTTCAATATGGCTGTTTTTAAATATTATTTAGAGTCTTCGTAGAAACACCAGCTATTGTACAATGTAAAATATTTCGAGTTTCCTTGAAGGACTGGACGAGGTGTCACAGGAGTAATCAGGTGTGGCTTCTAATTTTGGTCCATGCAGCACACCGATTATAATCAGCGGTTTTGTCTCTTTTTGCTGGATACATATGTATTACTCTAGACACTTAAGCGAGCGAACATGCATTTAATGTCAAGAATAAGGACAACGCGCACTTAAGCGCGCGTGTTTTGGCGCTAAATTGATTGATGTTTCACTTAGAGTAAGTTCGTTTTAGCATTTTCTTCTTCATTTGTCTTGTCACTTTTCGTCCTCAGACGAGCAGTCGCGGTCAGTCGGTCTCTGTCACACCTGCGGCTCATTACTGGCACCATTAATGCCGCTAATCGAAGCTACACAGTTTACCCACTATGGTTGGTATAGCGCAGTCATGTACGTACTAGTCGAGTCCCATTATCTTACTGTGTGGGTGGGCCTATAGTGGGTTAACAGGATTTTCAGCATGTGTCCGAACATTAGGCACGGACTAAGGAAAAAATGAAAAAAAAAATCACTTGTTTCATAAGGTCCACATCAAAAAAAAAAAAAAAAAAAAAACGAAAGAAATACGTTTTGTCACATGGGAGGGATCCTGTGTGTGAAACCCGGGAAATCGCAAACGTCGCGTAGCATTTGCTCATCACACTCGTTCTCTACTATGGGAACCGCATGTCCCAATACGAATGAAATGTGAATATAAGGGGTACGGTTTTCGTTTTATACATAATCAGGTATAAACATAAGAATTATCAGGCCATAAGGAGTTTTATATTATGACATCACTGCGCTTGCTGTCATTCAGTCACAAATGCCTAGAAAAAGAGCGATAATGATGACAGAAGAGAGAGTAAAACGTGGGAAAAGAAAACGATGGCGGCTTTAAGTATGCCGTCACAGTCGGTATAAAGACGGTAAGGCGCGTAATCAATTCACCCAGTGATGATATATAGATGCTTAGTTGCTGAAATATAGGTGCTTATGGGGACGGAAATACAGTCTCTCTCTGTCATGGTCAAGGCACACACGGTCGTGTGTCGCAACATTTGCATTTTATTTTTCCTCTGGTGACGATAATCTCGCAGTAAAACCTGTGCATCCAAATGAACCTGATCGCCGATCGATGCGCGTGACCTCGCCAGCAACAAGAATTCAGCTGCATTCGTAAAGATATATTCAGATCTCTCCAGCTCTGTCTGTGCGTCTACTCAAGGGCGGGAATTAAGGCTTGCGTAAACGGCAGTACGTGAGACTCTCCGTTCGCCACGTATTGGGACTAAAGGTCTTACTCTCGTACACGCCTTAGGCAAATGAGATCACTGTTAAGAGGAAGCTTTAGCTCGGGCCCAATTCCGATGCGGCCTATTCAAATACATGTAAAACGCAGAAACGCTTTTCTGGGATAACCCCTGGACCAATTTTAATGAAATTTGTTGCATTTGAGAGAGAGAGAAAGAGGTGACTTCTAGTGACTGCTGAAGCGTAATTTCCATTTAGGGCGTCGATTTTGTTAAAAGACTTTCCAAAACTTCGAAAGTTTGAAAAAGAAGCACGAAGTTTACAAATTAATAAATCTGCATCCAGAACAGATATCGCGGTTCTGTAAACGGCATCCATTAGATCATTCAAAGCGGACAAATTCAATATGTCAATCTATATCTTACGTGAATTTGTTACGTTGTGTACAAGGGTTCTGCAAAAGATGTATGTCCGTATTACTGAATTTTTTGAGGTTCATGCGTAACACATCAATTGTGTCCGCTTTAGATGTACTATTAGATTCTATTCTCATAATTGTGATATCATTTTTTATTGCTGAGTTATAGAGTTGTACACTTGATAGTTTCGTTTTCTGAAAATTTGCGATTTTTGCCAATTTCTCATAGAAATTGATCTAAATCAAACATTCGAAACCAACAGTCACTAGATTTTAAGTTTTTCATTTAAATGCAACAAACCTCGTCAAAGTTGGCGCAGTGGCTGCAGAGAAAAACGAATTCTCCTTTTACGTGCGTTTAGATAGGAGCACCCGAGCTAAAGCTTCCTCTTAAGGTTGCACGGTATTTCTCGATCGTGCTCGCCAGAGTGACTCTATATGGTGAAACACTGCACGAAAGCTTGCCGAGTGTTTATGGCCCGATACAAGGCAAAACTTATTTTATGACAGTTACGTATGTGATGCCGTACCTAAGCGCCTCATTCATCCTGTTCTTCAAGCAGATGATACTTCTCTCTCTTTCAACACAATCCTAAGTTGCCTTCCTAGTCCCGCCACACCTAGTTAATGACGCAAGTTACGTCGATCCCACCGCGGAAGCAATTACAACCACATATGACGGAAAGTTATGCACTCCCAGCATGTGACTTTGGTGCTTGCTTGCCACGATGTCAGGCGAAAACTTTTTCCTTATTCCTTGATGAGGCGCTTCGCTGATGTTCTTTTATTTTTCTCGATAGGCAGCGCGCATCATTAAGCACGCAATGCGCGACTCCTGAATTACTCTAATGTGTTTGTATCTGCGCGCAGGCGCCTTCCGGTGAGCGACAAAGCAAACCGAGGATTGGCGGCTCTGTAGAGACACGCAACAGCATTACATTTACCGACGACGCCAGTTCTTAGTTTTGTAGTGCACTTCTTGACGCGTGCAAATTTCTTCCCCATGGATATGGATTCTGTTCCAGTTGCAATTGCTGTAGGTCGTCCAGTGTCGCCCACTAGATCGCCAAAGACGAGCGGATTTTCCTACTTATTTAACATGCAGAGTCGAGTACCTGTTATCTGTTCATTGAGTATTAAAGCAGTAAGACATTAGAAAAGATGGAAAAATGTTCATTCATATTATATGTGTACAGTTTTCAGCGTTGTTCTTGGAAACGTTAGCCATGATCTTGCGAAATACCAGTGCAATCTACGTGGAGCTTATGCCACGTTCACAGGAACTTTGCACAATAAAAGGATATTTAAAAAAAAATCTTTTGGCTAAATGTTATTAGCTAAATGTGATAAACTATATATCTTGTCAGAACTGTGAACGAATGAACTTGATTCAGTTCTGTCTGAGGCATCACAGTGAATCGGTTACGTCGGCAGCCACTTTTCCGAGTCAATTCGAAACCGCGACACCGATTTAACTATACCTAGGAGAGCACAGCCATCATTCGTTGACCTCGGTCATCGACAATGATCGGCGCGCTGTTGTTTCAATGAAAGGCGCCTGAGAATTTCGTACTTTGAACTGCTGAGTGTTCTGCTGCAGAACACGAGGTCGCTGGTTCGATCCCTGACCACGGCGGCTGCGTTTAAATGGGGGTCGGAATGCAAAAACGGCTGGGTAAAAATTACTCCGGAACGTTTTGCTGCGACATCTTTCATAGCCCCTGCATTGGTTTTGGGAGGTGAAACCCCACGAATAAGAGCCTGGCTAAGCTAAATATATAACTCGAAGGGACAGAAAAAAGTGTTCTGTTTATCCGAAGTTTCATTTACGCGAAGGACACAAAAATTACCAACAATCGTATTGTTCGCAGAATGACCAAGCACATTTTAATATTGGGGAAAACACACACATTATGGGGTTTTACGTGCCAAAACCACTTTCTGATTATGAGGCACGCCGTAGTGGAGGTCTCCGGAAATTTCGACCACCTGGGGTTCTTTAACGTGCACCTAAATCTAAGTACACGGGTGTTTTCGCATTTCGCCCCCATCGAAATGCGGCCGCCGTGGCCGGGATTCGATCCCGCGACCTCGTGCTCAGCAGCCTAACACCATAGCCACTGAGCAACCACGGCGGGTATTGGGGAAAACAAAGGCTCCGCTTCTCATGTTGTACACCTTCTTTTGCACGAGGTTATGTAAGTATGCGCGGAAGAATTCTCAATACTTCTGCGCATTCCTTGCGTTCATAATAGCGCTTCAAACTTTCAACTTTATCTCGTGCTGTCCGGTTGCAAACAGTGACGCGCACCGAGACGGTGGTTCTGTGTTTTTGTTGACAAAATTTTGGCCCTCGCCACGAACTCCACCAATAATATTTTCTACTGTCTCTTCAAAGCAGGTAACTAGGGAATCATCACCGTGGTATCTCTTATTCCCGGCGCTGAGAACGAAGTAGTAGCGACTGCTATAGACTGCACGGTTGTACCGATTCCGTTGCTCTCTTCAGGGATAATTACTTGCTTAGCGAATTCCTCATGACACAAACACCTTTGCAACTTGGACAAATTTAATTTGCACTATCTTTCCTGCAATTGCCTGATGGATTACATTTTATTCACTCCATACAGCATCATCCTTTGACATGTATCTCGAACTTTCCGTGTTCCGTACGCCGATGATGTAGGTGGCAGTTTCGGTCAAAGTTTCATTTAACCGGATTTCACAAAAGGTAGGTTCCGTTTAACCTAACCTTGTTAACATTGCGCCTATGGGCAACCAACCTGTTCGCACCACTGTTCTGTTTATCGGAAATTTCCGTTTAAGCAAGTTTCGTTTATCCGGAGTCCGCTGTATATACGTGCACACATAAAGATTAGATAACAAAGTAAAAAAGAAAGATCTACAGGACGTCAATGTCTTACGATTTGTAAAAAAGAAGCAAAGGCGCCCTTCTTCTCCCTGCGTCTTCACGCTCTCCGTTCAAGACGATATCTAACACAGAACGCTAAGTGCCCTCCCAGTTGAGACCTTGATACGTGGGGCACCGTAAACGTTTTGCAGGATGTCCTTTACTCGTACGCACTGTTATCACAAAATTGCACAGCATAAGCGCAGCGGGCGCGCTGGGAACTCGCGGCAAATACAAGGTCATCGGCCCGAGGGTCGGCATTACCATATGTTGGGGGCCGTCGAGAGTAGCAGTAGCAAATGTCTGAACGCATTCATGACTCAAGCAAAGTGCCTAAAAGTGAGACTTTATTCGGAACCCACTAAGCGGCATCCCGGCCTCCAGCCCTCGACGCACTATGTCCGCGCGCATGACTTAATGATGGCAGCATATTACAAAGAACAATAAAGGGGAACTTCGCTGCTGCACGTTTTCTTCGAATTAAAGCAGTCGGATGCATAGCTGCTAAAAAAGCTTGCGCATCAACTGACTACTTTCAGGTTAAGGAAGTGTATCGGACAGCAAAGGTAGAAAGGGTGGGGTTGGTGCCTTCAAGTGAATATTAGTTCGAGGCGAATGGGAACTTACTACAAGTGGCATTGAAAGAAAGAAAGAAAGAAAGAAAAAAAGAAAGAAAGAAAGAAACAAACAAAATAAGTTTTTTATCCTACAACAGCTACCCTTTTATGACAGCGCGAGACAAATCTAGCTACCATGCGTCGTCCAGTCTATATATCGCGTATTATGTCCACGGATAAGAATGCGCGTGAACGGCGATCCATATCCGTAAATTTGTATTGTGAGAAGTTTTATTTCCTCTAGTGCGGCAGTCAACCGATAGTGCATTGCTTGCAAACTCGCGATCACTATCCATTGCAGACGCAGTGATGCGCATTCTGTCGACTTACTTGCCAGGAAGAAAGTGTTCCTTAACTAGCACACTGTTATGTTCACGTATCACTTCGGTATATGCTGCTAACATGTGAATGACACGTTTTTTTCTGTTTCAACGGCATACGTGCTATGTCGTTTTTTTGTTGTTGTATTCGTTTGCGTTATATCGCGACCAGATAACGGAGGCTTCCAGATTTATGGAATATATTCGCGTTGAACACTGCAAGAAATTTTTGGTTCCTAGATTTGAATAAAGTGAAATAGTAAATAATTGCGAGAAGCTGTGTAATTTTGCCACCCAAATGTTTCAAGAAAGACGCAAATGGCGAAGAGTTGCGGCTACCGAATTTTTCGGTTTTTATGACGCGCGGTGCCATATTGCAAGGGTTATCTGGATGGCGCAGCAAAACACGGGCAGAAGAAGAAACGAATGCGGGGACAAGCGCTAGCCTTGTCAGAAATGTTGACATTCCAGTGATTTGTTGGAAAAAATCTTTGAATCGTGTAGATTAAGTATCCGCAAACGACGTTTATACAGAGTGCCATGGAGTACTCCAAGAATGATGATATATACAGTCCCGATTCATTCTGAGCTTCACAGCGTCCATAGTTTGCTACTTCCTCTGGCACCATCTTTCCAGCACATGCTATTGGTTGTCGTGAGTTCAGCGTATACTGACGAGGGGCACTTTTGTCTCGGCGACGGAAATACACGCGTGTATAGGTCTCCTCCTCCTCGCTGTGCTTATTTGACAGCGCCGGCCACGATGTAGACATTTTCATTGAAACAGTGACCTTATCAGCCGCGTGCTCTAACCACCTAACCAATGCGCGAATTGTCTCGTGACGTAAATATAAAAGGTATTTCACGCCGACGTGACCTCAATGCCGAGAGCAGGCCACTAACGCATTGAGCCACGAGTGCACCGCTTGGGAACATGTGTTTTAAGGCTCATACGTCAGCTTTCCTTTCTGTTTAGGCTGAAGTACGTCTAATAGCTAGGTCTGTAACTAAATATACGTCGCCACTAGCACACGTCTGAATCCACGAATGGTACAGCGCAATAAACACAAGGCAGGCAAGCGTTACAGAGTGTCATACAATTACTAGAGGGAACCGTGACGCTATTGTCTACGGGAGCTTGGGGTGGTTCAGTCAGCATGGGAATGACGGGTAGTACATGGATTCGACTGAACTTCGTCCTTCTGGCTTTAAGTGGCTGCGTAAGTTTGCAAGGTGATCGTATTTAAGAAAGTACTGCGTTATAAATAATAAAATAAACGTTATTAAAATTGTCCGACGGCAGTATTCGAACGACGGACAATTAGAAGTCCTGTGCTGTAGCACAGGACTTCTAGCACACAAGCCCGATAGTGAAACCATTTACGCCACGGACGCTTTATTTATTTTTTTTTTGTTTATTGCCACATCGAACGGCTATATTTCAAGGAAAGCATCAGCAGAATTATAGCTGTGTACCACTTTCAAACCCCAGAGCCCGAATGGCTCCCCAGGGTTGAAGCATTGTTAAACATGCGCAAATATTAACGGGTTCGCACAATGAGGCCAGTTCTTAGAGACTGGCTCCCCGAATGTTTTTATTACGCCACGGACGCATGGACAAGCGGAATCAGTGCAGTTAGCACCGATTATGCGTACTTGCAGTCTTATTTCCCTCTGCTTTTAAAAAAAAGTATACATGGCTTTGAAATTTGACCAATATCTGCCCAGGTAACAAACAAAGCCACAAAAACGTCTGAAGCCACAAGCACTAAGATTACACAAATCCATGTACTACCAATAATTCCCATTGTGGATGAACAATTGAAGCGCCAAAGTTCCCTCTAGTAATTGTAGAAATCTCTATGCCAAAAGTAGATACCACGGCCCTCCGCGCGTTCGCTTCTGTCCATACCGTCTTTGCTGTGCTGTGCCTACTGTCATGAACCAACAACAAACTCATCTTGCCGTCCTCTGTTATCGCGTCTGATTTCAATGAGCAATATGTTTGCGCACGCTGACACTTGAGTAATCTACAGTAGCGAGCGGCACTATTTCCTGTCCTTTCGAATTGTTTTCTTCAAATATTTTCGTGGCTTTTTACGCTAAATGAAAGCATAAACAAAGGGTAGGTGCAGTAGCTTTGTAGGCGGAGCTCGTATTGATTTCCTAAATTGTTGCCGACTCTAGCAACCAAGCCAACGGAACTGCTGCTTTCCAGGTACATACATAGAACTCGACCTTGGCGATCTTGGCATAAATTGGCACGATGAGCAGAGCTCGTGCTTAGGATTTAGGCACGAAGTTATAGGGCACTCACCGACGTAGGCGTTGCCGGCGTCGCTCGAACTGGGCCTGTGTCCGCGTAGACGTGTCACTGACGACGGTGACCCGCTGCTCTTCCTCATCGCGTGGCCGTTGAGGCCACTGTCCGAGCGAAGGAGCGGGATGCCGTTTTCTTCCAGCGACCCCGGCATCGCGGGTGGCAAACGGCAGAACACGGCGTGGAGGTACGTCTTCCCTGCGGGAAGGCAATGTCGAACGCCGCTAGAATCACTTTCTGAACGCACGCGCGCACACCACCGACATAATCACCGGTCTTTGCAGGTAGCGATAACAGCACACTGCGCCCCCTCGCCGGATGCAGGGTTCGACACGCTTTCTTCGTAAGCGACAACGGCGCCGAGGCTTTCACCTTATACAGATTGCTTACGGACGAAGGCCGTCTTCAATACCGGAAGCCAAAGCGTACGAAAAAAAAGGAGAACGACGGGGACACAAAGAAATAGAAATTAAGAGAGGCTTGCAGAGTCTGTTGTGTGATCACGGACGCTTTGAATGTCGCGCCCAGCTGGTCCCGTGTATTGCAACAAACTGCGCCTTTCTTCTAGATGCAACAGTAGCAGCAGCAACAGCCTTGGAGCGAACTTCACGGCACAAAACGTGCGCGCAGGTGTACTGTCCGGTAGCGGAGACACGTCGAATACCGCGCGCCGCGCACGTCAATCAGCGAGCGCTTTGCTGTCAGCTGAGCTTCTCTATCGCAGCTGTTTGGATCGCACGATCACTCCCCTTGCCTTGCGAAACTACCGAGAACTTCTTAGTTCGGCCAGGTCTTACGCAATGCGTTGTTGCCGCACCACCGGCTGCTGTATAGTACGGGGCAGCGGAAGCGCGGGCTGACGGGTCGCGCACGGCGCCGTTGTCGCAGGCAACAGCAGTCGGCTGAGTCAAACGCACGTTCCAGACTCCGGACGCGGGGAACAAAGAAGCAAGAACTCAGACGGCGGAGACCGAACTGTAAACCCGCCCTTCTCCATCTAGCTCACCTCCTCCTTTCCTCCTCTCCGATCGCAGGGCCGTCCGGGTACACGTGCACTCGTACGGGGCACCGCACTGCGCCGTTGTTAGGTGCAAGAGTACGCGCGCCGCCGCAGCGAGAAGCCGCGGCTGTTCGCTTCACTATGTTTTATTCCGGCAGTTCACGAGCCAGCGAGCAGTGCGCGCGGATGGGGACGAGCTGCGCTCTCGCCGACTCACGGAGGCGAGGCGTCAACGCACGCGAGCGCGCCACAGGCGATTCCACCCTCGCCGTCGTTGCGTCTCGCCGCTTGGCCCTCCTTTTGGCCTCTACGTTCCAGCAGGCAACCACTGCGAACACACTGCCCTTGGTGATGGCACATGAACGAAAGCAAAACAAACAGAAATAAAGTGGAAAGAGAGAGAGGAAAGGAGTGGGCAAGGGTGATGTAAATATGAGGCAGCGAGGAAATCGTCCTCCAGCCGCCGCTCGTGCTTTGTTCGTTGTGTCTGGCTGACCATTACGAACAGGAACAAGGAAAGTCCGCGGTGGGCTCCTGCGGGCAAGCGTCGATCCACTCTGTGTGATCCGTAAAGCCCTCGGTTCATTGGCGAACGCGGTTACCACCGCACGTACAATGCTCTAGGCTGTACGGTCGGTCCGGAAGCTGCGGAGTCGACCACTCGCTGCAGTGCAGCATCGTTATTAAGGTCGACATTAGCGCTAGTTAGTAATAATTCATTTTTGAGTGAGAACAGCATGAAATATAAGACACAAAGAAAGGAGAGGATCCCGAGGGCAGGACGTCAAATCCTGGACACGGCGGCTGCATTTCCATGGTGACGAAATGCGAAAAAACGACCATGTACCGTGCATTGGGTGCACGATAAAGAATCCCTGTTGATCGAAATTAATGCAGATTCCTCCACTACGGCGTGTCTCACAATAATATTGTGGTTTTTGCACGTAAAAGGCCTTTAAATTTAATAAAGGAGATCGCACCATTGCGCTCGCAAATAAGGATGAGCCGTTGTCATCAACGTATCATTTTTCATTCTCTAATTAAATTGCAAACATAGGAATAAGACGTCCAGTGAGGTTTGTTATGAAGTCGTCCAGATAATGGTTGCCGCATAGATTGTCAAAAATTATGAAACAGTAGTCTGAGAAAAGCCTATGTAGTTTCGGCTAATCCGCGTCTGCAGGGCGTAAGCATATTGTTACCACTGTTGCGAAGTTGTCACCATCACAAGTAAATGTTTCGAGCCTTGCCATCTGGATTCACCGTATTCTTACCTAATTACGAGTAAGCTTGAGATAGCGGGACAGGAGGCTCAAGGGTTAGGGAATGTATGGCTCGTGGGCAATCACTTCATGCAGCGATTCATTCTAACATGCCAATAATGCGCCTAAGCGACAATGAACAGCTCCAGAATAAGTTTGACCGAAGTTAAAAGAAAAAAAAGCGATATTTTATTACATATACATTTTTTTTCATTACACCACCACGCTAATGTGGCAGGTTAGAAATCAAACCTGTAACCTTGCTCGTGCTCTTCAGCAGAATGCCGCCGCCACTCGATCATCTGGACACGTCGAATAGCAAGAAGCGTTTAAAATATTGTAATATGTATATGTCTGCACGTATTTGCCAGTAAACAATAATGTCTGCAGTATTCCGCAAGGACTAGAAGAACTATCGTATTTCACGCAAAATTCACTGTTAAAGTCTGCGGAGTAGTTGAGTAGTTGACGGCATAGATAATTTTTAAACATGACATGCTGTTAGCTCCCGTTGTCGGCGACCTTCAAGTGACCTTGAGCCAAAAGCCAGAGCCGTTATTCGGGCACTCAAACGAGAACTACCGGGCAAGTTGCGAGAACAAAACGAGATCATCTGGGCAACCAGTCAAGACTGGATTACATACGCCTGTTACTTCCCAAACAAGTTACAAAAAATATTGCTTCCGAGTTCTTCCTAATGTTTGTTCACAGTATTACTCAAGCTGTGTCTTCCAGTGCGCTGAAGTATTATTTGTCATTTCCAATAGCGACGTTCAAAAGGCAGATGCAGACCACTATACACTTGATTGTCATTTTTTGGCGCTGAGACGGTTGCTTGTCCTCTATTCAACGCCAGCGGTCCGTGAGTTCCGCGGCGCGTCGGAAGCGCCGGCAGCGTCCAAGCCGGTGGCGTCCGGCGCACCGCGGATGGCTGTTTGACCGAGCCGAGACTTGTAATCAGGTTCTGTCTGTGACGGGAAACTATTGCGTCCATATGGACCAGTGCACACTATGGCGCGGTGCGGTGTGGTGTGGTGGGGTATGCCGTTACGAACCTGCACTACACCCATTTTAAGATTGTTACTAGTATTATCTCCAACTAATCTGCTTTGCCGGTAGCCATTTTATGCTTACATCTACTTTCGATTACGATTTCCTTACTTAGAAAGTAACTTCAATGAGCAACGCTGCTCATGTGGATGCAATTTATTTTATTAAAACGCTTAGCAAAATTATGAGTGCTTTACTGAGCCCTGCTGCTGTCATTTTCGCTCGCTTTCACCCGAATTATTGTGAATGCTCCTCGAAGACCAAAGCTTGTACAAAACTGCACGTAAACAATTGTAACTTTAAATTGAACGATAACAGGCTATTAACTCTGATACCTGAACCCGCTCCATGAGAATGGACGAAATCTTTCGCCTTCATTGCTTTGTGCAAGTGGAGTGCTCTTCGATAGACATAATAGCTAGGTACTGATACGTTCCTGACCTGGTGAGAGCGGTCTTCACCGCAAGAATCAGGAAACAACGAGGAAGACGGAGATTGTAATGATGAAAAAAAAAGTAGACAAGGATGTATCCACTTCACTGGTTCATGGTTGTGATTTTATCCGGGTCTCGAGTGGTTCTTCTTGACACGGGGGCCAGGATGGCCTTAAATAACCGCTCACAATCTCGCGGTCGTCGATGTCTTCTTGGAAAACTTGGGGAACTTGTGGAAATATCAGTGCCTTTGTCAGGTTGTGAAGTCGACGAGCTCTCCTCCTTCGTGTCTCCTCTTGGTCCTACCCTTTGTGTCTGCTCAGGGCGTAAAGTGGTGACGCTTTTTCGGGGAGGAGGGCAATTATCTCGTCATGGGAACGCACGCCTGAACCTTTCTAACACTTGACAGGTCGATCATAACAGCCTGTCCGCCGTCACAGCAGGTCTAGAAGGGGTTGCAGTATCCAAGCACCTCGAAGAGACCGGTAGACCCCGTGCCTCTGCTTCGTTCTGCCGATCGTTCCAAGGCCCGCCTGGTGACACCTTCTGGAAATGAACCACGCCAAGCCCAAGGCACAACAAACAGAGAGCACCCAACTAACCACGAGGACGGCCAGGTGCACACGTTCTTCATATAAAACCTTATCAGAATCGTACCTGCAGTCCTCGTTCGAGATTCCTTAAAACTAACAAAAGAGAAAACCAGACTTGAGTGCGTATTTCAACAAACCTAATGCCTAACGTTCTCGTGTTTCTTTTTCCCGAGAAAGCCACGGTTATAGAGAGACCGAGAATGCGTTGAAAATGATCAAACGGATAAAAGCCGCGTAGTGATTTACTTGTTCGGTCAATGCTACCTTCCAGTACCAGCGCCTCTAATGCAAAACGTGTTGGGCTCTGCTCATCGATTCGACTCTGAATTAAGTTGATTCATTAAGTGGCATTTAAAACGTCGAAGCAAAACAAAAAACAAGAAGCACCATCTACGCCAATATATATCTATATATATATATATATATATATATACATACATATATATATATATGTTTGCTTCTCCAAACGCGCTTCAGCAAATCAAAATTCTACAGTGGTGCACCTACTCTGCTATGTAAGCATTGAATGACCCAAAATGGTTTGTTTCTACAAACATCCAATGTAAATGCTTATCTGCAAAAAATCAGCGTGACCACGAGCCATCCTTGTCGCAATACCTGCTGCGCAGTTTTGTAACTGGCTCGTATAACGCACAATAGAAAGAAATTCCGAGCGTAACGCGAAACCTTTGAAAATAAAACTAATAAGTTCTTAATAACTAACAAAAGAAAAAAAATGGCATCGCACTCTATTTACAAAAAAGAAACTTATGGATGCGCCCAATTCGACAATTACTACCTCTTTATGCGCACTCGATTGGATCGCTGTCTGAAGGCCATCGGGCCTCGCCGTGGGAAACAAAGGGCGCCATGCATACGCTGCTCTCTGTTGTCGCAGCCACTTTGTGTGGCCGCGGCTTGCTTCCTTGTCCCTGAAAAGGAGGCCGTAAACGCGGGAAGAATCCCCAGTCTCCCTTTGCCCTCACTCTCGTGGTGCATTCCACTGCAGTGACTGTCTGACTGGTCCTGTTCGTACACGCATATCTCAGCCCGGTTGAACTTTTCAGCCGCACCATCTACTCGCAGAGACGCGTCCTGTTTGGTTGTTAGGCGACGTCTCCGTTTTCTCAACCGCCAGAACGACCCTTTTAAAGTTCTGCGCGACGGCCGGTTTCCTTGTCTTACGGGCTGCGGTGTGGTGTCCGTCTCGATTTCTCGGTGCACCGAAAACTGTCGCCGTCTGAAAAAATTTTGCCGTGCTTTTGAAATCCTCAGCGTCCGGTTCCTGCTCTGCTTGGCTGCCATGGCATTCTCCTCTCCTTTTGCCGCTTCCGGAACGTCGCTGAAGTGCGGAGGTATGAAAGAGTTTTTCAGCGCCTTCCTGCCCTTTTTGGGGCTGGTTAGACAAGCCTCATCTCCGCAAGGAATGTCCTCCGGAATAGCCACTGTTTCTACTTTCGCGACATAATTGCTCTCTTCTTCTGCCGCGATTACTTCTTTAACAACCTTCAGTAAATCTAGAGAGCTTTCCGAATGTGTCAGTACCAAACTAGTCTCTAATTCCTCTGCTAGCCCTTGCTGCGGTATTCTCACTGGCCCGGATGCCCCCTCACTAGCGCCCTTTTCTCTGATTTCACTAGCTATGTGCTGTGCTTCCCGAGTGTCTATGTCACGAGGCATATTTTTGGCTTCGTTTCCGTGATTTATCTCGGCCGCGATCTCTGGAGCCTTGGAACGAATGAGAGCTTGGACCGTATGTTCGCCAAAACTCAGGCCCTTTTTCTTCAACAGCATTTCCGAGTGATTTGAAGACAAGTTGGGATAATGTTTCGGCAGATTTGGCTATATCGCTGCTTCAGTCACCAATAGTCCAAACGGGCCGTCAATCTTCACGTGGGCTATGGGCAAGCAAACACTATCCTCCTCGACTACCTGCCGGATCCACGCATGTTTCGCGGTGAAATCCTCAGGTTTCACAAACGCATGCTGTACAATGTCCATTGTTGCAGCTGAGTCCTTGAGTACTTTACACGGCATTCACTACTAAGTCGCGAAGGTAGGGCTTTAAGGGGGCCAAGTTGTGATCGTCGCCTTTCACGAAAGAAAAAAAAATCCTAGACTTCCGACAGCCGATCGCAAGGTGTCCAGGCTGCTGGCAGCAGAAACAGACGACCGGTTTTCTAGGCTCAAACGCTTTTTCGGTTTTTCTTTCGTCTTTTACTGTAGAGTTATTCTCTCCTGAATTATCGGGCTGCACATTTTTGTCCCACCTCCAGCTTTCTCGCTGTGAAAGGGGCGCCTGTTTTCCTCTTTGCTGAATATTGTGAACGGCCTGACGCGTGTTTTCTCGAATTCGCGACGTGCGGCGAATTCATCTGCTAGATTTACAGCACGTTCCAAGCCCTTTTCGCACTACCTATCTTGAATCCAAAGGCGCGTCTCTTCGCTCAAGGACCCATAGAATTGCTCCCTGCAGATTGACTTGACACCCTTGTCGTGGCAACAGAACACGTCTTCCCCTTTTAGCCACTCAATTAAATTGGCTTTCAGCTTGTAAGCGAAATCTTGAAAAGTCTCGCCCGGTGTTCTAGTTGCCTCACGAAAACGACGGCGGAAAGCCTCCGCTGAGAGCCGATATTAGAGAGTTTTAGTTTAGGGGACGCAAGCGGCTTGCGTACGCACGAACTAGGGGCGACGGTATTGCGCATGCGCAGACCTCTGACGTAGAGGTCTGCGCATGCGCAGTACTGTGGCCCCTAGTTCATGCGTACGCAAGTCACTTGCGTCCCCTAAACTAAAACTCTCTATTTTCTTAGCAACGCAGCTTTTACTTTCTGATAGTCATCTGCTTAGTCTCTCTCATTAGCCTTGCAATGATTTCGGTTGCTTCGCCAGGAAGAACGGTGAGAAGCTGCTGTGGCCAACTCTCTAATGCCAACCCGTTTTTCTCACAGGTTCGTTCAGAAGTAACGAGAAACAATCCCATGACATCGTTTAACATGTCCGACGGCATGAGATCCCTTATTTTCACTCCTGCTTCACCTGAACGTCTTTCATTTATTGAGTGATAATTTGCCGATTTCCTGGCCAGGTCCCGCTGCACCTCTAGCTTTTTTAGCTTTAGTTCGTGAGCTCTCTGTTACTTTCGTTCCTTTCTTTCTACAGCTTCCTTTTGATCAGCTCTCTGCCTCTGCCTTTCTTCTACCACGTTTTGTTCAGCCTTCTCAGCTCTCGGCCTTCCTTCTGCAGCGTTTTCTTCAGCTTTCTCAGCTCATTTCTCTATTTCTTCCCATGCTTCCGAAATTTCGTCCTCAAGCGCCCCGCAGTTCTCAATTGCCTCAATAAGCTGCGGCTTTCTCTGACTTTTCCCGACCTCAGTTCTCATCTCTTCACATAGTAATAATTACTCTGGCTTTCTCCGTTTTCTTAAATTCATAGTCAATCCCGAACGAGGGCTTTCTTACTCTACTGCGACGTGAGGAAGCTTTCAACAGGAGCCTGCACGTACAGAAAATAATTTGCCCTTTTAGAAAACACACGAGCCAAAACCTGGCAAATTCTCAAAGAAAGTCAAGCGCTCACCACTCTGCTGAAGCCAGGACAAAGGGTGGAGCATCCCATTGCCGCCGACCAGCTGATACGATCTTGACCGGGTGAGGTGGGTCTTCACCTCAATAATCAGGAAACGACGACGGAGGCCGCCATCGTGATGATAAAAAAAAGTATAAAAGGGTATATTCACTTCATTGGTACATGGTTGTGACTCTATCCGAGTCTCGAGCGGTTCTGCTTAACACGGAGGCCAGGACGGCCTTAAATAACCCCTCGCGATCTTGTGGTCGTCGATGTCTTCTTGGAAAACTTGGGGAACTTGTGGAAGTATCAGTGCGTTTGTCAGGTTGTGAAGTCGACGAGCTTTTCCCCTTAGTGTCTTCATCTCTTGGTCCTTCCCTTCGTGTCTCCTCATGGCATAAAAGGGTGACGCTTTTTCAGGGAAGAGGGCAATTACCTCGTCATGAGAACGCACGGCTTAACGTCTCTCACATTTGGCAGTTGAAGTCTAGGCTTATCCTTACAGACTTTTCTGGGACGAGGGAAGTCACCTCGTCATGGGAACGCACGCCTGAACCTTTCTAACACTTGACAGGTCAATTATAACTGTACAAACAAGTGAAGTGATCACAAGAAAATAAACAATGGGCGAGCAAGAAACGACCCACTTGGCTCAAGGCTGAAGGTTGTCTCGTCGATCGATAATTACCAAATGTGTTAATGCTAGTGTTGATGCGAACGAAGCGAAAAAAAAAATTACCGACGATTACGTTACTTCCTAATGCGAAATTTGAGCGCAGCAAATAAGCTGTTTCACCTTTTCGATAGATTGAGGCAAAGAAATCGAGCAACACATGTATGCGCTATCACAGAATTTTTTTTTTATTTTTCACACGTATTCCTTTAACAAAGACTCCACTAACAGTTCTTGACAGTCATGAAGGAAGCTTTGTGGTCGGAGAAATAGACTGATATATGTTCGACTTGGTACACCAATGCTTGATTCTCAAAGACGAGATCTATGCAAGTGCCTCGCGAGGTTGTCACAACCGTGGGACGCGTTACGAGCGAGAGGAACGGGATGTTCTCCCGCATAAGTGTTAGGAAATTGCTGTTTGTCTTTATGTCAAGCCGCCACCGATCTGGCTCTCTGATTGCCACCGCACAGGGCGAACGGCAGCGGCAATTTCGGCTCGGGCGGTGCACATATACAGATCCGCCGCCACCGCTCTGGCTCTCTGATTGCCACCGCACAGGGGTTGCATTGGAGGAGGAGCGAAGAAAGGAATTAAGTTCGAGCCGGCGCTTTGACAACCGGAGACTCGCAGGAAGAGGGGGGAGGGGGCGGCGTGTACACCCAGCGGCAAACGATGGGGGCAGAAGCGCGCGCAGCAAGCGGACAACACGATAAAGGGAGGAGGGAAGAGATAGCAGCGACTGACTGATGCCGCTGACGCCGATAGTGAGTCAACCCCAGCTGCGGAGTTGGTTTCAGGGACAACGCCGCCGATGCCGACACAAACAATATGATACCCTCGCTTCCGCAGCGCTAAGAACCAGGTCTAGCCGTGGGAAGGTGGTCACGTATTCGTCGACGTGCCGGGGGCTACGTGAAATAACCGGCGCGTCGGCAACTGAAGAGCACCCTATCCGCCACACAAGAACAGGGGGGGGGGGGGGGGACCCTTTCCTCCTCTTTCTGCATGGCAGCGACGGTGTTCTATGCAGTCACGTTATCTTGACTCTCTAGCGGCGTAAGCGGCATCCAGCGGTATCAGTCGGTCGCTGCTAGCGCTGGGGGGATGAAAGGGGGGCGGAGCTGGTTACGAGGCCGACGACAACGCCGACAACGACGCGAAACCCAGGAACGGACGCCAAAGAGCTGCGCTCTAAAAAAGCGCGCACAGCTGCATGTTCCATGAGGAGCAAGTTTATCGTGTCTGTCAATCTTGCTTGTGTGAATTCTAGCCGGTTCGTCATTCACGGTGCGTTGCTCGGTCAAACAAACCGTTAACTTCATGTCTTTCGTAGCGTGACAGCTAGACAGCTGCCTTCTCTTTTATGCCATCTGTGTTTCTCCTCTCAAATGTGTTTGGTGCTGTCAACGACCGCGCAGTGCAGGTGAAAATCGGAAGGAATTTAGCGGTATTGTCGACGGCTTTGTATCATACATTCAGTCGAAACAACTCCTGCCACAGCCCAGACAACGATGGGCTTTACCATTGGTGTTATAACACGGGGTGTATATAGAAATCACCGGCCGTTGTCGCTTAGTGGCTATGACGTCACGCTGCTAAGCACGAGGTCGCGGGATCTAATCCCTGCCGCAGCGGCCGCATTCAGATGGGGGCGAAATGCAAAAACTCCCTTGTACCGTGCATTGAGCACACGTTGAAAGAACGCCGGGTAGTCGAAATTAATCCGCAGTACCCCACTACGGCTTGCCTCATAATGAGATCGTGGTATGAGGCACTACGTAGTGGGGGACTCCGGATTAATTTCGACCACTTGGGGTTGTTTAACGTGCACCCAATGCACGGTACCACGGGCGTTTTTGCATTTCGCCCCCATCGAAATGCGGCCGACGCGGCAGGGCTTAGATCCCGCGACCTCGTGCTTAGCAGCGTGACGTCACAGCCACTGAAGAACCACGGCGGACACAATTTGCCAACGAATACGCCCTGGTGCACAAAAATTGCATTTCAGTGAAACTGTTGGTGCGACTAGAAGCGTTCACAAACGTTATGTCCGTTTTCCCGGTGTACTGAAAAAACTACATCGTTCACCGAGTTTATACGGCATTTAAAGAAAATAGGAGGCATGCAGGGGTGATGTTCAGACAAATATTGAATTGTGTGGGTTGATTGGGAGCTAAATGAACATTTCTAAACACTCGTTTTCTGCCTGTTTATAGGCGTTCACGAGACGCTTACAAAGTTACCCCACGGCGCTGGGTGAACCAAAGGTTACAGAAATTCTATATTTGAAAACAGGGAGGCGCCTCGGTGAGCTAAACTAGATACTTGGTTTATATCCGGTGAGAATAAGGAGCAGGTTATGCGTTACGCGTCGGCCAAGTTCCAACTGTGTGGATCAATTACCGCTTCTGCGGTAAACTGCGCATGCAAGCACTCCGGATCGTTGTGTGACTAGTTGTACTGAAAAAAAAAAAAAAAGACTATAAGATCCATTTAAATAAAATTTGTTGAAAATAGGAGAAATATTAAGGCTGATGTGCTTGCGAATCTAAATGTGTGAGTGAAGTATGGCTTTTGCGAAAATATAGAAAGTATTCAAAAGCGATATATGCGGGCAACGTTTTAAAGCGTGTGCCTTAATTACAGGAAACTGAAATTCTTAATGCAACTGCTCGAAACAAACAGCGTCGGTGGAAATTTGGCTGTGATTCTGCCAGGTCACACAAGAATGCTGTTCTTCTATGCGGATATACATTGAGGAAGCGCTATAAAGTGCAATATTATTTTATGTATTGTAATGTTCGACAAAGTGCCGTATACTTTGCCCTTAAACTGATGATACTTAAACATTAACTGGTGATGATATCTGAGCAACACTCCTCTATAATTAAGAATGCAGGTGCAGTCGCATCCTGAGCTGCAAGCTTAGTGCTGGCCATTAGAATTAAATTTAGAAATATGCTATCACAGGTCACATGTCCTTGACTCGTAACAGTATAACTGATGAAAGTGCCAAAGGCTCTTTTCTTCTCTCACTGACGTTAAAGTGGATCGAACGTTCACCTAGCTTGCTAGCATGGCTGCCACATCAGCCACGTAGTCAACAGTCATGTAGCCATATAGTAGTGCGTGCAACTGACCACAAAGGGAAGGTTATTTTCCATTCATGGAAACATACACGCACTCACACACGCACGCGCATGCGCACGCGGACGCAGGGATGAATGCTTTTCCATTCAGCCTTGCAGAATCACACATAACCTTGCAGAATCACAGTCAAATTTCTAGCGACGTTGTTTGTTTCGAGTACTTGCTTTAAGAATTTCAGTTTCCTATAATTAGGCCACATGCTTTAAAGCGTTACCCGTACATAACGCTTTTGAATACTTTCTGTTGCAGTTACCGCGTGCGGGAGTCGAACCCACGTCTTCATGCTCAACAACAAAACTTCACAACCACTGAGCCAACGCAGGGTGCCAATAATTTGTTTCCGAACCCCACACTACCTCTTTCATATACTAATACACGTTTCCGAACCAATAAAAAAGAAATCAATAAACAGCACCAAAACCAAAGTTTGAAGCAGTCACGTTACAGTGGAGTTTTCGAGAAAATGGGATGGGGTACTTTTTTTTTTATGTAGCTAGAAAACGTGGACGTACTTACAGTACCAATATATAGGCCATATGGAGGCACAAAACCACGAATGATTCGACTAGAACGCCAAGTGTGGTCACCCTCTTTGCAAATAAATGAATGCAAATGAAACCACAATGCAAATGAATGAATGAATGAATGAATGAATGAATGAATCGATCAAGCAAAAAGAACTAACAAAGAAACATGTGTTGGAGGGTGGTCGCACGTAAAGCGTCCACACCCGCCGTGGTTGCTCAGTGGCTATGGTGTTGGGCTGCTGAGCACGAGGTCGCGGGATCGAATCCCGGCCACGGCGGCCGCATTTCGATGGGGGCGAAATGCGAAAACACCCGCGTGCTTAGATTTAAGTGCACGTTAAAGAACCCCAGGTGGTCGAAATTTCCAGAGTCCTCCACTACGGTGTGCCTCATAATCAGAAAGTGATTTTGGCATGTAAAACCTTATAATTTAAAAAAAAAAACGTCCTCATAGTTTCTACGATCGTTCTCGGTACGTCTTCAGGACGACATTCACGGGTTCATCCTGAAAACATCTTTTGCAGGACTTATTAATCTGATTATTAGTCTGATTGTCCAATGAATGTCCACTACAGGACATTTTGATGACATTTAGTTTTATGTTATAAGAGACCCTGAAATTGAATTTCACTACGGTCCTCCACTACGGCATGCCTCATAATCAGAAAATGGTTTTGGCACGTAAAACCCCATAATTTTTTTAAAGCGTCCATATAGTGTTACTTAGCTCGGTGTGCATTTACTGCGTTTCTTAGGGGACATATAGACCGTTTCATCGAGCGAGTAGGATAGGGCGCGCGGAGAGCCTTTTCTTCTCTCTGGCTTGGGTGATCCGGCGCGGCGCTGCTTGAAAGTATTGCTGTCACGTGCTGCGGAACGATGTTTTAGATCTTACTTTGTGAAAATTACGCCATGTTCGTTCATATAAGGTCGTCAGAAAAGCCTTTCGGTGCATCGGTAACTACTGTAGGCGGAATTATGTCTTGGGGGCGCAAAAATGCGACGCGCATAATCAGCCGCGGTGTACGCGCATTATCAGTCGCTGTGCGTGTATGTGTTCTTTACTATTTTGCTTATATCGATTTTAATTCAACGAAGGAAACCGGCGTGTCTGTATTACTAGCATTAAATGGTAAATCAGCTCACTGTCTGATCGATTGGCGTAGGGAGTAAAACATAAGAGCGCGTGCTGTGCACGGCCAACCTAAGGCAACCACGAAATATCTGAGCGGCAGGCGCTATCAAATATTTGTGATACACTGGCATCGTTCTCACGCATTTCAAGTCTAGTATGCTTGAAATTACCATATACGCTAGCAAATTACGCTAGCCTCGCTGCATGTGGCCCATGGCGCTGCTCAAGACAGCGATCACTGTGGTTGGCGAGCCAGCACGATATATATATATAAGCTGTGTGCTTCGGCATTGCCTTTTTGGCCTGTATACAGCCATATAATATATGAGAGGGTTCGCATAAAAAGAATGCGATGGCGATTTTTGAGCGCAAGATTTCCCTAATACGTGTGAGTGCGTCGTAGAGAACTGAACGAACACAGCCGAAAAAAAATTCGGTTATTATCCTCTTTCTCTACAAAGCAAGAGAAAACGGGCCAGCGCCGCACAACGTTTATAAATATATAACCGCTGATGCCGTATGCTTGGACCATGCGCTATATAGAACAAAGATATCTGTAATCCAGCACCTACTACTGCTTAGGACGCTCGCGCAGTTCGTAAGCGGTCGCTTTGCTGGACAAGCTTAATTCAGACTGTAAGGTATGATGCTATTACTAGCCAAAACTATTTTATTCATAGGTGGAAACCTCATCCATCCAACCATGTAGTCACGCAGTGTAACCTGCAGCGAACAGTTTGAACGCTTGTCAAAGTATAACAGCACAGCTCCTGTCGTAGCAGAACGGTACCCACGCTGTTACGATCGTCACGTATGTGTCATGGCTCCTAAACCGCAGCTTAGAAATAGAGGATAATACTGCAATAAGGTCACATTAGTGATTGGAACATTCAGAAATACACAATTGATCTCCGAGGCTGATTGTGGGCTCAAATATCCCCCCCCCCCCCCCCCCATCGCGCTGCGTGTTCCGTCTACCTCAACGCCAGCAGAAATTCCGGCCATGATGCCTTAAAGCACTTCAGCATGTCTCACAGGACCGTTTACCACGTAGAAGACGCACGTCATAATAAACAGACCGCACGACCGCGAAAACTAACGCCAGAATCTACCGCCGAGCGTATACCTGCCATGCGAAAGACCGCCTTCACCCAAGCCAGTATGGCGCTGCTCATAGGCGGCGCCACTGCGTTCACAATATGGCGGCGCCTACGAAAAAACGGTCTATAGGCAGCACTGTTTTCTTTCCTTCTCTTCTTTTCTCTGGGATGTGGAGAAGGGAGGTGGATGAGTGATATATTGTGTACGAACCTGTTAGCCGCAAGGCCGGCACCGCGGTCGAACGGCGGCACCTGCAGAAATCCGAACAAGTTGGTCTCCATTCTTTATGTTCCTTTCAATGCAACAAATTACATGTGCTCACAGCTCACACATACAAAGAAAAAAAGAAAAAAAAAAAATCCGGCAGGAACCTTCTCAGGATGCCGGTCGGCATTGATGCGACTAGCATCGAAGCAGTGTAGTGAGACACCTTCGTTGCCACCACTGAAACGCGTCACGTATGCGGTGTGCACGCCCCCGCCCGGCTCCTTTCTCGCGCTTCCCTCTTGACAGGCTGCGCCATCTAGAGGCGCAGTTTTTCTGAACCCTTGGTCGGATATATTTGCTGTTTGCTTCAGACGAGAGCAATATAAAGTCCACGAAAGCTTACGTGACAGAAACCGCGCTTCATCGCTAGGACTTTATAAAACAGGTTGTTGGCCTTGAATGCTTTATTGGGCCACTGTGTGTAGCTGAGTAAAATCAGCTGCAATGCACAGAAGTGACATGTGCTTTCTTCCCGATTGTAATTTAAAGTAAGTGTTCTGTAAGATATCTTTACCTGCCTGTAGAACAAGTTTATGGGGAGTTTGGGGTAAACAATCTCTGATTAACAGATATTAATGGAGCATAAAAGGTCATTAACCGGAGGATCGTCATGTAATCTTTCCTTACACTGTCAAGACTTTAAATGCACACTAAATTTCGATGAACGCGATGTTTTGTGCAGGCACAAGAACGAAGAAACGTGTCTAATGGTGGAGGCCTGGCATATCAATAGTAGCGGAAGCGCATGCGTGTGCGAGCCTTCGATTAACTTGCATAAGGAAGAAATGAAATGGCTAAACAGTTATCTATCGCATAGGCCCGCATGTGCGCCTGATTGACAGGTGGCGCTACCATACCTGAGCATGCGCAGATAAGTTTTGTGTTTACTTTCCTTTCCACCACAATGTGCCCTTCAGTTGATAGAGGGCGTTTGTGTTGTCTGGTTCTCATCTACTGTCATGTATCCGTGTCGGAACGCCTTACCTTCTTTCACAACACATTCTTAGGCTACACTGCTTTCGGTATCGGCCCACAGTTTGATATATGATGACGTGTTAATTATTCTAAATAATTTCTGGGTTTATATATAAATCAGGAAGACCATGACGACCAGTGGCTTCAGGTGCACATACCCAGTAACAAATATCGGCCCGCATTTTTAGGATCACTATCTCCGGGATCCGCCCACGAGAGTTACTAGAAACATATCCGATACGGAATAGTGGTGGTAATTCGTCAAGAAATACTTTGTCTTTAAAATGAGAGATCGTGGCACAATGTTTAGAGCATCGGGCGTCTTGCTTGGCGTCAGTGGTTCGATCCCACCATGAGACACTTGAATTTTGGTTCGATAAAACGAGGCCGAACCTACCTACTACAAAGCGTCTGGAAGGATTCAATTATTGCTTCGCATTAAAACATAAGCGCCTGTTTCAGGCCAGAATTCGAGCCTTCGATGGAATTATAAGGTGGATATTATCCCTGCTCTCAACATCTCAACACTACTGTAGTGGTGCGATATGTCGCCTGATTGAAAGGGGCGCAGCTTTTTTAAGAGCAACCCTAATGATCATGAGTAGGTTCTGATAACTAAGGATAATATAATATAATATAATATAATATAATATAATATAATATAATATAATATAATATAATATAATATAATATAATATAGGGTCTCCCAGCTAACGTTGGCCAAGCTGTCCAACGAAGGAAAAGTTGTAAAAATTATCTTAAGACGATCTTAAGACCTACGGTGTTCGATCGTCACGCCTCCGGCAACTGAATACCTGTAGGTTTTATAGTTGTATTTTGCACCATCCCTTTATAAAAATATTTTTTCGTTCAGCAGCTTGGTCAACGTTAGTTGGGGCGCACGGTGCAAGAAATTCTTAGAAGGCAGTCCAAGTAGCTAGCCTTCTGTGTCGGTTCTGGGAGTTGCCTTCATGAAAGCTTTTTCTGCACTAATTGAAATGACGGACAGTCCTGCATGTGATGTCTGCGGATGCGAGAAGAACACTGACCACTTATTGTTTCGCTGTCCTCACTTCGAAGCACAAATACAATCTACGTCCAACGCATTCAGGAAACCAGATGATCGGCCTGAGTGAACATACAACACTAGAACACCGTCCGCACCAATCATCGGCTCAAAAGAAAGTGAAGGCGCTTCTGTGCTTTCTGAGAACGTCTGGTTTGTACGAGCGCCTTTGAATCTGTAGTACTGTTCGTTCAAGTCTCTTTACCACTCTCCCCCTTCTTTCTCTCCCCTTCTCCATTCCTCAGCGTAGGGTAGCCAACCGGACCCTTGACTGGTTAACATTCATACCTTCCTTATATTTCTCTATCTCTCTCTCAGGTCCAATACTATGTAGACTACAGGCCAGCTACAGGAATGTAAATGAGTATAACGAAACAATTCAAGCCTAACTGAGCTTCACACTGTAATAGTGACCAGTAAAATAATAAACAAGCGCTGCAGTACGAATAACCTTCATAATAAAACCCCTGAATCCTACGCTTAATGCAATAACAATGATTGAATTATGAATATGTTACAGTTTACAAAGCAATTACGTTCTGCACTATAGATCTGCATACATGACCGCTTAAAATTCCTAGCATCTTTTGCTTCAAGAACTATACGCCCCCCTCCCCCCTTCCGAGGTTATGGGTTCTGCCGTCCACTCCGACAGACTTGTTTCTGAGCGCGCATGTTCTGTCAGTGTCTTCGAATATGGTCAAATACAAACTTGAACACTATAACGTATAATATTTCGGCATATGCGGCAATGAATCATACGAAACTGCGTTCTGTAGTTTTCGCTACACGAGGTGCAATCAAACTTCGGCCTATATTCAGCAGAGGTATCACATGCGCGCTTTTACTGCATAGCCACAGAAAGTTTAGTGGCATCAGTCTAGTGGAAAACCTCCGATTGTGGTAGCCACCATCTGTGCCGCCGAGTTGTCACTGTGTTTTTTCGGGAACAAGATGGGCTAATTGTGAGTGCGTTTGCTTTGAGAACGAATAGAAAAAAAAGAAGAAAAGGGAAGTAAGAGGGAGAAACAAACGGAGAGGCAGTTCACGAACACAGCATAATACACAGGGTGTTTATATAAGCGTCTTCTCAGGTTAAGCAGACGGACGTCCGCTTTACCTCATCGTCATTGCTTGTTCTCTATATTTAAGGACAGCGTCCTTTCTTTTTCTGGCTGTCTTATAGACGCAGTCGCGTTCACGTGACAATATGTCCTTCCTACGAAGGCTTACAGTTTCTTCATTTCGGTATACATTGCACAACATAAGCGGTCAGTTTAAGGCTAACGCTCTCTGTAATGGGCTTATCTTAATGTGCTTAGTATTACTAACTGACGAGGGAAAATGCGACGAACATATCATCCCATGAAGCTACCTTACTATAACTACCAGATATTTGATATAAGTATCACATCTTGGCATCAACGCCCACTTCCGGCCCCATCTCAACTAATCCCCACCTCTTTCTTCTTGTTTTAATCCTTCATCCCTACTCGCCTGTGCAGGGCAGCAAACCAGACCTCTGTTTCTCCCCCCCCCCCCCCCCCTCCTCCCACACACAGCTTTTTGTAATTTTACCTAGAATATCATATCTAATCCGGGTTGCCGTCGTTCTCTTAACTCTACATCAATAAAATTTTCGTCTTTGATGGAGTTGCCCTGAAAGTACCGGACGCGTTCTCGCTCATAACTACGGACCCGCCGCTGAATACTCGAGGAGCAACAGCACAAAGCAAGAAGTATGGCCCGTTATAACCGAAAGGATGCAGTAGTAGCTTTCCTTGCCATGAGCGCTCATTGTGTCCACATGTTGCGGCCTTTGCAAAAAGTTTCAAAACCACAACGTTTGTTACCAAACCTTTATCAGCGCGCAGCCTAAGCCTCCTGTAGAACTTTCGCTGCTCAGAGGAACAAGACGTTGAAAGAAAGAGCTCTTAGCTTTCCAGATCTTCACAACGACATGCATGCTACAGGATTCAGCAGCGTAGCTTTTTGGGTTTGTTGGTGCATGATTTGAATAGCAACAAATAGCGCGCAGATGACGGGACAGTAAAAGTCAGACACACACACAAACCGTATGAGCGCTAACTGGTTGCAAGTTAGCGCTCGTAGTGTTTGTGTGTGTGTCTGAATTTTGCTGTCCCGTCTTCTGCACGCTATTCATTGCTATGCTACATGAGCCTTGTTACAGGAACCGACGAGGGATCTCGTCACCAGTGGACCGGCGCATAAACCTACGAAAGCGATTGTGTCTTACCGTGTGGCTTCGCGCCGCGCGGACATTCTGGACGGCTGGACGCTTACTTCCGCCAGTCGCGTTCTCGGCTGACGCTGCCCCAACTCGCGGGGAATCGTGCTTCGTCCGGTGGCGGCAATCGACTTTCATGCGCCTCACGCTCGGTACATTGCAAGAGGGGCAACGCGACGAATTCTCAAGTGGGTTTCAAGGTTGACAAGGCGCGCGCGCGCGCGGTCGAGTGCGTCGCGTACGGGTTTGCACGCGACACGCGGGCCGCCGCCGGACACGGACTGACGCGGCCATGCGTGTTGCGTCGATAGCGTCAGGCATCAGCCGTGTTTGTATGGCCGCACAAAGAACGTTCAATCTTTTTGACAAAAGAAAAGAAGAGATAGATAGATAACAAGTTAGAGAAAGCTAATGGCCCTAACTGAAATCACAAGCATATGAAGCTAACTGAAAATGAAGCCAAGGAAAGCATATATAGGAAAAAAATATTTGTTGCTCGAAACGAATGTACAAATGATAGGGTAAAGGGAAATAAGGCTACGTGGCGTTGGTGGGAGCCGCCCCCATGTCCTCCGCATGGGTTTGACTCCCACAGGCGGTGAGTTGTTCTTTCAGCCACTTTTATTTCCCCTTACCATATCAGTTCTACGTTAAAATCGCAAAGAATTTCCCCTATGTTTCCTTTGGCTTCATTATCTGTTCGCTTCATAAGTTGTGACTAACGAAAATCGGGCCCCTTGGTCCCCCCCCCTTATTTTGTTCATTTACTGAACAGTGGTCAGCTATAATGTATATGCCTGTACCATTCTGCAAAAGAAAGCGAAAAAGAAGTGAAAGACGACGGCATTTAGGAGAAAGTGGTCCAATTGTAATTGGACCCTTCAAAAACTCGAGATTGTATTCGACAACATTGCGGGACCTCAATTTTTGCTGCTATTGTGCAAACCATAGCTTTTCTATATTAATATCAGTATATCTTTAAAATTTGTGTGTATGAATATGATTTGTACTATTTTCGCTTATATCAAGTCTTCCTTTTAGCTTTTATTTCTACCAATTCTCTCGTAATGCTTAAGTACCGTTATTTGAGGAAGAAGCAAGCAAGCAAACAAGTGAGAACAGTTAAAAAAAAACAAGGTGAACAAAGAAACTGCCATCGAAAACGCATATAGTAAACATTGCTGATGCACAGAATTCAATTTTTGTTTCTTACTGTACACTTATTCATGATAACACAGTGCAGGCGCGACAGGACGAGGACAGGGAAGAATTTCAACACACACAGTACCATGTGTGTATGTCAAAATTCTTCTCTGTCCTCGTCCTGTCTCACTGCAGTGTTCTAAAAAATCCCAACAAACTAACCCTCCATTGTGCTTTAGCCAATGTGAGCCGTACCTTGTAAAAGTTTACATGTTCGGCTTGTGCAGCCTTAAAGTACAAGAAATTTAGCGGCTATATATAGTTAGTGCTATAACTACCTTTCCTCTCTCCAACGTTCAGCTGAGGCCCACCAGAGCACTTTTTCACAACTGCGCACTGAAACACATGAAGGCCGCTCATTTTTGTTTGTTTGTTTGGTGCAACCAAAGGACACCCGGGTGTCAAGTGCAGGGCTTTTCGCCCTGACAAGCAGAAGTCGGTTGCAGCTTCGTTCATGCCTGAGTGGGCTGTTTTGAAACACCAGGAAACAATTGGCTCAAGGCTCGTCCGTTCACTAAAAGGAGCACAGCCAGCAGCTTGTTTTCAGCGCATGAGCATCTTTTCCTTCTTCTTGCCGGTGATTAACGCATTTTCTGACATTCACATGGTCTTCCCTGCAGCACCGGTATGCTAGCATGGTCTGTTTGAGCCGTCTAGGGAGATAAATACAACATATATATATATAATCATGTCTTTCGATTTGTAGACGTGCAGGTTAGACACATCCCATAATCCTTTACCAAGGATAAAATTAAAGCAGGCGACTTGCAATCGGAAAGCGAAACCCGCGAGAAGCTGAGGGAAACGTCCGAAGATGCTTTCTCTAAAGTGGTCCCGACATCAAAATTTATGGGTGTCCTTGCTTTTGCTTTGGCTGTTGCGAAGTAACTGAGTGGCCAAGACACTGAACTTCACAGCGCATAAACGTTGCAAGAATTTCATTTTGAGGCTATTTGCAGAGGCTCGTCTCGGTTACACGTCACAAAAAGGGCGACGTCACGTCAGAGAGGATTACTCGACGAATTTGCCTGACGCGCTGCTTTTAAGAAACATATTATTAGATGACAGTGTAAAGCGTTAATCGTTCAACCGCAATAGAGCAGTGAGGAGTGCACAAATTCCTTTATTCTGCGAATTGCATGCGTCCTTCCGAGGAAGCATAGTGCAAACACTTAAATCGTTCATTGAGGCTCAGTTGCGTTACACAGATGTTTAGATATAAATGAGAAGGTATTTATAGTAGTCAGAATAGTGTTCAGGGGAGAGGAATGAAATAAAGGTAATACTTTGTAACGCGTGAACGCACAAGAACAGCGTCACGAAGTCAAGGACATTCGAACAAGTGAGCAATTCTCGGGACCCACAATAACTGCTTGCATATCCTTGCAGGTTAACAACTGGTGGCGTATAGTGTTCGTATTTATGGTGAACCTGTTTCGGCGTAAAGGTATGCCGCTGGTGTGCGTGTGTGTCTGCGTAGAAGGCTCAGATTTCTCGACTTAGTGACATAATGTAGCGTTGGGGCACAACCACAAAGAAAGTGCCATACACACACGTAACAGGCGCATGTGACGTGTGTAGCGCTTGTGCCTTGCGTCTATGTGTCCTTCCCTGTGGTTGTGCCTCAGAGCTACACTATGCCACTAAGCAAACATCAACTAGCCTAATAACGTGTTTTCGTGCAATATATTTCTCGACGTTTGTTCTCTCTTGCGCGGCAATCACTTGTTTCCGACGCATAATATATCGCTCCACTGTCGGCCGGTGTAGCTGGCTTGACTTCACCCGTCGAGATAACGTCAGTAATAACTTATAGGATACTTTTAAACGCAATGATATGCAGTACGACCCGCCGTGGTTTCTTAGTGGCTATGGCGTTGGGCTGCTACGCACGAGGTCGCGAGATCGAATCCAGGCCACGGTGGCCGCATTTTCGATGGGGGCGAAATGCGAAAACACTCGTGTACTTAGATTCAGCTGCACGTTAAAGAACCCGAGGTGGTCTAAATTTTCGAAGTCCTCATAACCAGATCGTGGTTTTGGCACGTAAAAGCCCATAATTGTTGTCGTTACTTGCAGCGTGACCAGCGTGACTATAGGGAAGCGGACTTGCTGACGCCGGGCCGCGCCGCGCCAATAACGCATGACAAATGGGTTTTATGTTGCGCCGCTTTATAGATATTACCAAAGAGGAGGCAGTAGCCGTCTTTCTTTTCAGACCGAGACCGATAAACGATAGTGGAACGCCTGGTCGCAGTCTCTCTACAATATATACCGAGTACCATGCTTTACTCTTCAAACATAATATCGCTTGTGCCTCGCTCCGCGAACGATAGTCCTGGAGGCGTTGGAAATAGGCTCCACGTGGAAATAGGCTCTACAAATGGACCATGCCTACACGTGCAGTCAGACTTCCATTAGGGAGCGAGATTAGTTGTGATAACGTTGGCGCGCTATGAATTTCGACCTATACAACTTAGTTAAACTGCCGGATAGAGTTATATGTAGAAGAAGAAAGAAAAAAAAAAAAAACGCCCACGGCACAATATTAACATCTATATATCTGTACAAAGGCTCCATCCAACCCCCTCCATGTATACACATTTCTGCGAATAGCAGTTTCTGCATGTATTCAGAGAACAAAGCAAATATCTTGCTGTTAGGCATTCGAGTTACAAGTGCAAGCGTCCTTGATAACGAATGAAAGCTGATAACTGGAGCATGTACATATCTGCACATGCCGCCCAGGGAGAACCTTCCATAGTATGCTACGAGTACGCGCACTGTTGGGAGGCTTATATTTAAGGTATTTTTCAGTAAAAGCCATCTTAGGGTACCTTCACACGGTGCTGCATGTGGTAAATACATTAGCCCGCACAAGAGGTACAAGAAAAGTTAAAGCACTTATTTTAAATAACCATGTTGAATTATCGTGCTGTGGAAACTTGCAGCACTGGTGGGCTATATAAAGTATATGTGGTGCACATAGTGGATTGTGCGGCATTAACACATGCCAGACTTGCTAGTTGTCTATTTTCGGCGTACGTTACTATATATATTTGCCAACTATATGCCGCAATTTATTTCTTTCGGAATAAAATTTTACTGCTCAGGCGATGGTGAAGTGAAAATGTTCAAACCGGCTCATCATTGCTGAGCTGCTGTTGGCATTTGCTGCACACGACTCACATTAAAATGATGCCAAAATATGACGCTGCCAGTGAAAACGTCACCAATTATTTGATGCGGGGAATATGAGAAACAGTGAAGCCCTAAGGGTTTATGGCGTTAGCCCTACATCGCTGCCGTACTGAAGCTGAGGGGCCGAATGATTTTTGTGTGCGAATCGCTGGCAAGTGAGTCACCCCCAGTGCCGAAGATGTGTCTTCCCTGTGTACGCATCCTAGAAATAGACACTCCCTGTGCTATGGAAAAACTTGACGCATCTTTGACTGCTTCTCGACGTTGATTTTCAAGAGGACTCGACGGCATCACATATGCTGTTCTAGTTCAGCTTGGACGAGATACCAGAAAGGAGTTGTTGAATGATTACGACCGCTCATGGCATGACGGCATTGTTGCCCAGCAAAGCCAGGTAGCCAACCCGAAAGTTTTTCCACCATGAGCCTTCAAAAGTAGCCAATTTGGCGCAAAGTAGTCACACCTGGCAACTCTGCCCGTCACACACGCTGGTACCATGGACCGACCTCAGCAGCAGACGCCGCGGACGAGCGTAGCCCTCCCCACCACATGGCACCCTGACCCCCCTCGGAAGCGCAGATGATATCGCCCACGCGGCTGCAGATGCCGTGGCCGCCGGCAACTCAGCGCGTGCGCACGCCGTTTCTCCTCCGCTCCTCCTCCGCTTTCCGCCTCATGGTTTCCGGTCGGTTACGCCGCCGCCGCCCGATGCAGGAAAGGGCTAGAGCTGCACTTTAGAAGCGGCGCTGACATTGCTGCACTTTATGAAATCGACTGACCTCGGCGACCGATTGTAGGCATGATGTGATAGACAACCGCACATGTTCAGAGCTAGCACTTCCCCCTCTTCTTTCTTTTCATACCTTAACGCCCTTTTCCTTCGCTAAGGGTTATAAACCGGACGAGCGCTTAGTTGACTTACCTGCCTTTTCTTCCATCTTTTCGTTTTCCTCCTCATGAGACACTTTCTTCCATTTTTCACACACGAAACGAATAACGATCAACGTTGTGCACGCCTTAGGAACACAATTTTCGTTGTTTTCGGCTTCAATATGGGAAGTTCAAGTGCATCTTGAGCGTAAAGTGTAACCTCAGGGGAAATGAATTGGCATGTATGAATAATTATAGCGTGCATAACCTGCTTCTAATGTGATGTCAACAACATACTTTTCCTGAGCCGTTTTCGATTACTATGTGACGTATAAAAGGATCAGATAATAAACCCTGCAGACTTTGAAAATACCTTCTTTTTCTGGTTGTTTTCAGCCTGAAAACTGTCGTGGAGCAAGTGCACCCTAAACAGCAAGCGCTATTCTCAAGCGAAACGTATTTGCGTGCATGAATAACTGTGATGTGAGTATCTTAAGCAAGAAATAGAGAAACGGTGCATAGAAAAGCAGGGAGGTTAACCAGAGGCAGTTCCGGTTGGTTACCCAACCAAACTCGCAAAGGCGTCTTAAGCGCTTTGCCTTTGAAGAAGGGCTAGGTGCGAGCGCCACCACAGGACAGGCTGGCGCTGCAGTCGCAGTGACGTGGCGTCGACCGCGTTGGAAGTGTAGGAGCGGGCTAGGAATGACAGCTTTAGCACCGTCACGTAAACCTCAGCCGCGCTGTCGTTCTCAGCAGCTATGATGCATAATGAGAAATCCAAAAAGAAATCAGAAAGCAAAGAAAGATTCAATAGCTGTCAAGGACTATCACATGGCCTCGTAGGTGACGAAATCTTTAGTTGCAGAGCGAAATTATTTTTCACAGTGCAGGCACAACGGTCTCACACAACGATGTTTGATTCTGTAAAATGCTCATACCCTGCGATATAAAGCCCATGACATGGTTCAAATACACATGATACGTACATACCGCGCTCGTAAAAAAAAAAAAAAAAAAAAAAAAAAAAACCAAGAACTGCACAGTTTGGTACACTTCCTCGTCCTGTCCGCTCTATATTGTACCACTTTCCTCGTTACTTTTCGAGCATGAAACCGTATGTACGAAGTTTAAATTCAGGCTCATAGGTAATATACCGGGATTTATGTATGTTTGGTTGGAGAAAATGTTTTTCTAATCACACGAAAAGTGCAATTCGGCCTGATCAGATGGATTATGTGAACATGCTAACGTCATACTTGCCCGGCTAATCTCAGTGGGCAGGTAGTTTAGTAAAAAAAGTATATTGGATAATTAACTTCTTAATTCATGTCGTATTACTTGTTAAGTTTGTAAATTGAGCACTTGTGAGTCCATGTTTGCTTAAAAAATGCCTAAGTCTATAGTACAAATTTTGATATCTCTATCTTGTCTGAGATATATTGACGTTCCTGTTACCAGTTTCTCAATGCGAAATTTGGGAACAAGAAACTCGAAAGTAGTGCTAGTCTCAGAATTTCTGCTAGACAGATACGAATTTTCATTACGTCTCGGTTTTAATTTCTCAATTTCAACAAATGAATAATTTTTACAATTTTATTACTAAATTTTTGTAATTACCTACATGGCCATGATTTCTTGAGTAGGTCTCTTCATATACAATTCATCCGAAAAGACCAAATTGCGTTGTCTTTTAACGCGACAGCGTTAAGAGCCCAGTGTCGCAGAAAATACGGCGTCAGCGTCCCGCGCCCGGCATCCAGCGTCGACCGTGTTTTCGGCAAAAGTTATTTCAAAGCACGTATACCCAACCACTCTTATCACCTGAGTTGCTCATACGTTCTCTTCCATTCTTGACAAACTTATTCCTGGAATTTTGAGAATGACAGCCCACAAACAAATGTCATGTAAGAAATAAAAACACCCGACAGCACATACCTTTTCTTTTATATCTTCTGAGACTGAAATATTAAAAGTGCAAAACAGTAACAAGAGATCGGCTCACGCAAGAGGCCGCGTTTCTACCAGAACTATCGCCTTCGTGAGCAGCGCTACGTTCGCCGCCAGCGTTTCCCGGTAAACATCACCGATACACAAGCTGCAGTTGCTGGCAAGCATGAAAAGCAGTCAGGGATCCTTGAATGCTATCGCGTTCCACTCTTGAAGGCGAAGCTTAAGCGTCCTTCAAGTTTTAAACGCGATCTTGAAAAAAGCAAACAAAAATATTCCCAACTAAAGAAAGAAACGAGACAAACAAGTGGTGCAGGCCGCTCGCAGCGAAATACAAATGCCGCCACATAAGTGGAAATATCTCATGATAACGTGTTGTGAAATGCAAGTACAGAACCTTTCACTGTTTACAAACATAGACCTTGGGCGGCGATATCGAGTACCAGGAGTGTGTCAAAATCTAAGCCCTAAGATTTTCGATACTTTTCCTTCGTACGTAACGAGTATTTTACAAGTGTAGGGGCCCTATAACCTAAAACTATTCCAATATGTTTTCATTCCAATCTCCTGACGCCAAATTTGCGTAACCACCAGCGCAAGCGTCGGGCGGTGACCCGCAGGGTTGTCTGAAGAGACCAGTCAAACGCTCTTCTCGTTTATAGCAGACCACTTTTGTTTGCTTTAAAAACGAATGACATTGCCTACACTGAGCGGCTTGTCTTATCTAATTGTCTGGCAAGAGGTGAGGAGCACGATCAAGTGGAGAGGGATTCGATAGGGCCGAGCCAGTGCACTGAAAATTGATAACCGGATGAAGAGGGTTGTGCCGGCGTCTGCGATTGGTCCGCTTTCCCTTACTTAGCTTGCGGTGGCTGGTCGAAAATCACGGCGGCATGCAACAGAAGGTTAAGAATGCGGCTAAAACGGATCCTCAGCAAGAAGAGTTGACAAAGCGAGGTCGTAAACGTGCCGAAAGTGCTCGAAAACGTTACGCTGCCACGCAAAAAGCTTTATTTTACGCAAATAAACTCATCCCAGGTAGGTGCGAGTACCCAGTGCCTGAGCTATCGGCGGCAGCCATCTTTTATTCCTTTCGGAATGGGGCAGCCTGCGGCTATTCAGAAAAAAAAAACTGTTTTGTTCGACATGTTAATGCATCCTTAACGCGTACACGTCACTTTGACGCGGTGAATTTTCGCGGTGTTGTGACGTCGAGTAATAAGCACGTGAAGTGGTTGTAACCATAAAGGTTTTGACCAATAGACGAGGTTTAATGGCGAAAAGGCGTCGAATCAGAAATAACTATTTTTCTTTTGTTCGGTCCATTCATAAATAATCAGTGTGTAACGTCGTATCAGATGGGGAGCTATCGCAGTTTTCGTGATGTCGCGTGACAGACAGGCGACGTGGGGGTGGTCTAAAGAGGTTTTGACCAATCACGGAGTGCTGATTGCAGAATTGGAATAGAAAAGTTTGGAATAGCTTTACGTTATAGCGCCCTATGTTGTAAGTTATTCGAAAGATTGTATGAATTAGCCTTGAGGCGTAATGCGCCTGTCTTTTATCTCAAAACTTAAAGATAAGCTTTCCGCACAGTCGAACGACTTAAAAACGTGCTTTGTGTTCCCGCGCAATAGGCTTATAGGGCCCGTGACCAAAAGTTTCTTGGGGCCTCACTCTCGCTGCTGCTGTCGCGCTAGGGAAACCGTCTTAACTAACATACATGTGCACGTTCAACCACTCGTTGAGAATCTGTGCGATGCGTACCATGAGACGACATTGGTCGCTGTTACATGATTATATTCTATTTGCTTCTTTCACGAAAGAGAAAGTACCGTCTCGGCGGACTCGATCCATTACGACGACCGCACAACCGTAGCCATGGATGCATTGTATTTTGTGAGGACACGGCGTGTGGAAAATATGACGTGTTTGCAGTTTGTCCAGAACCAATCATTTTGCACTTACCGACTTTCCTTGTTCTGAAGACACTTACCGAAATATCCAGGAGGGGGGACGCGCTGTGCGTCGTTTAAGCGCCGTCAGCCAAAACTCTGAGGCTCGCGTCGCGTTTTCTCTCACATCACGGCAGGCAGGCAGCGGCCCATTTCTGTAGGGTCGCGCCAACCATATGTCCTCGCTAGAGAGCCATACATAGTGTCACGTGGTGGTGACGTAGAAGAACACAGTAGCAATACTGTGAACGAGAAAACTAACTTTTATTGGGCGAACTTGTGCCCACAAAACAGGCTACACTTATAACACAACGAAAGCGGCGAACACAGTCGGCGATCGTCGGAAATCTGATCAGCGGGTCAAGCGCGTCGGCTTTTATACAACAGTCGTCGAATGTTCCAGACTAATCGTTGGGACCCGCATGCCTTCCACAAAGTTCTACAACATTCGAGTCACGCGATGAAATCAGATAATACAAGGTTCGGCGACAACAGACAGCGGATAGAAGCGTCGATAACTTTCCAGAAACTTCGGATACATGCAGACGCGTCCCGCGCTGTGCGATAACATTTGTTAGGCGGCGAAACGCGGTTGCCCGTTAAAGATAAGTACACGTGTCAATACCCCCCTCTTAAAAAAAGCATCGACCCGATGCTGCAAACAAACGAAAGTAATACACAAAAGCACTCGTAGCAAAGAAAACAACAAAAATAACGAAGTTCGTCAGCGTCCGTAAAAGGGTTTAAGGCGCACCACGTGGACCACTTCAGATCGTGCGCGGCGCCGCTGTGAATGCGAAATGCCGTCTGGCACGACCTCATAGTCCAGAGCGCCAATACGTCGGATGACCTTGTAGGGTCCGAAATAGCGCCGCAGTAGCTTCTCACTGAGTCCTCGTCGGCGTATCGGTGTCCATACCCAAACACGGTCGCCGGGCTGGTACTCGACGAAGCGTCGTCGGAGGTTGTAGTGTCGGCTGTCGGTCCTCTGTTGGTTCTTGATCCGGAGGCGGGCGAGCTGTCTGGCTTCTTCGGCGCGCTGGAGATAGCTAGCGACGTCAACATTCTCTTCGTCAATGACGTGGGGCAGCATGGCATCGAGCGTCGTCGTCGGGTTCCTGCCGTAAACCAGCTTAAACGGCGTGATCTGTGTTGTTTCTTGCACCGCCGTGTTGTAAGCGAAGGTTACATACGGCAGGACCGCGTCCCACGTCTTGTGCTCAACGTCGACGTACATCGCTAGCATGTCGGCGAGGGTCTTATTCAGGCGCTCCGTGAGACCATTAGTTTGCGGATGGTAGGCAGTTGTCCTCCTGTGGCTTGTCTGGCTATATTGCAGAATGGCTTGGGTGAGCTCTGCTGTAAAAGCCGTTCCTCTGTCAGTGATGAGGACTTCTGGGGCGCCATGTCGCAGCAGGATGTTCTCGACGAAAAATTTCGCCACCTCGGCTGCGCTGCCTTTCGGTAGAGCTTTTGTTTCAGCGAAGCGGGTGAGATAGTCCGTCGCCACGACGATCCACTTATTCCCGGATGTTGACGTCGGAAACGGCCCCAACAAATCCATCCCAATCTGCTCGAATGGTCGACGAGGAGGTTCGATCGGCTGTAGTAACCCTGCTGGCCTTGTCCGTGGTGTCTTGCGTCGTTGACAGTCTCGGCATGTCTTGACGTAACGGGCGACGTCGGCGGTAAGACGCGGCCAGTAATACCTTTCATGTATCCTCGACAGCGTCCGGGAGAATCCGAGGTGCCCAGCAGTTGGATCGTCGTGTAAGGCGTGCAGTACTTCTGGACGCAGCGCCGACGGAACAACAAGAAGGTAGTTGGCGCGGACTGGTGAAAAGTTTTTCTTCACGAGTAGGTTGTTTTGAAGCGTGAACGAAGATAATCCACGCTTAAATGCCCTAGGGACAACGTCGGTGTGCCCTTCCAAATACTCGACAAGGGCTTTTAGCTCCGGGTCCCCTCGTTGTTGATCAGCGAAGTCTTCCGCGCTTATTATTCCAAGGAAGGCGTCGTCATCCTCGTTATCTTGCGGCGGCGGGTCAATGGGGGCGCGTGATAGGCAATCGGCATCTGAGTGTTTTCGACCGGACTTGTATGTTACAGTGATGTCGTATTCTTGTAGTCTGAGGCTCCACCGTGCCAGCCGTCCTGAAGGGTCCTTTAAGTTAGCTAGCCAACACAACGCGTGATGGTCGCTGACCACTCTGAATGGCCTGCCATATAGGTAGGGGCGAAATTTCGCTGTAGCCCAAACGATGGCGAGGCATTCCTTTTCCGTTGTGGAATAATTGCCTTCCGCTTTTGACAATGACCGGCTAGCGTAAGCTATCACGTGTTCATGTCCATCTTTTCTCTGGACTAGGACGGCACCGAGGCCTAGGCTACTGGCGTCAGTGTGGATTTCGGTATCGGCGAGCTCGTCGAAGTGCGCAAGTACGGGCGGCGACTGCATGCGTCGTTTGAGTTCTTCAAATGCGTCGGCCTGCGGCGTTTCCCACTTGAACTCGATGTCACATTTAGTTAGCTGTGTCAGCGGCTCAGCGATGCGTGAAAAGTCCTTGACAAATCGCCTGTAGTAGGCACACATGCCAAGAAATCTACGCACTGCCTTCTTGTCGGTGGGCTGCGGGAACTTTGCGATGGCAGCTGTCTTCTGCGGGTCGGGGCGGACTCCAGACTTGCTGATGACGTGGCCTAGGAACAGAAGCTCATCGTAGGCGAAGCGGCACTTTTCTGGCTTCAGAGTGAGCCCTGATGACTTGATGGCCTCGAGTACTGTTGCAAGCCGCCTAAGGTGATCGTCGAAATTTTCGGCGAAGACAACGACGTCATCCAAGTAAACGAGACAGGTCTGCCACTTCAATCCTGCTAAAACCGTGTCCATCACGCGCTGGAACGTTGCAGGCGCCGAGCACAGTCCAAATGGCATAACCTTGAACTCGTAGAGGCCGTCTGGGGTGATGAAGGCGGTCTTTTCGCGATCTCTTTCGTCGACTTCAATTTGCCAATAGCCAGACTTGAGGTCCATCGACGAGAAGTATTTAGCGTTGCAGAGCCGATCTAATGCGTCGTCTGTCCGTGGGAGGGGGTATACATCCTTCTTCGTGATCTTGTTCAGTCGACGATAATCGACACAGAAACGTAGGGTTCCGTCCTTTTTCTTTACCAGGACAACAGGGGATGCCCACGGGCTTTTCGACGGCTGGATGATGTCGTCGCGCAGCATTTCGTCGACTTGTTCTCTTATAGCTTCACGTTCCCGCGTCGAAACTCGGTAAGGGCTCTGGCGTAGTGGTCGAGCGCATTCTTCGGTTATTATGCGATGCTTTGCGACTGGTGTTTGTCGAATCCTCGATGACGTCGAAAAGCAGCCTTTGTATCGTCGAAGCAGACTTCTGAGCTGTTGCTGCTTAATCACGGGGAGACTTGGACTTATGTCGAAGTCTGGCTCGGGAACTACGGTCGTCGGGGTAGATGCGACAGAATCCGAGAGGACAAAGGCATCGCTGGTTTCCACAATTTCCTCGATGTATGCGATCGTCGTGCCCTTGTTGATGTGCTTGAACTCCTTGCTGAAATTTGTGAGCAACACTTTCGTGTTTCCTCCGTGCAGTCGAGCGATCCCTCTTGCGACGCAAATTTCACGGTCGAGTAGTAGACGTTGGTCGCCTTCGATGATGCCTTCTACGTCAGCGGGTGTTTCGGTGCCGACCAAAATAACAATGCTGGAGCGAGGCGGGATGCTCACTTGATCTTCGAGCACACTCAAGGCGTGGTGACTACGAGGGCTCTCCGGTGGTATCGCTTTATCTTCCGACAGCGTTATTGACTGTGACTTCAGGTCGATGATTGCGCAGTGTTGGTTCAGGAAGTCCATACCGAGAATGACGTCTCGTGAACACTGTTGGAGGATAACGAAAGTGGCAGGGTAAGTCCGGTCATGAATGGTTATTCTTGCCGTGCAGATTCCAGTCGGCGTGATTAGGTGTCCTCCTGCGGTGCGAATTTGAGGGCCTTCCCATGCAGTCTTAACCTTCTTCAACTGGGCGGCGATGTGTCCACTCATGACGGAGTAATCAGCCCCTGTGTCCACTAAGGCGGTAACTGCGTGGCCGTCGAGAAGCACGTCGAGGTCGGTGGTTCTTTGTCTGGCGTTGCAGTTGGATCTTGGCGTCGGATCACGGCTGCGTCGTGTTGTACTGAAGCTTGAACGTCGCGTCGTCAAGTCGTCTTTCGTCGGTGTAGTCTTGGCTTCCCGACTTCGTCGGGACAGCGGCGTGTCGTCATTAGGTCGTCGAGATGGTTGCTTCGTCGTCTTCGTCGGCGGCGGAGGATCTTCGTCAGTTCGACGAACAGCAACCGCACCTCCATCGGTTGCTGCTTTTAGTTTTCCGGATATGGGCTGACGGACCGGCCGCGGGCTGGGCCAGTGTATGGTCGGCGCTGCGGCGACAGGTAGCGGCCTGGTGACGGCGAACGGGAAGCTCGTCGAGGGCTCCACTGAGTAGCGGCGAGGTAGTCGGCGATATCGCGAGGTCGTTCGCCAATCTGTGGCCGCGGCGCGTTAACGGCGAAACCTCGCAGTCCCATCTCCCGGTATGGGCATCGGCGGTACACATGGCCGGCTTCCCCGCAGTGGTAGCAGAGCGGGCGGTGGTCAGGAGCGCGCCAAACGTCTGTCTTCCTCGGGTAGCTGCGCTGGGCGACGGGTGGTCGTGCTGGCGGCGGCGGCGGCGGCGGACGACGGAATTGCGGCGTGACAGGGCCCTGGCGCGGTCGCGGAGGGGGACCTTGACGGCGTGCGACGGCGGCGTAGGTCATCGCTTGCGGCTCAGGCTGCGGCGATTCACGGGCTACTCCAAGTTGTTGTTGGAGTTCCTCACGCACGGCGTCGGCAATCGAAGCCACTTGAGGCTGTGATGATGGGAACAGCTTTTGTAGCTCCTCCCGCACGACAGCTCGGATAGTCTCGCGTAGGTCGTCGGTGGCCAGTGACTGAACTCCGGCGTAGTTTGTCGCGTTCGTGCGGCGGTCGAATTGCCGGTTTCGCATCTCGAGTGTCTTTTCGATGCTGGTGGCCTCGCGAAGAAACTCGTCGACGGTCTTCGGTGGGCTTCGTACCATCCCGGCAAAAAGTTCCTCCTTCACACCACGCATGAGTAGGCGGACTTTCTTTTCCTCGGACATTTCCGGGTCGGCGTGGCGGAATAGGCGGCTCATTTCTTCTGTAAAAATTGCGGTGGTCTCATTTGGTAGTTGCACCCGGGTTTCTAATAGCGCTTGGGCTCGTTCTCGGCGTACGACGCTTGCGAACGTCTGCAGGAAGCCGCTTCGGAAAAGTTCCCAGGTCGTTAAGGTGGCTTCTCGGTTCTCGAACCACGTCCTGGCCGCGTCTTCCAAAGCGAAGAAGACATATCGCAGTTTGTCGTCGCTGTTCCAGTTGTTAAAGGTAGCGACTCTCTCGTACGTCTCAAGCCAGCTTTCCGGGTCCTCGAAAGTTGAACCGCGGAACGTCGGAGGCTCCCTGGGCTGCTGCAGCACGACGGGTGACGCTGGGGCTGCCATTGGTGTGGACGTGGTGGCCATCTTCCTAGTCGTCTCAGGCAAAAGTCCGTGCTCCGGGGGCAGTCCTTGCAGCCTGCGGCTACCTCGCTTGTTCTTGGTGACGTTGGTGTCTTCCGAGTGAGGGCTTGGGTCACGGCTTTGTGGGGGCGTCCGGTACATGAACGCAAAGCACCTCCACCAGATGTCACGTGGTGGTGACGTAGAAGAACACAGTAGCAATACTGTGAACGAGAAAACTAACTTTTATTGGGCGAACTTGTGCCCACAAAACAGGCTACACTTATAACACAACGAAAGCGGCGAACACAGTCGGCGATCGTCGGAAATCTGATCAGCGGGTCAAGCGCGTCGGCTTTTATACAAAAGTCGTCGAATGTTCCAGACTAATCGTTGGGACCCGCATGCCTTCCACAAAGTTCTACAACATTCGAGTCACGCGATGAAATCAGATAATACAAGGTTCGGCGACAACAGACAGCGGATAGAAGCGTCGATAACTTTCCAGAAACTTCGGATACATGCAGACGCGTCCCGCGCTGTGCGATAACATTTGTTAGGCGGCGAAACGCGGTTGCCCGTTAAAGATAAGTACACGTGTCAATAGTAACTCTAGTCCTCACGGCCAATATCTACCACGTCAGCCATCTTTTACAGTCGTCTCTCAACCACTCTCTCCATCTCTTCTCCTTTTTTGTGCACTTGGTTCCGACGCCATTGCGAAGGCGGATACATCTTGGGATGAACTGATCGAGGAACGCTTCATTGCGTGAGTGTACCTGCGTACTGTAAACTTGTTTTCATCTTTCATTTCCAGTGCCGTTTCCTCTCTTCCTCAGTGGAGGGTAGCCAACCTGGCTCGACGTGGTTAACCTTTCTGGCTTTGCCTTGTCACTGCTCTCTCTCTCAGTCTATGTGATAGCTACACACTATTGCTGACAGTAGTGATCACACCTGGATTGCTATTACTACTAGTAGTAGTGAAAACAGGGGGAAGGCGGGAGATGGAAATTCAAGACGATGGGCAAAACGAGAACAAGGTGAAAGCAGGGGCCAACGTTTCGACAAGTGGACTTGTCTTCTTCAAGGCCTCACTCTCCCTGCTGTTATCGCACGAGTAAAACCGTCTTAACATGCATGCGCGCGTTCAACCACTCGTTGATAAACTAGGCGATCCCTGCCATGAGACGACATTGGTTGCTTGCGGAAGAAGAGTCCACCTGTCGAAACGTTGGCCCCTGCTTTCACCTTGTTCCCGTTTTACTAGTAGTAGTAGCATATATAAGAGATGTTAGGAGATGTTAGCGCCTTTAGGCGGCGCTGGCTGCTCCTTTTCACATAGAACAAATATATACTATATATGAAATAACAATGCCGGCACTGAACAAACGGAAGTTAACAAGATAGAGAAAGTCAGTAGACGACGAAAAACGCGAGTATATAGTAGTAGTAGTTCCTCGCATCAGTGGCCTCCCATGACCCCAGCAAGGACATTTCATAAAGTTTTGTCTCTCGTATCAGTGGCACATACCTACGCTGGGCGATTGGCCAAGAAGAGAGAGAGAGAGAGAGTAAACTTTATTGAATAATTTGAGGCAGTTGCTCTTAGCCCAAGGTAGGCGTAGCCCAAATATACGAAATTAGAGAATATGTAAATGTTAAAGAATGGAAACAGAAGTCGAGTAACGGTCGGTTAGAATCGAACGAAAAAAAAAGATGTTTCAGAGAGCAAATGATCATGAAATTTACGAGTTAAACTATTTCTCAAAAAATAATTGAGCAAAATAAATGTTTTTCACACTATAGCTGACGCTTCCTCTTCGCCCTTATTGAAGGCACATGCTGTAGTGTAGGAAACTATCGCTCCTCGAACGACCCAAGTTGCTTGATTTGCGCTAGCCACTTATTCCGTACAGAAATACCGACAAAGCCGTTCTGACAACTTAACCTAACCAAACTATGCCCACATATCGCTGATTTGCGCCTTCACAGGAGAATATACGCTCTGGATTCCAAACCGCTATAATCAGATAGTTTTTTACACTGTGAAAGCGGTGACAGCGCTTCGAATCAGGACAAAAAACCAATTTGTTTTGGAGTACCTCAAAGAAATACAATGAAGAGACAAAGAAGAGTTAAAGTGAAGACTTACGTTTGTTCTTCCTCTTGCGAACGAAATGTACGAAGAGCGTTCGCGCCCGTGGAAGCAACTCTGGCTAAAACGCACCACGTTGTTGTCGGTCAGGTTGTCTGTGCAGGAGCTTTCAACCCGCACAGTAAGTGACCGCGATATCTTGTAACCTTTTCTATCGGCCGATTACCGTTGGCGCATGTCCAGCCAGTCGATAGACAACCGTCGCTGAACAAATATGCAGGCTTCTACGTTTGCATGTCGCAGAAGTATGTCCTATCTCCTCAATTTCGTCGGCTTCCTGTTTCTTCTTTTTACTAATCGCGTTACAGACTATATTCGTATTCAAAGCTTGAGCATTAGGCCTAAGTACAAGTGTGCGAATTTTCCGAAGTTTCATATAACGAAGCGAATACCTTGCAGTTAGACCTTCCCTCCGGTCGAAAGCAAATAATTCAAAACCGCAGTGGTTTCAGAACTGTTTCCTGGGAATCGACGCCGACGTGGTAACGATGTGGCATTGACGCATTCATGAGGCAGCGTAGTACATGTGCTACTTTCCACGCACAAACTGTGTACAATCTCAGTAAAGAAATGCTCGTCTTATGTGTTCTCGGTACAAAAAAAAAAAAGTTTAACTTCAGAATTCCGACTCTTTAAAAACAATGACTTGGTTGCGCGTGTGTGTCGATTATTTCTTTTTCAGTATACACCTCGACTACATACAAATTACTAACATTTGCCTTAAAGAAAGAATATGAAACCGTATAAAGCAATTAGGGAAATTAAGAGGATATACTTGCTGAAACATTATTTTCATTTTAAAAATGACTTTTTAGGTTTTGATTGAAAAATTATGCAACAAAATTGTTTTATCATGCGTAAAAACATCAAAGAGTTCCTGCAACCAGAAAACTGCGAAAAACGATTCAAATCGATGCATAGTAACTGTAATGGCTCTATTTTCCCGCTCGTGCTGTACTGATGAGGCTTACAACCACAAGTTTTGCCTAAATGGTGAGCTTTCCTGGTGCCACAACGAGCGAGTGCTAGGCCTGGCCTAGTCGGAACCAGCTCAGGCGAAGGTTACGCTTCCTACATATGAGAGGGTGACAAGCGAAACGCCGTTGTTTCGCTGCATTTAAGGCAACTCCAAGATGTGGTTGAGCCTCTCAACGGCTTTTTGGTTTACGCGAAAGGTTTAGGCTTTCCTCACCGCTGCCGTGTTTTTAAGTATCATGACAGCGATGAGCACAGCCTAAACCTTTCTAGACGTGTTATGAACGTGTCTGCGCTTACGAAGTTGTACAACGGGTCTCAGGCGGATATCCTGCTGCGACCCAGTGCACATTATGTTGAACACTGCCTCCAATCCTGCTCCCATTTACTTAAGAAGTGATTACGTAATATGTTCGCCACGGATATATTAGATGCATGCAGGACTTTATGAGAACTTTAAGGTTATATTCTTGGCAGGCAGCTTTGAAGAAAATTTACGCTAATTATACATAGACCATTGTGTCCTCACAAACCGTGAAAAGCAGCCACTAAGTGCGTTTCGAGTATTACAAGATGACATAAAAATCCAGGACGCGTCATCAAAGTGGCAACCCACCATACAATATTGCATCGGAGGCAACCGTGTTGCGAAGAAAAAGCACACGTCTGCTGTTTATCTTATATATATATATATATATATATATATATATATATATATATATATATATATATATATATATATATATATATATATATATATATATATATATATAAGATAAACAGCAGACTTGTGAGACCTTGCAGAACCAACCCAATTTCCAGCAAAGCTACTTCTTTCGAGCCGCTGTAAAAATAATTTGAGTTGACTGTAATTAAACCACATCCTTTAAAGTGTTGCTCGAATATGACTCGCCAGTTTGAAACCTTGCCCATGTATAACACTTTCAAGCACTTGTTAGCGATTATTTTTACAAAGGCAGTAATTCACCTACACGTATTTTTCTTTCGCAAAAACATTAGCTCCGATGTCCTCCCCATTTTCACTAAATTTCATCTCGGTGGCATTTGCCAAGGCGGCGGGTTGAGGTTTGCGCCCCTAGTGAAACACGCCCAGCGCTCAAAAGCACTTACATACGTAATATATCCCAAAGGCCGCGATTAACCCGCACACGTTTTTCGTCGCCTACGTACCACCTATAACGCGCTCCTTATTTTCACCGCATATGAATAACGCGACTGGTTTAGTTCACTGAGGACACCGGGAAGACTTACTATACGAACCTCGCATAACACTAGTACTTATATTGTTCTCTCGGGGTGCTTGGAAACATAGTGGATGATGGTCATATGATACTTTAGAGCTCTTTCTCAACGAATATTTTACCGAGGCTATACTTAATCCACCGCACACTTCACTTCACATATAGAATTTAAATACCGTAGTTACAGTGGTAAGACCTGCACTTTCTTTTCGAATATTTTACTTGGTGCGCGCCTTGCATGAGACAGGCTTGTAACTACTCCCTGAAGCCTTGAAGATAGCTTACTTCTATGCAAAATAACGCAACAATTTGAGGCCGACTATGAACACATATACAGTCGCGGACTTATTTTTCGAAATGAATTGCGACGGTAAAACCAATCTGGTCGTTCTTTTAGATCTCCAGCACAGCAGGAAAATTGTTTACATGCATTTGCTCAGTGTTGTGCTCCGTTAAAATAAAGCCTACTTGGAATTTTGTCATAGTATAGGACATGGGTACGTTTCGTGTGCACCCATCACGCAGTGTGATGTGCATCGCGGGTCACCGAGAAGTACCGGTATTCCGCACAAGCGACCTTGTCTGAGTGACACTGTCAGTTTAAGCTGCGCTGCCGAAAATCAATTTGGAGTTTTATTGGCTCCATGACCACTTGCGAGCTAGGCCGTTTCCTTCAGTATAAACGCACACACGAAAGGAAGGCGTCCGCGGAAGTTGCCGGCAGATCGCCCGCAGACCCAAATTCCAAATCACGCACGTGACCGTCAGTCTTGTCTGTGCACGTGGTCTCACGCCCGATCGCCGATGCGGACTACTGGTTCAAACATTCTAAGGACGTGCTCCACACAACGGCTTGCCCATCACCGCACCCGCCGGCTAGGCCCAACCAATGCCACCGCGGCGCACCGTCGGAGTTGGCGACCAAAGTCGCTGTTTCTTATCTAATGCGGGATACGGTGATGGTAACAAGGGTAATTCCATCATCGGGAGGACAAGTACTGCCATCTAGTAATGGCTTGCGGAAATTTACTAGCGTGCGCGTATATGCGGGCGTGACCGTTTAGCGAACCTGCTTTTCCAAATTTGTCGCACTCCCAAGTCGGGGTGCGGGCCTTACAGGAGGGCGAGCCTTACACAAGTAAATGCATTAGTATTTCTACCATTATCGCTAAATTGGGTCTTGGTGGCACTTATAGTTCCCCCGAAGCAGCGAGATAAATTATGCGCCATTTGTAAAACACATTCAAGGCGTTTCGAAGCGCTTGCATACCTAATTTATTGCAAGCGCCGAAACTTACTTTTTCTACACGTCACCCGTAACCTGGACGTTATTTTAGTGTTATATAAACAAGTTGCCTCGTTTAGTGCACCGAGGACACCGAGGAAACCAACTCCAAGCCTCGTGTAACGCATAAAAATGCCGATAAAACGAGAACCTACAATTATTTTCAACGCTTCTAAATAAGAGAGAAATGCTTCGTCACCCAGAGTTTCGCCACACATTACAATTAACGTGCGCCCAATTTTCACGGAATGTGAACTCGGTGTGAGGTACAGTTTGTTTAAGCCTCTTGAAAACATTGTGGGTAACGGCTGTATTACACTCTGGAACGTTGTAATAAATACTTTTCTACAAAGGTTGTAATTAACATACACAAATCAACATTCATTGTACGTTACCCACAACATGCCTTCTGCTTCAGCGAACTATAAAGAACGGGCTTTGCATAGTTCGCCGACGAGACCAGGAAAATCAGGTACACACCTCATGAAATGCATTAAGTTTGTGCAAAACGAGTACTCAGTAACTATTTTGAAATGGCCAAGATTAAGCTACATACTTCAAGCATTCGGTAGACGTCACCCATAGCATGGCCTAAAAGCATACCTGCCAACCTGTAACCACTAAAATTTGTGAAGTCCTGTTGACACGACGCTGGAGAAAGAAGAGGAGGGAGAGGGGGAGGGAGGGAGAGAGGGAGGAGGGCTAATTAGCACTTATTTCTTTTCAGTTTGCCCGGAGAAGAGGCCTTTCAGGTGTATTACACACTGTACCAACGATGGTTTACTTTCAGGCACACGCAGAAGCAGCAGCAAGCTTGGACAGCAGGCGCTGACAAGTAGCATATTGTTTTGCGACATTGCTCTTACCGATTTGGCCTTCTTCAGGAACTTCCCTGTATAAACTTATTTGAAGCGAGTATCTTTCTTGAATACTTTCTCCTCAGGTATCAAACAGCAAGGCCCTGCCCTTTGTGCTACCGTACAGGTTTTCCTTTCTAATTTCTTTTTCGTCATTCTTGTAAACTTTTCGGTTTTTTTTTTTCTTTCGATCCCTTGCATCCAATTTATTGTCTCTGTCTCTCTCACTTTCCCTTTGACGACTCCTGATTGTCTATTTACACTTTCAATTACCTGTACTTGGTTGCTAACTTTCTTGTTCCCTTCCTCCATTCTGTGTACACGCTTTCGAGGTACAAATAATTGTGGACTTTAGCTACTCATTTATTTTCCCTCATGTTCCTGACTCCTTTTTCAAGACTCATTTTGTTCTGTGCTTCTCTGACTTCAAAAGAGGCCCAAACAATGTAAGCATGTACTGCCTCTTTGTGGTTTCACCGTGGCTCCCCGAAACCGACCGGCCTACTTATCTTTGGTTGACCTCCAACCCCGACAAAATGCCTGACATCAAGCAAAAAATAGCATTTGCGCACGTTAGTGCTATAGCACCATTCCTCCTTTTCAGATTCATCCAACCATCTCATTCATTGTAGCCCCAGAATGCTCTGTGCTTTATTATTGCTGCATTCCTTTTCTCCTTCATTTTTACGTTTTCTTGTTGACAGCTTAGTAGGTATTTCTTTCGTTTATGTATACACCCAGGAATTTATATTGCTTGAGTATGGGTATGACTTGCTGTTGAATTGCATGATACCACGTCATTACTGGTCAGAGGTGAGCCAACGTGGTGCCACCGAGCGGTGACGGTTGCCAGGAACATCGACGCCCGTTGACGCCGACTGAGTTAAACCGCAAGACACTACCGTATTCACTATCCTTATAGCTGTCCAGGCTGGCGGCCATCTTTTCTACATAATTACTCAGTGATAAAAGAATTCCTACCTAAATATCCTCATTACAACAAATATACGTCACCAATCATCATCATCATCATCAGCCTGGTTACGCCCACTGCAGTGCAAAGGCCTCTCCCATACTTCTCCAACTACCCCGGTCATGCACTAATTGTGGCCATGTTGTCCCTGCAAACTTCTTAATCTCATCCGCCCACCTAACTTTCTGCCGCCCCCTGCTACGCTTCCCTTCCCTTGGAATACAGTCCGTAACCCTTAATGACCATCGGTTATCTTCCCTCCTCATTACAGGTCCGGCCCATGCCCATTTCTTTTTCTTGATTTCAACTAAGATGTCATTTACCCGCGTTTGTTCCCTCGCCCAATCTGCTCTTTTCTTATCCCTTAAAGTTACACCCATCATTCTTCTTTCCATAGCTCGTTGCGTCGTCCTCAATTTCAGCAGAACCCTTTTCGTAAGCCTCCAGGTTTCTGCCCCATACGTGAGTACTGGTAAGACACAGCTGTTATACACTTTTCTATTGAGGGATAGTGGCAACCTGCTGTTCATGATTTGAGAATGCCTGCCAAACGCCCCCCAGCCCATTCTTATTCTTCTGGTTATTTCAGTCTCATGATCCGGATCCGCCGTCACTACCTGCCCTAAGTAGATGTATTCCCTTACCACTTCCAGTGCCTCGCTACCTATCGTAAACTGCTGTTCTCTTCCGAGACTGTTAAACATTATTTTAGTTTTCTACAGATTAATTTGCAGACCCACCCTTCTGCTTTGCCTCTCCAGGTCAGTGAGCATGCATTGCAATTGGTCTCCTGAGTTACTAAGCAAGGCAATATCGTCAGCGAATCTCAAGTTGCTAAGGTATTCTCCATCAACTTTTATCCGCAATTCTTCCCACTCCAGGTCTCTGAATACCTCCTGAAACATGCTGTGAATAGCATTGGAGAGATCGTATCTCCCTGTCTGACGCCTTTCTTTATTAGGATTTTGTTGCTTTCTTTATGGAGGACTACGGTGGCTGTGGAGCCGCTATAGATATCTTCCAGTATCTTTACATATGGCTCATCTACACCCTGATTCCGTAACGCCTCCATGACTGCTGAGGTTTCGACTGAATCAAACGCTTTTTCGTAATCAATGAAGGCTATATATAAGGGTTGGTTATATTCTGCACATTTCTCTATCACCTGATTGATAGTGTGAATATGGTCTATTGTTGAGTAGCCTTTACGGAATCCTGCCTGGTCCTTTGTTTTACAGAAGTCTAAGGTGTTCCTGATTCTATTTGCGATTACCTTAGTAAATACTTTGCAGGAAACGGACAGTAAGCTGATCGGTCTATAATTTTTCAAATCTTTGGCGTCCCCTTTCTTATGGATTAGGATTATCTTAGCGTTCTTCCAAGATTCCGGTACGTTTGAGGTCATGAGGCATTGTGTATATAGGGTGGCCAGTCTTTCTAGGACAATGTTCCCCCCATCCTTCAACAAATCTGCTGTTACCTGATCCTCCCCAGCTGCCTACCCCCTTTGCATAGCTCCCAAGGCGTTCTTTACTTCTTCCGGCGTTACTTGTGGGATTTCAAGTTTCTCTAGACTATTCTCTCTTACATTATCGTCGTGGGTGTTACTGGTACTCTATAAATCTCTATAGAACTCCTCAGCCACTTGAACTATCTCATCCATATTAGTAACGATATTGCCGGCTTTGTCTCTTAACGCATACATCTGATTCTTGCCTATTACTAGTTTCTTCTTCACTGCTTTTAGGCTTCCTCCGTTCCTGAGAGCATGTTCAATTCTATCCATATTATAGTTCCTTATGTCAGCTGTCTTACGCTTGTTGATTAACTTCGAAAGTTCTGCCAGTTCTATTCTAGCTGTAGGGTTAGAGGCTTTCATACGTTGGCGTTTCTTGATCAGATCTTTCGTCTCCTGCGATAGCTTACTGTTCGCCTGTCTAACGGAGTTACCACCGACTTCTATTGCGTACTCCTTAATGATGCCCATAAGATTGTCGTTCATTGCTTCAACACTAAGGTCCTCTTCCTGAGTTAAAGCCGAATACCTGTTCTGCAGCTTGATCCGAAATTCCTCTATTTTCCCTCTTACCGCTAACTCATTTATTGGCTTCTTATGTACGAGTTTCTTCCGTTCCCTCCTCAAGTCAAGGCTAATTCGAGTTCTTACCATCCTATGGTCACTGCAGCGTACCTTGCCGAGCACGTCTACATCTTGTATGATGCCAGGGTTCGCGCAGAGTATGAAGTCGATTTCATTTCTAGTCTCACCATTCGGGCTCCTCCATGTCCACTTTCGGCTAACCCGCTTGCAGAAAAAGATATTCATTATCCGCATATTATTCTGTTCTGCAAACTCTACTAATAACTCTCCCCTGCTATTCCTAGAGCCTATGCCATATTCCCCCACTGACTTGTCTCCAGCCTGCTTCTTGCCTACCCTGGCATTGAAGTCGCCCATCAGTATAGTGTATTTTGTTTTGACTTTACCCATCGCCGATTCCACGTCTTCATAAAAGCTTTCGACTTCCTGGTCATCATGACTGGATGTAGGGGCGTAGACCTGTACTACCTTCAATTTGTGCCTCTTCTTAAGTTTCACAACAAGACCTGCCACCCTCTCGTTAATGCTATAGAATTCCTGTATGTTACCAGCTATATCCTTATTAATCAGGAATCCGACTCCTAGTTCTCGTCTCTCCCCTAAGCCCCGGTAGCACAGTACGTGCCCGCTTTTTAGCACTGCACATGCTTCTTTTGTCTTCCTAACCTCACTGAGCCCTATTATTTCCCATTTATTACCCTCTAATTCCTCCAATAACACTGATAGACTCGCCTCACTAGATAACGTTCTAACTTTAAACGTTGCCAGATTCAGATTCCAATGGCGGCCTGTCCGGAGCCAGGTATTCTTAGCACCCTCTGCTACCTCACAGATCAGACCGCCGCCGTGGTCAGTTGCTTTGCGGCTGACGCGTCATCAATAGCAAAATTCAATTCATAAAACAAACCTGTTTAACCTTTCTATGCAGAAAACGCCGAAGTATTGCTATCTCGCTGATTTGCGTGATAATGATTGCGTGACGTACGTACACGGGAGCGATTTTTGGTGAAGCCCGAAATAAAGCATTTTCGTGTTAAAAACGTAAGAATAGGCGTATAACGTTTATGAACGCTTCTAGTCGCACTATCAACTTTGCTCTAAAATGGGCTTTTCGCGTTCGTGAAATGGATGGATGGATGGATGGATGAATAAAAAACTTTATTGACAGTCCTGAGATACGCGATTATCGCGCAGCGGGCCGCTCCCACGCTGGGACGGGCAGGCCGAGCCTGGCCGCCGCGTCGTGGGCTCTCTGGACGGCGCGGATTTGGTCCCCGTGGTCGGGGCTTCGCAGTGAGGTATTCCATCCTGACTGGTCTGCTTGATCTATGCCTCGTAACCAGGGGCATCGCCAGAGCATATGTTCTAAGTTGACTGAATCGCCGCACTGAGGGCAGGTATTGCTAGTATACGTGTCTGGATAGATCGAGTGTAATAAAAATGGATTGGGGTATATGGCCGTCTGCAAAATCCTGAGGGTGATTGTCTGCGCTTTTGTTAGTTTCTTGTGTGGCAGCGGATAGACCCTCCTGGTGGGCTGGGGGGATTCTACATGGGCATGGAACGTGAGACCTCGCGCGTTGGAGAGGGCCAGCTCATTTAGGTTGGTGAGCCCTTCCTCAAAGGAACCGATGTGTGCTGGAAACCACGTTAGCGTATGTGGGGTGATCACTTTGCCCTTGAGTGAGCTTCCTTGGTGATGCAGCCGATAGTAAGAACCCACCTGAAAAGCGATCATGTGCCTGAGCTCTGTTTGGTGCATACAGTGCATAAACGTGCATACAGTGCATACACATACAGTGCATAAACGAGCAGAAAGGAGGTTAACCAGGGGCCCGATTTTTATTAGTCATATCATAAGAAGCCAACAAACACTGACACCAAGGACAACATAGGGGAATTTACTTGTGCTTAATAAATGAAATAAAGAAACGATAAATTAATGGAAATGAAGGTGGATGAAAAAACAGCTTGCTGCAGGTGGGGAACGATCCCACAACCTTCGCATTTCGCGTGCGATGCTCTACCAATTGAGCTACCGCGGCGCCGTTTCCCCATCCACTTTCTTGGGTATTTATGTTTCCTAGTAAAACCCTGGGAGTGTTAGCCAGCGCCACCACTCACAAATCTTGGCGGCGCACGTGGAACGTCCTTTCTGCCGCAGGCGTCACGAGAACGGGATCTTTTTGGGTGAAGGCAACTGGTCAATAAACCCACACATGCTACCTGAAGGCATCAATGTTGCCGGATTCGAGACCCTTGTTGTGTACTAAACTAGAAGAAAGTAGGTTAACAGAGGGGCCCGATATTTATTAGTCGTATCATAAAGATCCAACAAACGCTGACACCATGGACAACATAGGGGAATTTACTTGTGCTTAATAAATGAAATAAAGAAACGATAATATAATGGCAATTAAAGTGGATGCAAAAACAACTTGCCGCACCCGTGGAACCACTAACTGATATCTCTTGCGATAGGTTCTGGCACGCTTTCTTTTTCCAAGCTTTGCGACCTGCTTAGACGGACTTTGGTGCAAATTCTAAGCTTATGAAAGATCTCGACGCAGAATTGAATTTAGTTGCTGCGTGTGTGGTCGACTGTCATTCCTGGTTAAGTGCACTTCGCTTGTCTCTGGTTCACTCTTTGCAGGTGCGCGAAGTAGCGGCGCAAGCCAAGTCGCAGGGTAAGGTGCATGTGAATGTCACCACGTGAATAATTTCAAGCCACGTCGCAATGGGTAATAGTTCTATGTGTCACTTACAGCTTCGCTGTCCGTCTACCTTCACAGCATGGATCGGAGCCCAAGATATTTTAAAACTAGGTCTAATACAAATCTATTAAGAAAAAAAATACGAGTGCCAATTTGCTGTAGAGATCTATTACTTAACGTAGGTTTGGGTACTGCGTTGGCTCTGTTTCATTTTCATAGTGAAGGACATAGAACATACAAAAATACTTGTATTTGTCTAAAGTAATTGTTATCTGATGCTTTTACACACACACACACACGCACACGCACACGCACACGCACAGGCACAGGCACACGCACAGGCACACACACACACACACACACACACACACACACACACACACACACACACACACACACACACACACGCACGCACGCACGCACGCACGCACACACACACACACATATATATATATATATATATATATATATATATATATATATATATATATATATATATATATGTGTGCGTGCGTGCGTGCGTGCGTGCGCGCGCGTGTGTGTGTGTGTGTGTGTGTGTGTGTGTATATATATATTTATATATATATATATGCGAAAGAGTGAGATTTTATTAAAGTACTAAAGAATTTAAGAAACGCCACATATTTTTAAATATGCAAGAACCAAGTTTGCGCCAGTCTGCTATGTTTTGTATGGATAAACATAGTGCGGACAGGAACAAACATAAAGCTCATGATAAGCGGAACCTTGGCTTACAACTATTTTATAAAGGTCGACCGATGCATGTTTATCGATCGTTTACTACAGAGAGAAAGGCAAAATCACTAGATTTTGCCTTTCTCTCTCAAATGCAACAAATTTCATTAACATAGTCCAGGGTATATCTCAGAAAAACGTTTTTGCGTTTTACATCTATTTGAATAGGCCGCGTCGGAGTTTGGCCCGAGCTAAAGCTTCCTCTTAAATGTTTTGTTAAGCTCTTGGAGATCGACGAATAAAAAAAAACACGTTCTTACGAGAAAACGAAGAACAAGAAAGCGCTCACAAAACTCCAGCTTCACGTGTACAAATGTAACTTCCTTTCTTTTCTTTTTTTTTAAGTGTTTGGAAAATTTCCCCGCAGAATGTTTCATGAGGCAACTTGACCAGAAGACAGTTTTATCATCAGCGGCCTGTGTTCTGGGATCAGGCCAGCCCGCAACGTGATACGGGGACGGTTTGAAGCGGATTCAGCAAAGATAGCATGCGTAAATAGGCCGAGAAAGGAATATCATTGAAGCAGACCTCTGCACAGGGTGCCTGAAGTGCGGTAGTAGGCGTGTTTCTATAAGCCATACTTCAGAATGTTCGTGGCCTCTTGACCAATTTACAAGGTAATTCTGGAATAAATACGCGACTGCCCATGCAAGAAAATGACGAGGACTGAAAATATCGCAGATACGCCTCTGCCGTAAGTACTTCGCTTCTCTCTCTTTCCTTTTTTTGCATGTCAACTGAATGCCACGTGTTTGCTCTAGCGCTACATGCAAATACGTAGCAATGAAAAATTTTACGCTACACTGTAGCGGTGGTATGTTATTTCGCACGATATACCTTATACATCTGTGGAACTGGATGGTGGGCTCGACTCTCTTTCTCAGCGACGCAGAATGTTCGTGACCATTATCGCAGGGACATATTCCTCAATTTCGTTTCCTGCAATGCTTTCACTTTCGTGCGATACAGTATCCTATCCAGCGCCTCACTGTAGCGACGAGTAGGACTTTACTTCATATTGTCTTTCCACCCAGGATATGTATATTGTATGACTAACCTAAGTAAGTCAGGATGTGGTGAACTGACCTTTGAGGCGTGTTAATTTGTGGAATGTGCGGGCTGTAGATAGCTTAATCCATTGGCGTGTTAATTTCTGTCGGGCTAGTTTTTTTCATTATCAATTGGTGCTGAGACAGTTCGTCGGTGCCGACAATCGTTGGCTTACTCGTGCAAACATGTTTGTGGATATGTCGTGTCCGGCAGTTAGAGTTACAGAGTATGGAATAAAATGCAGATTTATTATTATTATATCGTCGCGCGCTTGGTATTGTTTGTCGTATACCGCATAACTTCCACTCCCCTATTGCCTATCCGAAGTTCTACTCTAGGGCGCTACAACGTAAACCTATTCCAAACTTTTCTATTCCAATTCTGCAATCAGCCCTCCGCGATTGGTCAAAACCTTTTTAGAACCACCCCAACTTCGCCTGCCTGACGCGCGACGTCACGAAAACCGCGATAGATCTGATATGACGCGTACACACTAAATATGCATCATTGGACTGAACAAAACAAAAATTGTAATTTCTGATTCGACGCCTTTTCGTCATTAGCCCTCGGCTATTGATCAAAAGTTTTCGGGCCGCACCTACTTCACCTGCCTGTCACGGGACGTCACAAAACCGCGAAAACTCACCGCGTCAAAGTGACGTGTACGCGTTAAAGGTTCGTTAATATGCCGAACAAAACTGATTTTTTTTTTCTGAATAGCCACAAGGTGCCCCGTTCCGAAAGAATTAAAAGATGGCGGCCGCCGATCGTTAAGGCACTGGCTACTCGCACCTGCCGGAGAGTATGGGTATATTTGCGGGCAATAAATCTTTTTGCGTGGCCACGTAACGTTTTCAGGAACTTTGGGCACGCTTACGACCTCGCTCTGCCAACTCTTTGCTGAGGATCCGTTTTAGCGGTATTCTTAACCTTCCGTTGCACGCCGCCGCGATTTTCAACCAGGCACCTCAAACTCCCTAAGGGAAGGCGGACCAATCGCAGACGCCGGCACTACCTTCTTCATCCGGTTATCGATTTTGAGTGCACTGGCTTGGCCCCATCCAATCTCTTTCGACTTGAGCGTGCTCCTCGCCTCTTGTCAGCATATTATATAAGGCAAGCCGTTCACTGTAGGCAATGTTATTCGTTTTGAAAGCAAACAAAAGCGACCTCCTATGAACGAGGAGAGTATTTGATAGGTGTGTTCAGACAACCCTGCGGGTCACCCCCCGATGCTTGCGTTGGCGGTGACATCGACATCAGGAGATTGTAATAAAAACATATTGAAATAGTTCCACGTTATAGGGAGCCTACTTTATGCCTTCCACTACTAAGGAATGCCTCTGTAGTTTGGCGCAGGACGCAAAAATATAGTTCTGACCAAATTGAACGCGTGAGAATTAAATTTTATAGCACCCCTATTGCCTTTCTGGCGACCATGACCCAGCCCTCTCAAATACACCTAAACTCACACCTCTAAAATAAAGACGTGTCAAATGAGACCTGTTTCGCTATAAAGTGGCCCATGACATTATGCCTTACCCAAAGCTTGTCGATCATGTTAAATTTTTCGTGTCGCGAAAGGCCGCACACGTGTAAGGCGAATTATAGTAACGTGAACGTCATGCACAGCTCAAAAGCTCTCTTTATGTATATAGGAACATAATAAAGGGTGTTATGCAGGCTTCCGTATGACCACCTCGCTGAGCTGTGGTCCGCACTTCGTTTCTGGAACTTACTGCCCTTGTATCCTTCTCTTGTGTTGTGTAAGTGTCATCGTGTTTCAAAAGGAGGTAATGGACACCTTGGAAATGAAAGAGAGCACGTGGAAACCGTGGAATTCATCAGAGCAGGTAGACAGGATTTAAGAGACTACTCGAAACAGGAAAGTCCAATCACGGGAGTCACCCGCAAATTTGCTGTGATTGAAAGCCTTGCGTGATAATTGTTTTACGAGTAACTGTTCCAAAGCCTGTCACTGCTGTTTTTCTGAAGAATGCGTGCTGATCAGTAATGGGATCCTAATTTTCCGTAACCACAATCTTGTCGGTAACTATTGCTGTTTCTTCTTTCTTTATGCAGTCGGCGAGAAAGAGACACATTTTGCAGGCAAGGGAAAAGCCAGTTTGGAAATACGAAAGCGGCCGCCGAAACTGAAGAAATTATTCAAGGCCTAAATTGTCCTCCTACCACTTTGGAATGGAAAGACATTACCTTCTCTGTTGAAACAAAGACAGGTAAATGCACATTCATAAGTGTATCTACTGCATAAGTGTATCTACTTATATATAGTTATTTATTTTTACCATCAAAGAAGATGTGTATATTGCAGAGGGGAGAGGTGATAAGCCACGTATATATATAGAAGGAAACAGGCTAATTCTAAATTAATATCGTAAAAAGGGCTTAGAAAACCAGTACCAATAAGTGATACAGAAGAACACACAAGCAAGGGAAAAATACATGAAAAAATACAAGAACATAGTAAGTATCAATCAGAAATGAAATATAGACAAGCTACTGAAGAATACGAGCAGGCATAAAAAACAAATCACTCAGTGGCCACAGACCAACTAATCGAAAAAGAGTTACCAGTGCATTTTTGAAGTGTATGGGATCACTGATGCTTCTTACAGATCGTAGAGGCTGATTAAAATGTTTCGCATTCGTTGGTAAAAACTAGAGTGATTGTGTAACCGTGTCACTTTTGGGTAGGCTGACCTTTGAAGTTGATTAAGACGCGCAGCTATAAATGGTGCGGGACGGATCTTGCATATTCCTGCCATTGGCGAGTGAAGGAAGCTGCAGTCATGTTTTATTGAAGGCTAGGCTGGATGTACGGTGGTAATTAGACAAGGCGAAACTGTTTTCGGGGTTTCGTACTGCTTCTAGATTTTGGGTTAATGTAGGATGGTATTGGCCTCACCATGACAGGGCATATGCAAGCTGCGGGCGACCGTCCGTGGTGTAATGCAGAAGTTTTGCAGAAGATGGCAGCGTGAGAAAGTTGCGGCGCCGGTTGCTTAGGGCGCAGTTGTTTTTAATTTAATGCGATCACCAAGACAAGCTGTTGATTATGCAGTACCCAAGGTACTTGTATAACGTTACTGATTCTAGCGGCTGATTATGTGATATGTAGGGTGCACTGTGTTAGTACGCGCAATATACATGGCCTTGAATTTGCTGAAGTTTGGTTACATGTGCCATGTGTGGCGCCACCAATGCACAGAGTTCAAGTCCGTTTCAAGAAGTGTAAAGTCAGATCCATTAGTTATATTACGGCATATCGCGCGATCTTCCGCAAGTAAACAGACCGGAGAGGACATGTGAATAGGCGACTCATTTATGTATATTAAAGATAGCAGTGGTGCGAGCACAACTTTATGCTGTGGGCTACACAAGATGTGCATCGTAGATGACGTCTCATTGTCGACGACAAATTGAGCGGGGTGAGTAAGGAATGCTTCAATCCGTTCATTTACGGCAGCATTGAGGTTCACCATGTTTAATTTATCTAAGAGGAGAAAGTGGTTAACTTTTCAAATGCTTTAACAAAATAGAGGTAGATGCGGTCAGTAAGAAGAACACAATCAATATTGTCATGCAAGTCATTAGTGGTTGAGAAAAGTTTAGTGTTATATGAAAAATGCTTACGAAATCTATATTTAAATGGAGTAATTAATTTATTGTTCTCAAGAAACCGTACAAAGTGGGTGCATAGGAGAATGAACACGGTTAATTACGATGTGAATTTCAATTTATCTTACGTTTATAACGAGTGTCGAAACGGACGCTCATAAGAAAAAAGTTCAGTTGTTGTGATAGTACAAGTAGAAACTTCAGTTGTGGTCAAATAATACTTGGAGGTAGTGGTTCTGTGCTTGCTCGTCCACACTGTTCGTGTTCTTTCGCGTGTTGCCGATAGATCCCGTTATTACTATCGATATAGTACAGCAGGCAGTGCCTTAGTTATGTGATGAGTTACTTCACCGCGGGCTACTTTTTTTTTTTCTGGCAGGCTATGTCTGAGTTGTGCGATATTTTATCTCTCGACTATTTTCCCTTTTCGAATTTGTTCGATTTTATCTTTTATTAACACTTGTTCCACACCGTTGTTTATTTTTGGTGCCATGAATAGCCAACCGCCCAGTGGCGTTCTTTCTCAGGTTCTGATCATTTAATAAAAAACAACCATAACAAACGTCTATGTTGCGCTGTACGTGCTTCGAACATGAGCTCCCACCAATTATCCCAATTTGCAGTTTTGTCGCCATGCGTTTCTTTCTTGCTTTAACTTCATTCTTTCTTTTCCCCTTCTCCTTTTCCCGACTGTAGGGTAGTCAACCGGACTGTTGACTGGTTAACATTCCTGCTTTCCTTACATCACCCCTCTCTTAATGAAATTTGCAGGAAAGCGAGCACTGCTGTCTCGCATGTACGGGAGGGCATTACCCGGGACGCTCACCGCCATCATGGGTCCATCAGGAGCTGGCAAGACCTCGCTTCTCAATGTTCTTTCCGGTCACTAGTAAGCACTATCATATGTCACCGTACGTGGTAGTGCAATGCAACTCGGAACCCCTGAATAAAGATTACTTTTGCGCTGTCCGGCAACCCAGCGTGTAAATTAAATCTGATGGCAGTTACGCACAAGTCAACCAAGGACTTTGGTTCAAGAATGCAGCGAATTTTAGTTATATTTTTGGTGACCCGCGTCGTCCCATGCTTTTGAGCCTGATTGTGTCAATGTGGTTCTCAATTTCTCACTTTTGACTGTTTAACTATAATTAATCCTCTCTGTATCATGCGAATGTTGTGGGATCGTTCCCCACCTGCGGCAGGTTGTTTTTTCATCCACTTTCGTTTCCATTAATTTATCGTTTCCTTATTTCATTTATTAAGCACAAGTAATTTCCCCTATGTTGTCCTTGATGTCAGTGTTTGTTGGCTTCTTATGATATGACTTTTAAAAATCAGGCCCCTCGGTTAACGACCTTTCTTCTCGTTCAATCCTCTTTCTAAATATTTAATGTTTTAGGCAACACCGATGTTTCGGGTACATCGGTCACTAGATTCCTAAGTGCGCTATGTCAAATAATAATAAAACAAAGGAGTAAGAGATAAGTGACAAGTGATCCATCTTAGGAGGCCTAGACAAGGAGAACGAGAATGACTCCAAAGACGGCGAAAAACAGCACAGCCAGTAGGTTCCATTGACTTTAAGATAATAATAATAATAATAATAATAATAATAATAATAATAATAATAATAATAATAATAATAATAATCAACATAGCCTGGCTCGAGTTCTTTTCCATGTTGTTCGAAGTTTGCAAGAGCGCCTGCTTCTTTTTCAATCTTCCGTAGCGGGTAAGAGCCATTGTTTGAAAAAAAAGTTAAGAAACAAAGAAAAAAACATTTAAAATACGAATGCACGCTATGTCTTGGATAAATAGTTTTCGTGTAGATGGTGTTTTGTGCTCGTGACAATACGCAGAGCAGTAGGATGGCTTTGAGGTAGACCTTAAGAAATGCTGACCGAGAGACCACTCAGCATGTGGGGGCTACCAGCTTTCAGTGAGATAGATAGATAGATAGATAGATAGATAGATAGATAGATAGATAGATAGATAGATAGATAGATAGTAAGATAGATAGATAGATAGATAGATAGATAGATAGATGTCTTTAATGAAACCCAGATAATCCTGTCGGCATGTGCGAAGTCGCCTACGTGTAACTCTGCATGGGAGAGGGCATGAGGACCCAGTGGCGTAAGAACTATTTCTCGAGCAGGGGAGGGGGAAGTCGTAAACGATCTGACCACTATCTCCCTCTCTCTCGCTACGTGTCATTACTAAAATTATTTGCTATTAGAGTTTCCAGATATTGTGCGCATACATCGCATGACTGCTAGTGCTAAGCTATTGCAACTGGCTTGGCACGTGGCTACCATAAACGTTGTAACGTGCACACAGTTTAGAAAGGCATGCATACGCATATTGCTCCACCTTTTTACCCTTTTGCACGGTAAGTCAGCATTGGGAAAGGAGTTACGCGAGTGAATAATTACTTACCCTTCCCTAAATTTTCTTTTATTCGCCTGGATTTCCACGCGACATGATGTAGAAGTGCAATTAAATATAAGTCTCGAGGCCCATTTCACGCAGTTATTGCAAAAGTGACTCACAAAATGTGTAGTCCTTGAATAACCGTTCATAGTCTTCTGGTTGGCCACTTCTTAACTTCCCACCTCCAAGTACAGTTTCGCGGACTGTCTCTGTCCCAGCTTCTCAGCACACGGGTTGTTTTCTTACACTGAACTCATTTTCATGCTAGTCAATAATGAAAAACTAGGCGCATGAAGGGTATATTGTGAGTTGCCAGCTGGAAAAATCGTAGAAATGTACGAAAGGACCATGCTGGTTTTACTACACGTCGACAGGGCAAAATGAACTCATCATTTTCGCATAACAAGGGAAAAATATATCATGGTGCAATAATATTATGATCAGCAGTCCTTTTCGTGAAGCGTGCTCTTCAACAGGTCACTCTGCGTTTAAGATTACTTTTTAGAAATTTGGCTTTAACGTTCCTGTCTTCTTCACGAAATGCAGCTTGATTACTTTTATGTAGTTCGTTGTGGCTTACTGATGACGGGCAGGCTGCCTCTTGACTATTCATTATAAATGAATGTTAGTATTTCGGCGAGATACCTTTGGCAAAATGAACACATTACAGTGGACAGAACATGGTTACTGTTCGTTACAATACAAGGTATGTGCACTTAAACAGCGCTAACCACTTCGTCTCGGGCTTTCGGTTTGTCAATGTTTCAGGAAGAGAACCATGGTATCTTTTTTAAACAATGAGTACCTTGTCACCAACAAAGGTCCTCAGGGTACAAAAAACTGTGAGCTTTTAGTCGCACTAGCATTTTGATAAGCGGTGTAGCTTAGTTACTGTAAACAATTACTGTAAATTTACTCTTACTGTAAAAGTTACTGTAAACAGCGATGTTGCATCGCTATCTTCAAGTGATGCCTTTGCTGCAGCCGTATGAATTGCAATTATTTTTCTCTGTGCTTTGTGCTTGCGTCAACAGAACCGCTTTGTTTCACTTCGCGCATGTACGGTTATGCTCTGCTTCTTTTTTTTCTTCTTTTTGTTGTGTCGGCGATTTGCCCTGAGCTGTAACTTTTGTTTTTCATGTATTCTATATTAACTGCTTTTTGTCAATGATATATGTACTTCTCCCCCCCCCCTTCCCACCCCCCTTCCACTGTAATGCCAAACTGGCGCTGTGGGTACTGTGATAAATAAAAATAAAATAAATGAATTGTCTCTCGTTGTGAACACCGCTCGAGCCCACGGCTCTTACGATTGCCAGCCGTAGCAATGAAAGCATGGCACAGTGCTTTGATGTACTGTTAATTACTGTTTACTACAGCCACGAAGGTTACGACGGTGAAGTTCACGTCAACGGCTATCTGCGAGATGTGAAGCTGTTCAACATGCAGAGTTGCTACGTCATGCAGGACGATTGCTTACTGCAAGATCTGACAGTACGTGAAGCCCTCACCATGAGTATAGAGCTCAGAACCTCATCGAATGGAGGCGAACCCATATCCCATCTCGTAAGTTTTCTTCAGCAGGTTTTTATTCGCCTATAAAGCCAGACCTTTTCAACTTTGAACATTGCGCAAGGCATAGAGACGGGGTTTTGTTCGTTTAGTACTTAGTGGGGGGGGGGGGGGGGGGAGGCTTTCCGTAGTTAATCGGGCGCAAGTTACAAAAACTTGGAGGACGCTCAAGCTTCGCCTTTAAGAGTGAAACTCGATAGCAATCAAAAATCGCTGATTGCTTCTCACGCTTCCCGGCAACTGCAGCTTATAGAACCGTAATGTTTAGCTCCAAAGGCTGGCGGCGAACGCTATGCACGAAGGCGGGATTTCAGGTTCTTTTTTTTTTCTGTTCCCCGCACGGCAGGATACGCCACTGCCGCTGCGATGATGATGATGATGATGATGATGATTTATTGGCGCCTCCTTTGAAACGGGGCGGTGGCAAACTGTCATAGCCTGCTTGATTTAATGTTTGATTTAATTAAGTCTTTTTTGTATCCCTCAAAACTTTTATCTACCTTGTACCACTACGTATGCCGGTACATGATAAGGTCGTATCAATCTCTTCGCTGTTTTTTTTCCACCAATACTGTAAACGTATGTTGCTTATCTCGACTGCAGACCGGTTGGTGCTTCCGTCCACTTCAAATACAAGCGCTTCTGGAAAGTCTACGTTGCGTATACTGGTCTCGCTGAGTGAATCCCCCTGCATTCCGTTATTATGTGCTTCATGGTCTCCGGATCTTTTCTGCAGCAATACACATGCCTAATCTAATTGCGAATATTTGCTGCGGTATGTTTTCCCCCGTAGGCAACCATCTCAAGCCTCATGTAGCAAGGTACTTCCCTTCGTATCATCGTCCAAAACTCCCTTTCTAATTTCTTTCTTCTTATTCTTGTAAATCTCCGCGGTCGTTTTCGTTTCCATTCCGTGCACTCAATCGGCTGTCTCTGTTTCTCTCACTTTTTTTCTGATTCATCCTGGTTGTCTATGCACACTTTCAATGACCCTGCACATGGTTGCCAACATTCTAGATGCGCGGATGCGCGGAGGCTAGCGTCATCCGGATGGTGTTGGAGGAAACCGAGCTGGGCGTGCCGCTTCCACTTTTATTAGACAGACCTCAAACGGCAGCTGGAAAAGTTATTTGTGTTTGTATATTCACACTACAATCCGACGCTATCATGTCTGAAGGTTGTGTCTAAGCCGTACTTTGCGAATTTTTCAACGCAATTTCTTTTGCTTTGAGTGGGAAATTCAATTATTTCAGTAACGGCTAAAGGTTTGGCACACGTGGTTTGTGGTAATATCTCGCTCGCGGAACTCCGACAACGGACGCCGACACCGACGCTGGATTTTCCGTGACGCGGGGCTCTTAACGCTGTCGCGTTAAAAAAAATTATTTGAAGCCCTTCGGATGCATTGAACAGCGAACAGCGCAGTGAGTGATTGCCATTTGCCAATACAAACCAATAAAGGCGCACATAGAAGAGAAGCAGGGTTCCGCGGCTGAAATACCTATTCGCCTCCAGCACGTAGAGGCGTCAGTCAGCTCCCTAGTGGCACTCGCTATCCAATGTCGACTTACAGTAAGATTTTAAGGAGGCAGAACTTTTTAAAGTTCTGCCAATATGCGATACGAGCTTTAAAGTGAAATAATATGACTTGTGAAGCAAGAAGCCGTGCCTAGCCCACTGTCCAATGAACTAATTTACATTTATGACTTTGCAACATGAACATACCGGTGGGTGTACACTAATTATCTACTTTTTTACATTGCAGTTTTGCTTGCTGCTATATGATGAATCTACTGGAATTATGCTTGCGTTTCCTATCGCTGGCTTCGTAGGTGTGCCAATGGTTCTCGTACGAACCTGTCATGAAGCTTCACCAGTGCAAAAAATCGGAAACCGTCGCCTAACAAAGTTCTGGATGAAATTTGACAATTTGATATACTTGGCTTAGAGGCTGCTCGTGACCAGCTTCTGCCCACCTGAGAAGACTTTTCGTGTGAATTATGGTATGCGTAAATACGGAGGGGCGGGGATGTCCCAACACTGAAAAGCTCTTATGCAACCTAATTTTCGCCCTGCCACGAGGGAGTGGCTAGACCATTGTTCAAATACTCGCGCCGCATATACAAGGTATTCACTATATAGAAGCTTATCGAACTCTCAGCCTCTGTAAAAGTGAAACGTTGATAAACACAGTTAATTTTACCGCAAGAATGCTTGACGACCATACTTTGTTTCAGGGTGAGCAGGTCTGCCATTTCTTTTATTATCGCCAATTGGTTTGCGTTTGCCTATCAGCACATGCGCTGGATTGCGCATGACGCAAACACCACTCATGATAGCATGTGGATTGCTAAGTCACTAAGTGCGTTTTATTTTCTGCGTCAACTTGTTGTCATAGATAGCAAAACAGGTCTTATTACTGAGACCATTATGAAAGCTAGCTGTGCCTACAATGCACATGAGAAGCACATGACATCATTGTAACGGATGCATTGCGTAAGTATTCTTCGATAAACATTGATATGGTGAAATAGATATTGCAAAATACCTTCTTTTGTTGTTGTTTCTGTGAAACAGGTAGTCGAAGTGATCGAGCGTTGGGGGCTCGAAGAATGCGCAGATACGTTGACTAGGTATCTTTCTGGTGGGGAGAAAAAGCGCCTCGCCATTTCACAAGAGCTCATCAGCAATCCATCGGTGATATTTCTTGACGAACCTACCAGGTCAGTTGCACGATTCTTCACTGTAAGTTGCACGGCTCACGCTATTGACAGCTGAATGAGTGGTCGCATTGTATAAAGGGAGCTGTTTTTTTATGCTATCTAGCGAAAACAACTCCAGCAGAATGGCCAGCTGGGATAGCTGGAACGCATTATGTTTACCGGTAGAGCGAAATACATCGGCCGATAAAAAGCGTTCACCATCCTGTCTCATCTTTTTTCTACTCTTTCGTGTGCTGTATTATAGCGCGGGTCCTTAACTTGAAAACGCTTCAAATAACAACAGAAATTGTATCATCTTTGCCTGAGATAGACAGCAATGGAGATGGCTTTTGAGCGCTTAGAAGCACGGAGAGATAGCGATAGCACGCGACTGTAACAACACCATCCGTAAATAGTTCAAACGGGCTGCTAGAAACAGTGATCAATGCTGTTAGGGCCACTTCTTTTTTCTCTAATCAGACTTCTATAGTAGCCATTGCATTGCTTTAGTAATAATCAGCACATCGGCACGAAATAATTTGGCGATTTTTAATTGCTTAGCGCCTCCCTGCTTAATGATTAACCAGGCACACCGACTGTGTGTTGTAGACACCACGGTCACTTTAGCCTCAGATGTTCAGCGGTTCCTTGGAACCCGCACTATTTCTTTGCACCGGCTTCTGGGATAGGCTTTTTCCTACCGAATGCGACGTTGACACAGTGGCATGAGCAAACACAAACTTAGTACAGGATATCATGCTCAGACGAACGGTCTTACGGAGCGGCTTATTCGAACAATAACGGCAAAGCTGTCCATGCGTGTTTCTGATAACCATCGTGATTAGGATACTCCTCTCTCTTTTGTGACATTCGCGTACAATTCATCACGCCATGTTATTACTTGGACGGGCCGAGATCCAGTATTGCTCTTTAATACGATACTGCCTACCACTCAAGAGTCCGTGTCTCAGTATACAAGTGACGTCATTGCTCGAGCCCAAGAAATACGCCAAGTTGCTCACCATCACCTTTGTGCTTCTCAGAACAAACGGAAAAGTATTTGTGACAGTCGTCACCAGGACGTCGATGATTTTCCCAGGGATCTTGTCCCTGTGGGATCACCCACCCGCCGCTTCGGCCTCTTGAAAAAAACTAATGCCCCACTACTCCGGCCCTTACCGGGTCGTCTGTCAGATAACCGACGTAACCTACGAGATGTCTCCGATCGCACCTACTACTGGCTCTATCCAGACTTCCCATCACGTCGTTCAGGTCAGCCGCCTAAAGCGCTACCAGTCCTTCTCTGCCTAAAAAGCAGCGGGACGGCGCTTCCACGCCAAGTGGGAATATGTTGCGCAGCTCTGCACAACCCTGAGGAAGATGAGCACGAGCTTAGGTCTAAAGAAGTGAACGCTTCGATGACAAACCTGTTGTATGCTTGGCTTTGTCAATTACTGTAAATTACTGTAAATTCTCTAAATAAATAAATTAAATTATGGGGATTCACGTGCCAAAACAACGATCTCACTATGAGGCATGGCGTAGTGGGGGAATACGGAAAATTTCGACCACCAGAGTTTCTTTAATGTACACCTAAATCTATGTACACGGGTGTCTTCGCATATCGCCCCCATCGAAGTGCGGCCGCCACAATATAAATATACGCTACCCGTCTTGCTTCTTCTCTCAGTAAATATATTATTCTAAACCAAACTTAACGGGAAGCTTTAGCTCCTACTTGGGAAATGAGCAATACTTTCTTCTGACGACGAGTCCACCGCAATTCGTGAGTTATGTTGAACTTAATAGTAACATTTAAAAAGATTTCATCAAGCGAATATTTATTTAGCTTCCACTTCCTTAAATTCTAAAAAATTCGAAATTTCAAGAATGAATACATGAAGTATACGACTCTGTATCTCAGCAACTAAAAACGGTATCAAAATTCTGTAAGCGGCAGCTAATATTTCATTTAATGTGGACAAATATGATATATCATATGCCGCCCTGAAATACACCACTAATTTCTGAATATGGCATTCGACAAATTTTCACAAGCATTGTAACAACTTCACATAAGTTATAAATTCATACATCAAATTTTTCCGGTTGAGATGCTCCAAGGGATGCAGCTTATAGAGATGCGATATCAGTTTTTGATGTGAACTATAACGGATTTGTAAACTTCCTGCTTCTATTCTTTGTTCAACTTGATCGATTTCAGATAATTCTTGTCAATAATGCCATGGCCTAAATCAAAATCATTGTTGCAGTGATCACTGTGATCTAACGTGCTCTCTTGAATGCAACAATTCTCATTCAGATCGGTTGAGCGATTGAGCGATTTTCTCATAAAATCATTTATGCGTTTTACATGTATTTGAGCAGCCGGCATCGAAGAGAGGCCCGAGCTAAAACTTTCTCTTATTGCATCACAACGGTTCTATAGGAAACCCACGAAACATAACGCTGGCTACACGGAAGCCTGCGGCCGCAGTGGTTCACACAAAAAAAAAAAGTGAAGAAAGGAAACCCAACGGAAGCTATGCGGGAGCCGTTATCTCGGCCAGAAATCTCACTCGGAATGCCGTTGAGCTGTCTGGCAAGGTGTCTAGCAATATCATCGATTCATTGCCAGTTGAACAAGTAGCAGGTTGTCTTCAAGATAAGGCTGATACATAAGGGAACAGTCTCAGGCAGGGTGTGCTTATTTTTATTATGTTTTCCTTACTTTTGCGTCATGGCATACGTCACGGCGCAAATTTCAAACCTTTAACGTCGACACGCCACGTGGTGGAGAAAAAACTAACTAAACGTATGTCCAGAATTTCTTGGTATGTATGCGTCACGATGGCTTTGTGATCAACGATGCGACTGCCGCTTCGTCGTCATTACTGCTGTGACGTCATATTTTGGGTTTACCACGTATCGCTCCTCTCCTCGTCTCCACCCACTCAAACCTATTCAACGTCATGTGAATACACGCGCAGGCTCGACGCTTCTTACAAGGGGAACAGGAAGATTGCCATGTTGGTATTGTAATAGGCATGATCGCTGGCTGAGCTCGAACACGATTAAATGCGCTGTGACACCGTAGAAAATTTGCCGGGTGTGGCTGGTGACCGGCGCCATGAGCGTGCAGGTGTTTTAGAGCCGAGATATGATGCCTAACTTAACAGAAATTGGCCTTATGCATTTACATATGGGTAGGAGATGCGTTATGCCCCGATGTATATATATATATATATATATATATATATATATATATATATATATATATATATATATACTTTATTTTTAATTTGTGGCGAAGGATATTAGTAGCGTGCTGCTTGTTTTTTTGACTGCTCACATGCACCCGCGCAGTGCATAATGCCCGATAATGCGATCCGACTACTTGCGAGAGCGTCAGCAAGGGCAACCGATTAAAACACTTCCTGAGTGCTGTCTTTTCAAAGGAGATCTCAACATGCTGATCATGCGCCAACAGCAACCGTTCCGGTAAAGAACGTAGCAGTGCTTCTGCTTCATTATTTGCCGTAGTGGTTACTATATGGGCGCACGATGTTGAAGACGACCACGTTCACAATCCGCTGAGAAAGTCAAAATGTACCGAAAGTCGCCCTAATATTTATTTGGCCTTGGAGTTTTGTTGCAGAAAATTTCGGTTTCTTTGTCACTGCCACTGCGGGTTTCATGCTTTATATATACAAATCGATATTGAGATGAGTTGCATAATTTCTTGAACATTATCGTTGGCTTACTTACAATTAAACTACGACTGAATGAATGAATATTAAACTACGCTTCCTCGGTATCCACAGTGGCCTGGACAGCAGCTCAGCGCTGCGCTGCGTCCGCGTACTCAAATCGCTCGCTGAATCAGGACGCACAGTGGTGTGCTCGATTCACAACCCGAGTGCTCGACTGTTTTCACATTTTGACAACGTGAGTATAATAGGCAATAAGATTTGTAGTCCCTTGCTTGTCTTGACAGCTTACATTCACACCTGGAGTGATCCGTTAATACGGCGGAACCCTTGTGACAGCGTGGCCAAATTATTGGGAGTATTGTTAGGTGATCTTCTATGAATGATTCTCGCCGCTAGGCATCTCCATACGTCACAAATTAAAACATAACTCCCAATTTCCGTCGGAAAGTAAAACAGTGGCAGCGATCGCGGATTAGTAGCAGTCATACTGGCGGCGTTTCGCAATGCCGTGTTTTCCAGGAAGCTATCGCAGTGGAGCACAAACAATGTACACATTACTACTACGCTCAGGTGTGTAGAGGACCCGCGAGACTGGTTGGAAATGAAGTTGTTAACAGCGAGTGATTAAATGAGAAAATACTTTGAGTGAAGAGCATATACACTTTTATAATGTGTGCTAGCACGCTGCAGGATACATTGCTAGATGCAGATATGCGGGACAAAGTTATACCCGGCACTCCTTTGCAATATACAGTGGGCCGAATCGTTTATTAGGAAGAGAAAAAGCGGGCTGTGTGTGCAGCGGAGTAAAGGAAGAAAGTGCCGTCGTGGTCCACGCTAGCAAACGAAACTGTCGAGTCTACTGTTTAGTGGCACACCGACGTTGAGGCTGGCCTACTGAACTTCTAGTTGATGTTTGGCTGCGACGGCGTTCAATTGTGTTTTACGCCTACTATATGATACGCAGCATTTGAGCTTTAAAATAGTTAAGCACGGACCTTTTGCTGCCGCGTGGGTAGCGAGAATACTCAATATCTCAGACTGCAAAAATAAGCTCATATGCAGGAATCCTGCGAGAAAAGCTTTTGTTTTCTAACGTCTTTGGGCAATGTCGCCCTGTGATATCATAAATGAACAGTTGTTTAGGCAAACACAGGCTATATACTCAGCCCACTTGTGAAGAAACAAGTGTTGAGAAGTGTATGGCGAACACCTCTGGATGCAAGCGCTCGGTTTGTTACAATTTGAGGAATTATACAACTGACTATAAACAGAAGAAACGAAATAAAACAAAGAACAGCACAACAAGTGAGGACAATCTTTAGCACATTTGGTTTAATAATATTTCGGACGGTGTTTAGTAAATAGCCCCACCCCCCTTTTCCCACTTTCTATTTTCATAGCCAAACGCTAAATTTTTTCGTCCCTGTTCAACCTGCTGCTCGTTGGTCTCGCCGATTCGTTACCGCAAACCGTTCAGCTCTCCGTATATGCAGACGACATATGCATATGGGCTTCAGGTGCGGCTCGTGTAGAAGTCCGCGCACGACTTTAGAAGGCTTGAACGGCCGTGTCAACATACCTAAGAAGGCAAGGCCTGGAGCTTTCCCCTGAGAAATGTCCACTCGTTGCTTTTACTCGCAAAGCGATGGCCCCATATGCTTTGCAGATTACTGGCCAAACTGTACGATACAGACGAACGCACTGCTTTCTTGGCGTCATAATTGATAGGAACTTGTCTAGTAGCCCTCACGTCTCGTACATGACAGCGTTTGGCCGCCATCGTGGACCTTGCGTTTGTCGGCGGGAAGCCCTGGGGCGCAACAGTACCATCAATGTTGCAACTATATAAAGCACTGTTGTTGGGCTTCCTGCGGTACAGGCTACCTGTACTAGGCAATAATTGCACTACAAACATCCGCAAACTCCAGAGTGTGCAACCACAAGCACTCAGAACTTGTCTCGGTCTCCCCAAAACTAGGTCATCGATTGCGACAGTGGCCATTGCGCAGACGCTTCTTTGACAGTCTACATAGATGCAGAAATCTTGAGAGTACACATTCGCCATCTGTCTCGGATTCCCTCACACCATCTTGCTTGCTTGCCAGCAAAGAGGCCACACTGAAATTTCACCCAAAGTGTCGTAAGACATCAGTCCTACTTGCCATCACAATTTACGCCTGCTGCACGATTATCAGACACATTGTGGTGTCTGCACCGGCCGCAAGTGCAACTGACAATTCGAGGCATCAGAAAGAAAGCTGTAGCGCAGTTGCATGTTGCGCAGTTGCAAGCTTTGAGGCAAGCAACTTTGGAACACATTCACAACGTACACAGATTCCGGCAACATGTCTACACAGATTGTTACGAACGGCCTGCAAGGGTACCGACCTACAAAATATTCCCAGCCAACCACAGCGGTGGGGGTGGCAATATTCGGAGAACCAGACCCGGCCCGGCCCGCTGCGATGACTCGTTCCGGGAAAACAGCAATACGTCGCGTCCCCAAGCGAGCGCCGCCGCTATGACTAAACGCGGTCGGCGGACCAAGTATTGTTAGTGGCATAGAGTTTCTCACTATAACACCTAGAGGGTAATCTGGCGCCACCGTCTATGGGAGTTTCTTAAGCGGGCACCGTGCCGTCATGGGAATGACGGTATATGTGTCTGCGAGGCTCGTGTTGGCTGGTGTTGTAAGAGGCTTCGTCTAAAACGTGGATATGGCTACGCAAATAACACGTTCTCAAAGTAAAATCTTCATAAAAATGTTTCCATTCGCGCATATTACATCTTTACTCACCCACGATGCATGACCAAGCGAAGAAAAGCAAGAACAGACGACCAACTGTTTCAAAGCGAGCGCGAACCTTGTCGTCTGTCCTCCAACTTTAGCGGCCCGCTGATACTTTTTACGTAACATGTAGTCGTACACATACTAACAAGTTCTCATAGTTAAACAAAACATGTTTTCGCGTAATAATGAAGCTAAAACAGCTTTTCACGTGCTGTTCTAGTAGAAAATGGATCATTGTGACAGACGGAACGGTACTTGCCAAGCGCGTCTTCAAGGTGTCCTGTCTCTACGAGAACGATGCCAATCCGAATCCACAATATACCGGCATTCCCATGCATACCACAGCGCAGCAGCGCCAGATTTCCCTCTAGGTAATGTAGTGAGAAACTCTATGGTTAGTGGATTCGCCGTGGCCGCCACGGCTTGTTAGAAGCGGTGGAAATCATGGGAGAAGATGTCTGGCAGCCGTCTCAGGGGGCTTAGAAGTCATGGAAAGACACGTCGGCCATTGTCTGCGGGATCAACACTGGGATGAAGAGGCGCCTGCTCGGGGCAAGCACCATGTCTCCGAGAACCCACTCACCTCGGCGTGGTCAGTGAAACCTGTGCGGAAGTGAGTGTAACTCTCGCCCTTAAAGGCGGGTCGGCTACGATGACTTTGAACGCTCCGAGTTTGTAGCAGGTTGAACGGCCGTTTTTCCCTCACCTAGGGATCTAGCGAGGACAGAGTGTTTATAAGCAGCTGTTGTGCGGCTGCTGAGAGTGCATTGCTCTTTCAATCATATTAGACTGATGAACTGTAACGTTCTCATGTAGATACTGTAAATAAATCCCATATTCCTCGTTCTCGATGTTAAGCAATCCTTCCCGTTAATAACGCCCTCAGCGTGGATAAGTTGGACTACGGCAATGGCCAGCTACCATCTATTTCATGCCTGACTCCAAACATTACAACTGGATGCCAGCGGTGAGATCTTCCTACAACTCTGACAAGATGGATCGGTAAAACTCAACAGCTCAGCTGCTGCAGTCATTATCCCGGCAAAATCAGAAGAAATAAAAGTAAAAACTTCATGTGTTACCACATCGACGGGTGTTGAACTTGCGGCATTCTGTGTTGCACTTGTTTTCATTATTTTTGAACCACTACAACAACGGACAGTCTTTAGTGACTCCAAGGCAGTCCTTCAGTGCATAAGAAGCCCAATGCGCCTCGGACCCAATGAAGAACTGGCCTCAGAAATTCGACACATGTATCATCGCAGCCATGTGAAGAGACACAACATAATCTTTCAATGGCTTCCAGGACATCGCAGCATCAGCGGGAATGACCACGCCGTCGAAGACCACCGATTTGCACATGAAAGTGGTCAAAGTGTATTGATTCCGCTTTCGCGAACAGACGCTGCGGCTGGGCTGCGATTGATGTCCCGTGAATGTACTTTGCCTCCGTGGGACTCGATCGTTTTCAACAGATGTCGTTTGCGTTGGTTGTCTCCGGACATACGGACGCACCTACCACCTGAGTTAACATGACGTGAACAGACAATGCTGTACCGTCTGTGGCTAGGCGTTGCATTTACGAAATCATATGCTTTCCTTATTCGAATGGCCAACAGCCCCATGTGCGCCACATGCAGCATCGATGAGACGCTCGCACATATTATATGTGTCTGCCCGCGATATTGTGCCCAGAGACAAGTGATGGGCAGAGTACTGGACCAGTTGGACAATCGTCCACTATGAGAACTCAAAGCTTTACGTCAGTACTCCCGCTGAACATCCGCGCTGAAGGCCTTACTCGCGATATTAAGGTTCCTGCGGTCTACGGGGCTTCACGATAGACGTTAAGAACGCCGCCTCCTACCACTCTGCTGTGTATGCGGTTTGTTCGTGCTCGTCTCTATTTCTCTCTATCTCCCCCTTCCGCTCTCTTTCTCCTTTTATCCCCCTTCACCCCTCCCTCCGTGCAGGTTAGCCAGCCGGAACTGCCTCTGGTTAACCTCCCTGCCTTTCTACGAATCCTTTTCTCTCTATCTCTTTGACCGTTTGACCCGTTCAGCTTTACATGCTTTCGAGAGGAAGGTGCATCTACAGCGGCTCAGTAGAGCAGCTACTGCCATTCTTGGAGTCTCAAGACATCCACTGCCCGGTATTCAACAGCCCATCCGATTTCAGTGAGTGAATTTTTTTCATTGATTCATGATGTTTTGCGCCCCGAAGCTACACAGGGGCCCTACGACAGATGTTGTAGTGGACAGCTCCACATTTATCTTGACCCTCTGGATTTAAGCGATCTCAAGGCTTGGCACACACGATGTTTCGCGTTCCATCTCCATCCAAGTGTGGTTGCCGTGGCCGGCAATCGAACCGGCGACCTCGCGCTAAGCAGCAGAACGCCATAGCCACTGAGCCACAGTTTCTGTCTTTTTGGAGTTCGCGAAATTTACGCTCCTATAGCATTCGGAATGAAAAGTAAGCCTATAAGGGGTATTCACGCCACGAAGCCTCAAGCTTTGAACTTTGCATGATATGTCATTTGATAGGTCCACCGGCGCATGCGCCACCTCCCCACGGTACTGTTGGTGGCTAGAAGAGTAGGTGTGTCGGCCGCCCCGCCTGGAGCGTAGTTCCGCATCATGACGCAAAAGTGGCGCTGCGCTCAGTGCAACGGTTTTCAGCGGCGCATGTCGTCTGATACTTGTGGCAGACGGCGCGCAACTAATAAAGCACACATAGTGAAGAACTATCATCTGTAGCCATCAGTTTGTGAAATGAGGGGATGCAGGGCTCTATTATTGCGTGTTTGCAAGTTGCTAAAGTATGTTGAAGCTTCTAGGACAAAAAGGTGAGCGGCATGGTTAGCGAAGCTCATCTCCGATGGCGAATAAGCGGATTCCACACCATGTAGTGGCTGTATTTCTGCTTCAAGCAGACTTATTTCGTCGCTCTGAATTATAAATCTCGGTGGCCGAAAACAGCATCGTTCTCAGCGCTGACAAGAGCAGCAGCGGATACCACTTGTGGGAAAAAGACGCTTTTGAGAACAGCTCCTCAGACGTTACTTCACCCACATGTTCGACACAGAATTAACGTTTACCAAATATGCATTAAACTAGTACTTGCGCTCATCTCTACAATATGATACCCTTGAAAATAAGAACACACGTTATTTGGGATTGTGAAGACACAAAGTGATAATGGCCGCAAACCCTTGGAAAGATCAGAGCAACAATTGCGAATGAACCCTGCATGTGCAAATTACGACGTCAAGATTTTTTGTGCCGGCGCTTGCGGAACTTGCCATCACGTACGTGCTTTATCGTTCTCGGTCACGGGATCTGGAAGTGGAAGGTTCCATGGCTGCTGCATTTTCTCTTTGAGCAAAATTAGGTTCAAACGTCACGATCAATGAAATTCCATTGTAAGCGTGAGAATTTCTGTACAAGGAACCGAAGGCTGCACTCCATGTCTCTGCAGGAAAGTTTGCTTGTTACTCAAACATACTAAATATTGCCTGCTACGGCATAACGGTTGTAAGGATATATTGCTAAGCTTTAGGAAACACGAGCGACAAGACTTCATTACACAGGAGCTGTAAGTTCAGTAGCAAGTGCAACATCGTTGCTCGAAAGGGAGTTTTTACCCGCCGTGATGGCTCTGTGGTTATGATATTAGGCTGCTGAGTACGAGGTCACGGGTTTGAATCGCGGCCACGGTGGCCGCATTTCGATGGGGGCGAAATTCGAAAACACCGGTGTACTTAGATTTAGGTGCACGGTAAAGAATCCCAGTTGGTCCAAATTTCTGAAGTCCTCCACAACGGCGTGCCTCATAATCAAAGTGGTTTTGGCACGTAAAACCTCCTAAACTTTTTTTATGTATTCCGGAATGCCCCACTGCGGCGTCTTTCGTAGCTAATCCCTGTGCTTCTGGACGATGAATCTTATTTATTTGATTTATACGATACTTGGCTACACCAAACCTATGAAAAGCTACTCACTAGTTCGTAGCTTAAACTTCCAACATAACTCCGCATTCTTTCAAAACCGGTAAAGATGTAGGGTTGGGTTCTTGCATAGAAGCTAAAAGAATACTTCCAGCGCTTCGTGTTTTTGCAACAATAGCGCAATTGCCTATAAAGCTTTGCTGGCACTTCACAGAATGGTATGTAAGCATATATCGGAGCTCAAATCAGAGGCAGCGATATCCTCGAAGACGCCTTTTGTCTTCCCTGCTTAAGGATAGCCACTGCGCAGTAGAACCATTCTACTGTCTGTAGCGCCGTTTTTGTGTCATGATGCGGATAAATGGTGAACTAGCGATCGGTCGGCAAACCTACTCCTCTAGCAACCATAGCGGGGCCGTAGTAGAGAAGCCTGAAGATAAATGTTTTAACAATCTGTCGTCGTGTACTGTGCTTGAGCGTTGAAGTAGATGAACGGTGCACTGAAGAATTAGGCTTTTCGAGCGTTCCCGTTGTCAACGCATCGCCGACGCTAATCCTGTGGCGCCATCTGCTTGGAGGAAATCAAACCACTTTATCGACTAGGTGCAGCATCATTTTTACTTATTGATCTCAATGTTAACGGCAGAACATGTTTTGTCCACAGCGTAAGAGGGCACTAAGCAATGTTTGATTTTACCATTTATTTGTTGTGGTCACGATGGAGAGGAAGTAAAAGGGATAATTAAGATTTAAACGGGTGGTAAGGGTACAAACCTTGTCGTAAAGTAATCGCGGTAACTATCGGCAGGTGCCCTGGTAGTCAGTTGTTTAAGAGGCGCATGCGCAGTAGGCCTAACTTATCACGTACCATAATAACGCATTACGCATTAAGGAAAGCTAAAACAACGAAATGATTTTTACCGTTCCGTCACGAAAAAGGAACGTATTAGGTTTCCAACGTACAGGTGCCGATAACTATGCTTGTTTTTGTTGCTCGTGCTATACACTGTATGCAGGAAATGTACGAAATATGCAGCTGTCAGTCTGGTAACTACACAGCGAAGACATAATTATCAGCCTGAACGATGCATAAAATAAAAGGCAAAACTGACTGGCAATGAAGTTGACCGTCGATTGCAATTTTGCCATAACTTTTAATTTCTTACGCATTTTTCAGTTACGGAGATAGCGTCTGGCGAACATGGAGAATTGACAACCAAGTTATCGGGCTTCTTCATTCCTGATGAGTGTTTCATGATTAACGAAAACTGGCATGATTCGTTGCCTCTCACCAGCTACGGTGGACGAATAATGAGCGTTAAGGTAAGCATCTAAGAAGTTGTATGCGTCTAACGCGCATGCCTAGCTGTTTACAAGAGCGCTTATTGATTTGTGAAAATTTTGACTACAATTGCCACTTCACAACTGGCCGGAAGCAAGATCACATTTACCGGCGCTCACTCCGTGCACGAATGTTCTTCAACAAATAAAAAAAAAATGAAGTCACAGCTTCATAGAGGCGTCTTAAGATGTAAAGTGATGGGAAAACGCATCTATAGCCGTAAGACAATAATGAAATTGATGGCATCGCACAGATAATCCCTTCTTGTTAGATGTTCACACGTCTAATCTTATCAATAGTGAAAAAATGAAACTTTTGCAAACGCAGCACCAATAAAGATTATTCATATCGTCGTTGAGACGCCCAGAGCACGCATTCGCTACCTTTCGCGGCTACCATCCCGCCATTTAGCCGGTTTGCCTACGCGAAGATCACAGGCTACATTCTATGGTATTGTGACGAGATACAATGACTCTATACCATCTGTCTTCAAGCCTGCGAAATTCCCAACATCGACATTGTGGTCTCTCCGGCAAATTCACGTATGGTTCTTAGTTCCTGGTATTAAGAAGGCAGGATTGTCACCGCTAGCTCTGAAGGAGTTGTTTTCGACTGTCGTAAACGACTCTTATATTCACCGCAGACAGATTTATATGGACGGTCCCACCAATTACAACAGCTCTACCGGAGCAATGGTTGTTCCATCGGACGCCGTCTCGTTGCAATTTAAATAATTTAACAATACGCCGGCGAGAGCGGCAGAACTTGCAGCTCTTCAAGGTGTACTCAATTACATGCTCCAGCAGCTGCCAAATCGTTGGGTTAATTTCTGCGATTTTAAAGCAACACTACAAACTCTGCAGTTTGTTCTAAGCCATAAGTTAGACGAGCAGCTAGTGTATGAAATAAGGTACGCTCATCACCATGCGCTCGAGAAGGGACACGACATTGTATTTGAATGGATGTCGAGCCACTGTAGACAGCGCACATGAAGCTGCGGGTTCGGCTCATCAAAAACATCAGGGGGTGCCTCTACCACTCTCGTTTACAGATGCTGAGCGGCAGCTTCTATCACTTGCTCGCCACATCACACTTCTACGATGTAATTCACCGGGTTTTACCCATTCACGCTTGCATTCTCTCGACACCAACTTGCGACTTTGCTTGCCACTTGAACACAGCCGGTGTGAAACAACTTTATTTTGTCGCATGTGGTCAGGTGTCGCATTTATCAATGGCTATTCATACTTAATAGGGATGGCCAACGGTGAAGCGGGCTACTTGTGCTGGTGCGATGAGACTCTATAGCAATTTCTGTGTCACTGCCCATCCTTTGACACTCAACGACGTACTCCACAAGCTAAACTAATCCGACTAGATAAAAGAGCGCTCTTGGAAGAATATATCCTTGGACTATGACCTACGCATTCTTGCATGCAAAGGGCCACAAAAGCCCTTCTGCTCTTCTTGAAGGCTACTGAACTGTACGAAAGCTTGTGGCAGTGGACATTCCTCGGCGACTGATTCTTTGAATGAGTGACTATTACTCTTCTCCTCTTTGCTTCTTATCCATTTTCGCCCTTTCTTCCTGCGCAAGTGTAGGGTAGGCGTCCGGGCACGTCCTTCGTTGCCTTCCCTACGGTTCCCTCCTCTTTTCTCTCTCGCTAAGGTTTGCTTTCCACATATTTGATCTGTGCTGGAATGTTCCTATCTTTAATAGGAGAGGGAGGAAGTCAAACGACAGCATGAAGTACGAGTGAGGTACTGCAAGCAGTTCAAGACTCTCCTAAAAAGGAGTTTCCTCTGCGTGATGAGAAACAAGGTACGTTAGTAACTCCAAAATTAGTTATAGTTACTGAATATTCCCGTTTTTGGAAGTAACCGACACTCATCCAATGCTGTTGGTAGTGCATTGGCTGCGTGTGTAATTCACTGACCAAATTCGTGCAGTCCAGCAGTAGACCATGCATGTTTGTTACGGATGCCTATTTGGACTACACTGAATAAATTTTTGACAGACGTTTCCTTATTTATACACCAATAGGCACGTCATAGACACGGAACGGAATGGGCAGAAACCATGGTTGAAGTACGGGAGCTCGGTTTCATACTTGCAGTTTGCTGATATCAGATCGAACCTTCGGTGTGCCTGCCACAAAGACATCATTGGGCCGCTAGAACGCAAATAATGTTGTTTGAACGCAAATGTCGCTAGAACGCAAATTATGTGAGGAGACCTCAGACATAATTTCTTCGATATGTAACAATTTTCACATTGATGCTCTTAGCCTCTATTAGTAGGGATTTTTTTCGGCACCGTCCTCAAGGGGAGGAAAGAAAACAACACCTTCAGCGACTAATAAATAAATAAATAAATAAATAAATAAATAAATAAATAAATAAATAAATAAAGGAAAAACTTCAGTGATTGAAGCGAAAAGTGCACACATTGTTTTGTACCACGCATACAACATACAGCACATCATTCGCTTCATAAAGAAAAAGCACAAAACAAGCATCCAAACCACATCATTGATGATAAGGCGCTACTGATAACAATGAAAAGCACGTAGCACTTCCCGCATACGTTACCCGGTAATGATTACTGCTGCACAAGCTGACGCGGTGACGGCAGCTTGCGACGTGGGGATTGAGGTCACTAGCCTGTCATATATAAATGAAGCAGCCTAGCAGCTGATTTCATTGCTGTTGCAGCACCACTATGAGTAGGCAACGCACAGTTCGGACTCCCGAGGAGCAGCGTGAATACGAGGAACGGCATAGGGAAAAGAAACGGCAGTACACCAACGGCGGGGTGCTGCCGCTGGTCGTATTGCTGTGGAATTCCAGGAGAGCGCAAATCCGCATGTCCACATTCTCCTCCGACGGAATAATGCGCCATAGAAGGTATTGAGCAATAAAGCATCGCATGCGTACCTCAACAGTTTTAGTGATGGTTTTCAACAGAGTCGCTGGACATCCACTTTCGCAGGGCCGCAATGGCGAGTCAACTCCTTTGGTAACGTGACCGGCAGCACTCTGTCTTTTCCCATATTTCTGCTTTATTCCTTGAGATCTTGTAATATTTTTTCCTTCGTTCCCTTTCCCTCAAATGTACATATGCTCTCGAACCAAACAACAACAACAACAACAACAACAACAACAACAACAATAACAACAACAACAACAACAACAACAACAACAACAACAACAGTAATAATAATAATATTATTATTATTATTAGTAGTATTATTAGTATTATTTACCTTTAGAGTTCGGTCACTATCGATAAATTCACTTGCTGTGTTAGAGTGTCATTTGCTGTGTACCGGAGTGCCATTTGTAAATTTACGAATGTCACTGTGTTCTCCCAAGCGCAGGCCACTTTCGGCATGCGCCTGACGGTCAGCCTGTTCTTCGGCCTTCTGCTCTCCATAATGTACTACGACTTGGGCAACCGGGCAGCGCTAGTGCGCGAAACCATCACAATGTACGTCGTGGCGATGCTGATGCTGCTCTTCGCATACTGCGGCACGACTTTCATAACATGTAAGCATCGCTTACGCACACGGCAGTCGGCTGTCAGAACGCCTGTGCGCTCCGCGAATGGCCGTTGTAGAAAGAACTAGAATTGTTGGAATTTAACCAGGAGTGCTGGATCTGAGCCCCCAGGTGACAAATTTTAACATGCCGCTAATAATATTATTAAACTGTCATAGCTCATTACTTGCGATACAACTAAGCGCAGAAGCAACCTGACGTCTGATATGAAATTTGAGTTTTATGAGAGCCAGTTATTTGCAGCCCATAATAAATACATTTTCCTCGCAGCATTTGCAATCACTTTCGTAAGACTAGACAAAAAGGACAAAGGACGCTGAGAGACACAACACGAGTGCAGACACACAACTGAAATTTTATTGGAAGAAGTATCGGCGGTCTACAATACACATGATGCTTTGTCACAATAAAAATTCCGTTGTTGATCACTGCCCGGGTTGTGTCTTTCGCCGTCCTTCTTCCTTTTTGTCTATAGTCTAACGAAAATGTACAAATTCACTCAGCTCTCTGTGCTTCCGCATTAGTAACCGCGTTTTAAATTCCACGCGTCGCAATATTTCTATACAGTGGGATGCTTAAGGCTTGCTTTGCTTGCGTGCTTCTGTAGTTAATTTCGGACTACGCGAGTGTTAGATGTTGTTTGTACATAATTATTTTGTTACTACAATTAAGCCCTCATCTTCTATAAGGCACTTACTAATAAAATTTTGCGTGTGTCCATTGATGGAAAGATACTGATACATATAACCTAACCAAATTCACAGCCAATTACTTTTGCTCTTTATTGTGCTAGCTAAATATACGAAAATGGCAGTGAAGTTTTAGACAAATGAATTGTTGAATATTTTACCAGATGCACAAAAATCTTATAATAGTTTAAAGTGTCTCTTAAACGGTCTCCTAACAAATAGTTTAAATTATCTCCTAAATGTTTTTTGTTTTCATTACTTATTGGCCGGATGTTGCTAGTTGTTCGCGCTATTTTTGTTTTTGACTTTTCCGCTGAATTACAAGTAT